>NW_006408556.1:8877786-8879290 GCF_000296735.1 Chrysochloris asiatica
TGAGCTAGAAGATAAATCTCTCAACTACTAAGATAGAAGAGCAAACACAAAAAAGGATTAAAAAATCTAAAAAAGGCTTAAAATTCATGTTGGACAACATGAAGAGGAATAACTTAAGTATTATTGGAATTCTGGAACAGGAAAAATCACACAAGTCTACAGACCAAATAGCCGAAAAGCTTCTGGAAGAAAATTTCCCTAACATTCTGAAAAGCAAAAAGAGAAGCATTCAAGAAGCTCAAGGAAACCTAGTAAGGATAGACCCTAAAAGAAAATCACCAAGACATATAATAATCAAGCTCTCCAAATTCAAAGATAAGGATAGAATACTGAAAGCAGCTATGGAAAAGAGAAGTATAACATACAAAGGCAAGAAAATCAGATTGAGCTCAGATCTCTCAACAGAAACCATGTAGGCAAGAAGGCAATGGGGAGACATATATAAAACCCTGAAAGAAAAAAAACTGCCAACAAAAAATCCTCTACCCAACAAAGCTGTCAGTCAAATACGATGGTGTAATCAAAATATTCCAGGATAAACAGAAGCTAAAGGGTTTTGCCAAAGCCAACCCTGCAATAAAAAACATCCTAAAGGAAGTTCCGTGGACTGAGAACCAACAAGAACAGACATCATCCTGAACTCAATCGACAAATGGAATAGTCAAGAACGGAATAAAATTATATAAGAACAGAGGATCTGAGAGGTCAGTCTATGATCAAAACAATTACAACGTGAAAGAAGGTAAACAAAGAGGAACAAAGATCCAGGTGGTGAGAAGGTCAGATAGATTACAGGATAAAACATACTGTTTTAAATGGAGGAAAGAGTCAATGGAATATAAGGTAACCACAATAGTGGGGTTGTGGGGGCTTAGTTTGGGTGCTGGGGAGGGCAATACAAGAAGGGGGAGGAGGTGGAAGAACATGATAGCCAAACACTGAGACAGGTTTGCTTGGCCTAAGTAGCACAGAGGTAAATAGTGATGCATGCTTAAATTTGGAACAACAGGGCTCTGGGATACAGGAATCTAGGTATAGTTTGAAGAGGGGAAAAAATACTAAGATGCTTGACTGTCTTATAACTACTGATTTCTCTTGCCTACTATTGTAAAATAGACACTTGAGTGGAATAGAATGGAATGTTGGGAAACATGATTACAGAAAACTTGTAAGCCCATCTTCAGCCTATAACTGATTGGAATACCTAAAAGTGGTTCTAGAACTTGCCCAACGAAATAGCCCTCTTGAAAAGCCTTTGCAGAGTATAGGACCTTAGGTGGAATCCTGAGTCCCATCCAGAACCTTCTAAGGTGGGACTTTCCCACTAACAAGGACAAGCAGACCAGTCTGGAACAGCTAGAGCAGCAGAAGATACATCTTCAAAGAAAGGTCATAAGGAAAAACCCAAAACAAAAATGTCAGCATGACTGACTGGCTACTACAAGAAAAAGCAAGCTGTTTTCTAGGAAGTCATCAAGGCAAGCAGTCAAGTTACTTCAGGACA
>NW_006408556.1:8882010-8909779 GCF_000296735.1 Chrysochloris asiatica
CACAGGAAGGAATGCAATAGTTACAGTGAATAGAGGTAAATGCTGTTAACTGTGGGTACATGGAGGGGATTGCAACCATGTTGAGACAAAGTGTATGATTTGTTGAATTTAAAACTGATGATCTGCTCTGGACACTTTCACTCAATTGACAATAAAAAAGGTGGAAATTAAAAAAAAAAAAAAAGTTCCTTAAATGATTCTAATGTACAAGGAAGGCTTTAGCCCTTCGCTAGCTTGTGGTCCACCAACTAGCAGCATCAGCACCACCTGTGGGCTTGACAGAAATGCAAAATCTCGGACCCCACCCTAAACCTATTGAATCAGAATGTTCATTTTAACAAGACCTTCCCCATCTCCCATACCCGTGCAGGTGATGAACTTTAAGTCTTGAGAAATCTTGCCTTTAAAAAGTACTGATGCCTAGGTCCCACTTCCACAGATCCTCAGTTAATTGATTTATCGGGTATGGACTCCTGGTGTGGCACCATAGGATCAGCACTGGACTTGGATCCACAAGGTTGGCAGTTTAAATCCACCAGCTGCTCCTCAAAAACCCTATACAGGGCCACTAAGAGTGCAAACCCACATGGAAGTCACTTAACAACAACAACGATGGTCTAGCTATTGTGATTGTAATTATCAGCAAAGCTTAAGATTGTAATTATCTTAAAGCACCTGTCGGATTTTCAGTGAAGGTGCCCAGTGCATTTTTATTCAACCCCATCTTTGTCTAATGAATTCTGGCCTTTTATTTAATTTACCAATGAGCCCCACTTCCTTGTCATTTGGGGGAAAAACTGCCTATCATAAACTTATGGCAGGAGCATCATTTCTCTTCATCTTCGAAAATGCTCCTGGGAGTCTTAGTAAATGATTTGACAGGAAATACTACACAACCTAAGTTCCATTACATAAGGATCAGTTCATTTATTAGAGAAAAAAAATATTGCCTATGTTGGGTATAGAGCCATCATTACAGACTACCAAGTAACTCCTTATATAAAACTAAGAACAAACTTCCCGATTAGTTATTTCCTTAGTCTTTGCTGAGACCTGCGTGAACGCAGACACTTAAAGGACTCTGCAACTTTCAATTGTCAACATACGTCAAGCAACAGTAATTCGTTTGCTGAAATGTCAAATTATTGCTCTTACAGGAATTCAGGAATTGAGACGTAACAAATGTTACTTTAGACCCATGTTTCCAAAGCATAATCCTAGCTTAGAAGTGATTTAAAAAAAAAAAAAAGTTTGACAAGAACTTTAAGAATTCATTGTGCTGTATGAGCATGAAGAAAAACCTTTTTTTTTTTTTTTTAGGCATCTCATTTAGATCGCATGGAACTCAGATGTTTGAAGAGTCAAACCACCCATTTATCAAGTGGGGAGTTAAATCTCCTGTAAAACAGAAGGTTGTTATTGTGGAAGGCTCTCCGAAGAGTCAAACCACCCATTTATCAAGTGGGGAGTTAAATCTCCTGTAAAACAGAAGGTTGTTATTGTGGAAGGCTCTCCCCAACTTTTTTTTTGGGGGGGGGGTTTGCTCCAAAATCGAACATATGAACATATGAGTCACTTTTCCACCACTAGTGATTGAAATTTGGTTTATTAAAAGTAAACTGGTACCATAAGAAAAGTGCTATTTGTTAAGCTTTTATAAAGAAAAATATATCAATAGTCTTTTGAAATTATACTGGCATCAGAAAGCACAGAGGTTTATTCCATTAGACTGCATATCAGTCTGCAAGAAAGATGGTCATTCATTTTTAAATTTAATAGTGAGTAAACCAATGGACTCAGTATCCTTCAAATGCCCCCAAGATCTTGCTTTGCTTTTCAGGAAGTCCAAACAAAACCATATTGCAAAAAATATGTTGTATCTTCTCTAAGTTTCCTGAGTGGGGATAGCCCACAGAACAGTACCCTGTCCCCCACTCTCAAGCCTTAAATATTTTTATTTAACATTTTCTATCAATAGCCAGGAGTCCTGCTGTGGCACTGTGGGTTAATGCACTAGACTGCAAAGTCAGTTTGAACTGAAAGGTTGGTGGTTCAAGCTCACTAGTTGCTCCTTGGAAACCCTATAGAGGGTTGCTATGGATCGGAACTGACGTGACGGTACTTAACAACAACATCAATAGCCAAGGTGCTCTGGAAGTGTAGTGGTTACGAGTCAGGCTGCTAACCTCAAGGTCAGCAGTTCAAAACTACCAGCTGTTCTGCAGGAGAAAGATGATGTTTTCTGCTCCCGTAAAGATTTACAGCCTCGAAAACCCTATGCAGGGTCGCTGTGAGTCAGAACCGACTCCATGGCACACCACCACCATCTCAATAGCTAAGTCTTAGTGGAACAAATAGGTTTTTGCTCAACTGTTAACCTGAAGTTTGGTGGTTTGAGTCTATCTAGCAGTAAGATTGGAGTCCTGACGTGGTTCTGTAGGATAAGCACTGGACCACAAAGTCTATCTGAACTCCAAGATCAGTGGTTCAAACTCACCAGCCACTCCTTGGAAACCCTAAACTCTACACAGAGTTGCTATGCGTCAGAACTGACTTGAAGGCACTTAATAACAACACAGTAAGGTTATAGCGTCGAAAACCCATGGAGCAGCTCTGCTCTGTAACACGTGGGGTTGCCATGAGTCAGAATAGACACAACAGCATCCAACAACAACAAAAAATAGCCAATAAAAACATGAACACCACTTAACCGTCACCTCATTCTAAGGTCCAGGAGAGAAAGAATGGCATGGCATCTTTTGGACTTGTGTGTGTATTTTGTATCTTGTCCTTAATAGCTCAAGGTAATGTATGTTCTGTCTTGCTGTGGTGGCTTGCATTTTTCTGTGATGCTGAAAGCTATACCTTACTGTGGTGGTCTGCATATTCCTGTGGTGCTAGAAGCTGAGCCACTTGTATTTCAAATCTCTGAAGTCCATGTGGTAGACAGGTTTCAGCAAAACTTCCAAACAGACAGACTAGAAAGAAACAGCTGGAGATTTCAGATTTACTGAAAAATAGCCACTGTAAACCCAATGAATCAATACAGAATATAGTGCTAGAAGATAAGCCTCAAAATACACAGCAGCCACAACTGTAGACTCAAGCCTACCAACAATTCTGAAGATGCAACAGGGCCCGGAAACATTTTGTTCTGTAGTACATGGGGTAACCATGAGTCAACACAAGTAACAGCAACAGTGAGTATTTTATATTTCCATCTTGTAGCATGCTAGACAACATAGCTAGACAACATTATACATGTTCCCCAGTAGGGAGAAGATAGAAAGTGACCGCTCCCTGTCACGTGTTACGAAGTCTCTCCATTGCACGGTTTTTCAGAACTCTGTATTACTGACATTTTTGAAGCAGGTGTGCTACATAAAAGAGGTTCTAGCTCATTCCTCATTTAACATGTGTGGCCCTGTCCTGAGTGCAGTATGAAGGAAAATCACATTTGTAATTTAGTTGGAACTTCAAATGTTATGGAAAAATTAAATTATTCAACTTGTGGAGATGGATGATGGTTGGAGTCAAGTACCATGCCTTGTGCATTATGATTTTGTAGGTTAACAGATCAGTGATGAATTTAAAAAATAGAATCAAGTAGGGTCAATTTAATTCCAAGTCCTCTACTTACATATACAGTGTTTGTATATCCACACACCATAAAGACATACACACTAAATACTGAATGATGAAAATGATATTTTCATGGAGTAACTTCAAAAGGAGAATTCAATTTTATTATTGTGATCATAGGAGAAGGCTTTCAAAAGTTTGTAGTAAAATGGAATTAAAAGACAGTGGATTTTTTTCCACTAACTTTTTTTGAAGCCCCCTTGTATATACTACTGACTGGCAAGCACGTAAATGCTCATTTTACTACTAAAGTATGGCATCCCTAATATTTAAAATGGAAACCTGCATAAGCAAATACTGAGCACATACAGTGAATCTACACAAAGAACAGGTATTAACCAACATTTGCTTCCAGGAAAAACTTCCACTATGTTTTCTGCTCCCTCTATTCATAAAATTAGTCTTTCTTACTAGGCACTCTCCTTCTAGGAGTCTGGTGTGGTGCTGTAGGATAAAGCAGTAGGCCAAAATGTTAGTTTGAACCACAAGGTCAGCAGTTAAAACACAGGAGCTGCTCCCTAGAAACAGGGTCACTGAATAGGAACTGACTTGATGGCTCTTTACAACACACAACAATGAGGCACTCTCAGTTTCAAGAAACTAGTGTTTTAAGAAATCACTGTAAAAGTCCTTCAACCAGCTACTCTGGTTGATTGATCAAATTTTCTTTTAGGTTAATATGAGGACTCTTCTTTAGCATACTGAGTAAGTTTTGTTGTTGTTTTTAAGTGCTGTCAAGTTGGTTCTGACTCATACCTACCCTGTATAGAGTTTTTGAGGCTGTAAATCTTTGTGGGAGCAGAAATCCTCATCTTTCTCCCGTGGAGTAGCTGGTGGGCTAGAACCAACCTTGTAGTTTGAAGCTCAGTGCTTATTATACAGAATCACTGAGCTCTTCATACAGTAAGCTTTATAAGATGCAAATACAATGAAATAATTTGCTTAGTTAAAATATTCAGTGACTTCTCATCATCCAGAGTCAAGCCCAAGCTCTCTAAGTAGGTAATTCACCTCTTACCTTATGGATCACACCAGAATATTCTCTGGTATAGTACTGGAAGATGAGTCCCATAAGTTGGAAGCACTACATACACCATAGCTATAACAATGGACTCAAACATTCCAATAAGCGCAGAGCTGGAACGGGGCTGGACAGTGTTTCTTTCTGTTATACATCAGATCACCACCAATGGGAGCTGTCGTGAAGGCAGGTTATAAAGCATCATCCCACCTTTATTCTAACCTTATGTGCCACCAGTGCTTCACCTTTAGCCTAGACCTTTGTGCCTCTGACAGTCTCTTCTTCTACCTGGAATCTTTCCATTTGCGAAGTCCCTACTTATCTTTCAAGAATCACCTTCAACTTCATCTTCTCACTGAAACCTTGCCTAAATTGTCCCCCCAAGTGGCTAATGTGTTCACACCTCCGCTCATAATGATATTGTGTTGTATGTGTGTCCTTTATTCGGTCTGTTTCCCTCCTCACTCCCTCCGGACTGAGTTCCTTGAATGCTGGGTCCATGGATGGCCTCTTCATGTTGTTGGTCATCCCCTGCCTAGAGTAGTACCTGGCATGTACCGGTCACTCTTGAAAGGGTAAATGAATGAACAGATGAGTCTCCCTAAGTATCTCATGTAATAACCATTGAGGAGTGTGACAATGGAGAGAGCTTGACTCCGTAAGCCAGGCTAGAGACCTTCATACTCTGTCCAACACCAAGGGATTTAACCTCAGAGCTTAGAATTATGTCTAACAACTCTCTCATTCACCTCACCCTCCCTCAAACCCAACAAAATAGCATCACTTTTATGCTGGTTAAGGAGCTCTGGTAGCGTAGTGGTTATGAATTGGGCTGTAAACCGCAAGATCAGCAGTTCGAAACTACCAGCTGTTCCGTGGGAGAAAAATGAGACTCTCTGCTCCCATAAAGATTTACAACCTCGGAAACCCTGTACGGGGTTGCTATGAGTCGGAACCGACTCCCTGGCACATAACAACAACAACAACAACAATATGCTGGTTGGAATCCTGGTGTGGCGTTGTGGGTTAATGTGTTAGACTGCAAAGCTGTTTGAACTGCAGAGTTGGAGGTTCAAGCTCACCAGCTGCTCTTTGGAGACCCCTATTCAGGGTCGTTATGGGTTGGAACTGACTCAACGGCACTTTACAACAACAACATATGCTGATTGGAGTCCTGGTGTGGCTCTATGGGCTAATGAGTCAGACTGCGAAGTCATTTGAACTGCAACCTTGGTGGTTCAAGCTCACTAGCTGCTCCTTGGAAACCCTCTCACTATGGATCAGAATGGACTTGATGGCACTTCACAACAAAATATTCTGATTTAAGGAGCTCTGGTGGAGAAAGATGTGTCAATCTGCTTTGTAAAGATTTACAGCCTTGGAAACCGAGTGAAACAGTTCTACTCTGTTCATTAGGGTTCCTATGAGTCGATGACTCTGGGTTATAAGTTGGTTTATGTATAATAGTTTTCAGAGCTCACTAATCTTGGAATAGCAGGGACATACACATTCCAAATTTGCTTCACTGGAAGAGTCTCATGAATTTCAATAATAACAAGGAGGCAATTTACAGTTAAATTTTCCTGAGGTCTTAAAGACCACATTGAGATTTAGGGTTTAGTTTCTAACATCAAATGCTACTCTCCAAGAAATATGTCTCTTACTGAATTGAGTGGATGGTTTGCAAATATTAAGTTTAAAGAAAGCCCACAATATGCAGAATCATTTATTGTCTTAAAATAACTGTATTATGCGCATTAAAACATGTAATTTTCTTTTCCGGTGTGATTGCTTGACTTGATCAAATTAAAAGTCAGGTTTTCTATTTTGCCTTACTTCCTTCGACTAAATGAAATTGTTCCATTAAAGCAAATAGAAGTTTGATAATGGTTTGATTCAAGTTTTAATTGGAATGTCATTCTCAGAATATTTCACAATTCCAGTCTTCCTCCTCAATACCTATGGTGTTTTCAAATAGAGGCTATTATTAACCAGGACTGGGTTACAACCTTTGTAAAACTTGAAGAGTTGAAATCCGGACAGAACTCCAAACCACTGGCTCTGTCGGTGGCCAAAAAGTGTGCTAGTGAAGAGAAATTTAGCTTGTCACAGATCCCTATAAAGAGAAACAGGCACTGAGCACAAATGTAACCCTGTCTCCTGAGGTGTCTCTCAGAGGAAAGCTCCTCTTGGAATGGGCACTACGATGGATTGAATTGTGTCCACCACCACCCCCCCAAAAAAAATTACGTGTTGTAAATCCTAGCCCCTATACCAGTGGCTGTCATCCCATTTGGGAATAGGGGTTTATTTATTGTGCTAATGAGGTCATATCTTTGTAGGGTGTGTCTGAAACCTAACCACTTTTGAGATATACAAAGAGCAGATTAGGCACAGAGGAATAAGCATAAAGGGAAGGATGTTGATGTCATCACCAAGGAACACAGGGTTACAAGGACTGAGCTAGTATCTTCTCCCAGAGCCAACAGAAAGAGTGCTTTCATCTAGAGCGGACGCCCTGAATTCAGATCTAGTCTCCTGAAATATGAGGAAATAAATTTCTGTTCTTTAAAACTACCCACTTTAGACCCTACCCAGAGAAGCAGTGACGCCAGAGATGGAGGCAGAGATGATGACGTGAAGAAATGGAGCAGCTGGAGACTTTAGATCCAGAGAGGGAGAGGGGCTGTGTGCTGATAACCTGGGGGCAAGCTTGTAGTGTATACCCTTTGGTTGGTTGATGAGGCATGGAGGGTATTGTAACCATGGCAATGAAACAATGTACGATAGAATGAATGTAAAACTAATATTCTCCCATGTCAACTATCACATAATTCACAATGAAACATTTTTAAAAACCCCAAAAAAAACTACCCACTTTAGGTCTTTCTGTTACAGCAGCCTAGGAAGCTGAGACTGAGTGCATTTGGATGACTGAGTAACCATTAACGTTGATTCCTTCCTGTTTCTAAAGCACACTGCACCCAAACATCAAAATCCTTTCCTTTCCTCATTTCTCTCTGTTTTCTAAGGCTTCCTCACAGCAATGAGGCAAGAAGTGACCCGAGCCCACAAAGGCTGGGCCCTGGACTCTGTGACCATCCACAATGAAGTCCTGCGACAGACCAAGGAGGAGATTGTGTCACCACCTGTGGTAGGAACCACTGGGAAACAGCAGGGACAGTCCAGAGCCAGGGCCGCAAAGTGCAGTTCATCTTAGAACTCACCTGAGTGCCTCCATGAAGTCCAGTAACTTTGCAGCAAAGGTCCCACCCCCATTGTAGGAGGTTAATGACTAGGTCTGGTGTGCTGGCAACTCCCCAGACTTCATTTCTTTATAATTACAAGTTACGCTGTGTTTGCTAACAAGGATTTTTCATGAGTCTCCAGCTACTATTGTAGCCTTCTCAGAGAACCAATGAGTGTTGAGGGCAGTGGAGACTAACTAGTTGTAGCAGTTCAGAGCCCTGGGGCTGGTTCCAGCAGTGTCCCGAGCTAGCTGGAACAGATGGAAGAATGCCTGCCTGGGGAAAAAAGACAGGGCCTTGAGATAAAGAGACACCACCCAGAGTTCCTGCTTTGACATTAATCTGTTCTATGGACACTCAACTACAAACTGAAAGATTGGCGGTTTGAATCCACCCAGCCGTGCCTGATTGGCTTGGGCAGCATAGACTGCCATCTTGTATGATCTCCAACTTCCACTCCCAGTTTGTGCTTTTGGAGTCCATGGCCTCTCAGAGACTCCTAACTCCCTGCTGAGGTGATTTGGTGTGCCTGCTATGTGTGTTGCACCAGAGCAGGCCACCCCCACACTCAAACACCCAACAACAGAACCATTTCTACAGGGCTCATAACCCCACGATGTGCCGCAGAGGAAAATTGGCCTCAGTATTTCACTAATGCAATGTGCCCAGCGGTGCTTGCTTTCTTTGGTAGCATTTTATGAGCAGTGTATGTTTTCTTTTCAAAATGACAACCTTTATTATAGTAATGGTTGCTCATCTTGCAGCACCTGCTTTTTAAAAAATATGCAATGATATTACGTTTGACTCTTCCAGGAAGGTGTGTATATTTATGGTCTTTACATGGATGGAGCAGCATGGGACAGACGAAATGGGAAGCTCACAGAATCCACCCCCAAGGTGCTCTTCACTCAGATACCTGTGTTACACATCTTTGCTATCAACTCCACCGCACCCAAGGACCCCAAGCTGTATGTGTGTCCTATTTACAAGAAACCCAGACGAACAGACTTGACCTTCATCACCATGGTATATTTAAGAACAGTTTTGTCCCCAGATCACTGGATCCTGAGAGGAGTGGCCCTTTTGTGTGACATCAAGTGAGTTCATTTTTGCTTGCTTGGGCACGCAGAGTCCCACATATGTCAATCTTATCGAGAGATGTGGCAGTATGTATTTCTTCTCCCTGATCAAAGCTTATGGGGTCTTTCTACATTAAAACACTGATGTCCTGTATTCACTTGGTGTGTTTTTCCCTCATGTCAAATTTTTCAAAAGACTATTCTACATTTATAGTTTTTATTTCAGGCAATTTTAACCCACTATATTTACTTTGGAGTCCTGTGTGGTCCTGAGAGTTAATGCGCTGGACTGCAAGGTCTGTTTGAACCATAAGGTGGGTGGTTCAAACCACCCACTCCTTGGAAACACTGTACAGGGTCAGAACCGACTTGTGAGTTGGATCCGACTAGACGACATTCAACATGTTTACTGTTAAGATAAAGACCTATATTTGTGTGAGAACACTTTGAAAGTTTGAATTTTGTACTGTGATAGCAAATCCTAAAGGAGCCTGTTCCAACTCACAGCAAACCTGTATAGGATTTCCAAGGAGTAGCTGGTGGGTTTGTGCCACTGACCTTGTGGTTAACAGTCCACTGCTTATCATATAGTGCTGCATCAGAACTCCAAAAGGAGCCTAGTAGATGCAAACTTACCTTTCAAATATAACCCATCCCAGGTCCCTGGGTGGTTTGCACTTGACTACTAAAGGTGGGTGGTTCAAACCCACCCAGTAGCACTGCAGAAGAAGGGCCTGGTGATCAACCTTATATTTGTGAATCTTGCAACCATAAAGACTGCAACCAAGGCAATCCTTTGGAGCAGTTGTACTTTGTGATACATGGAGTTGGCTTAATTGTGATACATTCAGTTGGCTTAATTTACCCGTGTGTGTGTTTGTGCAATGTATTGTCCTCTTTTGAGCTTAGTTTTCTTTACAGGTTTGTGAAATGGAAATTGGAGAGGTCCAGTAAGTCCCCCTCAGGGGTGCAGGGGTAAAACTGTGTGGTATGAAGCACTTGAGATAGAAAATATGCTGCTAATCGGCTCTTGAAATTTAATGTGACTTAATTTTTTTTTTTTTTTTTAATGTTTGAGGCCCAAAGAACTCCGAGTTGCTAACTCTCCCCGTACCTTCCTTCCCCTCCAACCCCAATTCTACACAAGATACTGAAGTACACATTTCTAGGCAGTAAATGGAGAAGGGAAAACAAACTCCATCAAATGAAATTAGGTTGCATACCGAATGCCCTGAAAAGCAAAGTCTTTAAAAAGTGAAGCTATTTCTTACTCTGTAGCAGTCTGAAACTCAGTATGAACCTTTATTTCCTGCTAAAGGAAATTGTCAATTTAACAAAACAGATGGGATTCTATATTGAATGCTGGTGGAGTTTTAAGATCTTGAAGAAGAGTCTCTACTGGTCTTCCATCCTAGGATCATTTTGCCTACCCCCAGCTAAATGCACTTTTCATTCCCCTGTCTGTTCTGATGGCAGGAACCTTTCCCAGTAACCTTGCTCCCCTCTCACCCTTCTGTTGCCCTGATCCGGGGTGCCAATGAGAAACAAATCAAGATAGCTGAGAAATAGTCTGGGTTTTGTCCTGTGAGGTGTCCAGGGAAGACCCTAGCGGAAACGCCACCACCGTCTGGTTGTTGTTGTTGTTGTTAGGAGCTGTTGAGTTGTTACCAACACATAGTGACCTTATGCACAGCCGAATAAAACACTACCCAGTCAAGTGCCAATCTCACAATTGTTGCTACGCTTGAGCCCATTGCTGTTGCTCTTGCGCCAATCCATCTCATTGGAAGTCTTCCACTTTGCCAAGCATAAAGTCCTTCTCTAGGCACTGGTCCCTCCTGAGATAATATGTCTACAGTATGAGGGACAAAGTCTGGCCATCCTGGCTTCTAAGGAGCACTCTGGTTGTAATTCTTCCAAGACAGATTTGTTTGTGCTTCTGGCAGTCCATGGTACTTTTAATATTCTCCTCCAATATCATCACTCAAATGCATCAATTCTTCAATGGTCTTCCTCATGCATTGTTCAACTTTCACATGCATCGGAGGCTTTTGAAAATACCATGGCTTGAGTCAGGCACACCTTTGTCCTCAAACTGAAATCTTTGCTCTTGAACTCTTGTGCAGCAGATTTGCCTAATGTGATACATTATTTGATTTCTTGACTGCTGCTTCTGTGAATGTTGATAGTTGATCCAAGCAAAATGAAGTCGTTGACAGGTTTAACCTTTTCTCCATTTATCTTGATGTTATTTATCGGTCCAGTGGTGAGGATTTTATTTTCTGTACATTGAGGTGCAACCATACCGAAGGCTGTGGCTGTTGATCTTCATCAGTAAGTATTTTAAGTCCTCTTCACTTTCAGCTAGAAAGTCTAGAGTACTTTCGAAAAGTAGAAAATAGATCATGAAATGCAAATCATAGCAGGGACCTGTTGTATGCTCCTGATTTACATTCAATATAAAACCCATAGAATTTCCAGGATGGTTTAAAAAAACAAAGGCAAAATAGCAAAGCCCGCTGGCCCAAGTGTTTTAATACTTCTTCCGGCTGATAGATGCGCAAAAGCAAAGCTGGTATTCTCTGGAAGGACTATCCTGAACTAAGGCTAGAATTTGGAAGTACCTGCCAATCTGGGTGGTCACAGAGGAAGCAAAGCATCCTCATGTTATAAGAAGCCAAAGTCAAACAGTCCCGAAGTAAAACACATAGCTTTTATTGGTATTCCTGCTCAGTTGCTAAAACAATTGAAGACAAACTGCATAGTCTAAACCCCTGGACAGCATGGTAAGGTTTGCAGAGAATAACAGTTAGGCAGTGTTTTCTAACAACTTGAATGCCTTATGGAAAACTTGGGAAAGATGTGACGTTAGCAGAAGTCACCGATCAGACTGCTTAAAGTCACACTCAAACCACTTCCCAAGAGCTCTGCTCTTGCTGATTATTTTCCTCTCCATCAACACAGAGGACCGAGAGATGGGTACCAGGGCCTGGCCAGGTGTGTACTCTGCTACCCCTATTTCTGCTAAGAGCTGGCTGGGACCCAGTTCTGCTTTCTCTCTCTAGGCCCAGTAAATTACTTTCTTCTACATTTTGAGCCATTGAACTTGCCTAAACACAGAACTATTTTCTCTGCAAAATTGTTGCTCTTTCACTAATTACCTAATTTGCCACACTTGAGTGAGGGAGACCTGGTGAGCATAAAAGAGCAAAGGAGAGAGTTGGCTAAGCCAACCGAAGCTGAGAAAAGAGGCAATGTCATTTTTTCCCCTCCTTGGAATCAGTCCATATATTCTCATTTTGGCCTTGGTGAAATAAGCATTGGGATTTATACCTTCATTGATGTAAAGTGTTATTGTAGTTTGGACTTTACATAAAAATAAGACCAAAAGAAAAGTGCTTTTAGATACAGCTTCTAAAAGGCTTTGGTCTTGAGGGTGATGCTGCATTGAATAAGCTCCAGGTGTGGCTCTGGGACTCCTCGTGTGGCACTGTAGGATCAGCACTGGACAGCGAACCACAAGGTCAACAGTTCAAACACACCACCTGCTCCTCAGAAACCCTATACAAGGTTGCTATGAGTCGGAACCGACTCAACGGCACTAAACAACAACAACAACAACTACCATCAAAGAGACATTGCGTGAATAGTGGCCTTACTTGTAATGTGAGGTACAGTGTGATCTGGGGCTATAAGAGATGAGCATGGAGATAAGGTGGTTATTTCACTTGGGTCTAGGGCTTTCCATAGACCAAGCAAGTCGATGAGTATATTCTGAGAAAGAGAAGAGAGGGAGGGTAGAGCACAAATGTGAATTGACTATAAGGATGAATGGGCAGTGAGTACCCCCTATCTGATTGATAAATGTAAGCAGATGGTGGGGAAGGAGGGAAATTCAGGTGTGAACCATGTTAGAAGGGTCTGGAAATCTAGACTACTGTGGTGTGGGACAGTAGGGAGCCATTGACAACTCTGGACTGCTAAAGGGATGGAAACAAACAGGGCTAGACCAGACCAGGCAAAGTGAGCATTGGAAATAGAAAGATCATGATGATAATGTAAGTAAAGCAAGGCACAGGAAAGATGGTATGGAGGTAAAATTTAGAGATTTAGACCCTGAGCTGAGGAGGCAGGTAATAAGCAGAGAGGGGCAAAAGATGTAGCAGTGTAGCGCTTGGAGAGGCTAGTTGGATGTTTCTACTGTCGTTTCAATTTGGGGAAAAGAGCTCCTTTGTTCTCAAGTGCTTATAAAGAACTCCCAGAGTCTCCAGAGAGCGACTTGAAGATGTCAGTGCCCACCATCATGCCGAGCGATGCCAGCATTTGCATGGTGTTACCACATGCCGGGCACTGAGCGGAGCACTTGGCATCAACTAAGTTATTTAGTTCTCACATCCGTCCTGTGAAGTTAGTACTGTTCTTGTCTTCTCCATTTTATAGATGAGCACACTCAATAGTCGATTTGGAATTGACTCAATAGAAACTAAGTAACTTTCCCTGGGTCTCACAGCTAATAAGTCTAATAAGGCTAACAGAACTCCTGGCATGATTTTCCCATGTCGCCTCATTATGATAAGTACTGGGCTGAGAACCACAAGTTTGGCGGTTCAAACCCACTAGCCACTCCTCAGAAACGTTATGCAGGGTTGCTATGACAGCGCTTTACAACAACAACAACAATGTCTTTCTGACTTGGTCACGTGAGTAGTTAGCATTATATTGTACATAGAAGAAGGACAATAAGGAAAATATCAGCATGTTGTGGGGTGCAGACAGATGTTATGTTCAAAATTCTGGAATTTTGAAGGGAATCAGTAGATTCATCTTAACATGCTTTTTTCTGAACCTTAATGAACATTCTAGATCAGAAGGTGCTTTGTATTTCATACATGTAGAAGGCATGTGGCTGGAGAAATTAGTACTAGACTCGAGGCGGGAAGGCACCGAGTCTAGTGCTGGAACCCAGGCCCACTGCTAAGCTGCTTCCTCAAACAAAAGAACAAAAAGTAACAAAAAATGTTATCTTAAAGAGTGGAATTCGGAAAGGAGTAAGATGATCAAAAGCGTTTTGTTTTGTTTTAAAAAAGTAATTCGGCATTCTAAATGAACAAAAAAACACACAAATTAAAGAGATTATTTTACAAAACCATAAAGTAATGTTTGTTTCAGTTTAATGAACTCATCCTGTGTCTAGTAGAATCTCCAATGTTTGAAATTTTGTTTTTTAAGTTTTTCAAGGTAATCCTGCTTTAGGTATTAAAAAAAGTTGCCACATGGCAACATTTTAGGAATAATTAGGACATATAGCATAAATCCTGGTGTGGCACTGGACTACAAGTTCGGTTCAAACCACAAGGTCAGAGGTTCACACCCACTAGCCTCTCCTGGGAAATCCTATACAGGGTCGCTGTGAGTTGGAACCAACTCGACAACGTTTAAAAACAACAACAACATAACATAAATCCAGAAACATTCACTAGTGTTAAAAAATAATGAATATACCAAGAATTACCTGAATCTTGTTGTGGCTCTATAGGACCATGAGGTCGGTGATGCAAAACCACCAGCTGCTCCTCAGAAACCCTATACAGAGTCTCTATGAGTTGGAATTGACTCAATAGCACTTAACAATAACAACCACAATATATGGACATTGGGACCCTGGTCGTGCTGTGGGTTAGGTGTTGGACTGCTAACCACAAGACCAGTGGTTCAAAGCCACCTGCTACCTGGGAGAAAGATGAGACTCTACTTCTGTAAAGATTTACAGTCTTAGAAACCCAGTGCTGTTGCTAAGTGAGTCAATAGCTGTTGCTAACTGAGTCAATAGTTAGGATTTTTGGTATGTGTTGTTAAGTGCCATCGAGTCGGTTTTGGTATGTGGACATTGGTTTTATCTGCCTTTTCTATGTTAAGTAAGGGTTGCCCACCCACTGAAAGCCGTCTTCCATTCCTGTCCTAGATCAGGTTCTCTGGGAAAAGACTTAGTGTAAGGGGTGTACTGGTGAGACTCTTGGAAACACCACAGGTGGAGGAGAGCAGGATTGGGCTGAGGGAGAAGTTGGCCAGCCTCAGTTGTCCCCTTGAGATGGGATGGAGCTGGGATGGCCCTACCTGGCAGCAGGAACCTGTGGGGGGATCTTTGTGGCACCTCAGCACAGCCTTTCTTCCCCCTCACTCTTGTCTTCTCATCTCCTTTCCCCACCTCCTTTGATTAGAAGCAAATCATGATTCTGTTTTTCCATGTTGCCTCATTATGATCCCCTTAGAACACCGTAACAATCTCAGTGAGTGTAATTCTCACAGCAATATACTCTATACAGACAGACTCCTGAATGGCAGAGCTGTCCTGAGTGCCTGAAGAGGTGGGAAAGAGACTCAAGGGAACAGTGATTCCTGTTTCTTCTGAACAGTCAGCTAAGTGGTGGATGGTCCCTGAATGAGAGACCAGACTCAGCGGAGTAACAGGATAGATTAAGAAAGTACTCCAAAACACAAAGACAACTGAAATCTGAAAGTCTCCTTTCTCAATTGCTATTCTTTCCGGAGTCATACATTCCATAACATTTTTTTAAGGGTGTAACTGGATTTTGCTTTAGAAGAATTACCTTTCTACTCTGAGTACATGGAGAGAAGTGAGTCAACTCCATCATTCCTATTGCCAGCATCTGGCTTTGACTGCAGAAAGGAACCGTATTCTTTGAACACCCAAAGTCTTGATTTGCATACAGCCTTCTGAGGTGAATATAAATACTTTGGAGTAATGCTCGGGAAATGAAGATGCTTTCAGACTACCCTGAATCCATGCCAATTCCTTTGAAAAGCTGTTGGTGTACAGAAAATGACACTAACCTAATCCATTCTCCAGAAAAGGAACCAGGGAAAGAGGGACTCCCAGCTTCCATCTCTCCAAGGCTTTCAAGATGACCGTTTGGGGGAATATGGGATGTGGCAGGGTGCCAGTGCCTCAGTTGTTTCTTTCTAACTAGTTTTTCATCGAACAGGTGTCCCTGAAGATCTTTGAAATTCCTCTTCGCTTCACACATGTGTTGTGCCGGCAGGTCTCTGCGTCTGACGACAAACTGCCTCTCTCTGGCTCCTTTCATTCTTCCCCAGGATGTGGCTGATTAATTAAAGCGCCTCCCCTCGATTCCCAGGCAAAATCCTCATTTGACCTGGTGCAGATATTTGAGTCTGGAGTCTTACTTAAGATGGTGTTTACGAATGTTGGGGCTCTTTTTTAGTCTCCCAACTGACAAATTCGTGGATATTTCTGTCACTGGAACCCCAGCTTCCTCAAACATACAATCAAGAATTTCAGCTTGCATCCAAGGGGATAAGAACACCCATCCGTCATCTGTGTCTCCCATGGGTCTCTTCCTGATTATGCAAACCCTCCCCTTTCGATTGCTCCTCTTCTAGTGTCCCCTTAAAGGACATCTGGTGTCCCATCACGATAAGAACCTGAAAGAGGGGTTTCCAGACAAATATAAAAATCTCGTATGTTTCTTTCTCTTTCTCTCTCTCCAGAACTGAGAACTAGCTGTTTTCCGTTTAGCTAGACCATGTCAGAAGCCTTGTCTGTCGATGTGTCATCTCTCTCCTGGGGAAAGCAGTTGCTTGGAGTTTTTTTCCATGTTTATGGAAATTTTCTTTTTAGAAAATAGCCTTGTTCATTTCTGCCTGGTTGGCTTTGTCCAGCCGTCCAAGCCAGGACTCAGAGAGGTGGGGGAGTTCCCTAGGGTGATCCCAGATCTCAACTTTGGCTTAGGTGCCTAATCTGCCCCTGGCACACTGAGCTCTGGTACCACTGTCCCAGGGTTCAGGGATGAGCAGATGCACCTACCTTTCATATCCACCTGCCCACTCAGCTCTGCAGGCTCCTAAGACATAGAGTAGGGACTGAGGCCGCAGGAGGAATCAGATTCACACTTTGCTTGTTCACATTGCTCACTGTGAGAGTCGCATCAAGGCCCCAATGGTGGTCGGTCACTCAGGGTGGGCAGGCCTCTCAGTCACAGAGGGTACAGACCTGAGGGCTAGTCTGTGATGTTTCTTAAACACATTCTTTATTAGTGTTTCTTTTTGCCATTTCCCATTTTGTTATGGTCAGTGTTAGTGGCCATCAAGTTAATTAAGGCTCATAACGACCCCCCCCACGTGTGCAGAGTAGAATTGCTCATCGGGTTTTCAAAAGCACAATGGCCAGGCCTGTCCTCTGAGGGACCACTGGGTAGACTCAAACTAGCTCGTACTGGAGCGCTTAAATATTCATGTCATCCAAGTTCTCCAGTGGGTGCTGTTTCTGCGTTCTCCTCCTTCATCCTGGAGAAGGGAGGTGCTTCCTGAGAGAAGTAGAGGCACAGATAGGCAGGAATAGGGTGTCACTAAGCCCTTCTCTCTCATGACACCTTTTCTAATCACCTGGAATGGCAACAACCTTACTATAGCACACATCTGTCTAACTAAAGCGAGCATGCATTTCCCCTCTTCTGGGGAAACGTCTAGGCTTCCTTAGCACTCCATTAGAGTTGTCTTCGCCTCCAGCATCTTTCTGGGAAATTCCAGCTTGACTGACACATGAAGGCATCTGCTCCGTCCCACCGTAAAGAGTTCAGGCGGTTCCTCGCCCCATTCTCATCCATGGGGTGGGGTGGGGGGTGTTGGTATCTATGCCTCTAGGTCAATTTATGTATTAATTTGTCACTTGGTACATAATATTTAGCGCTGCGATAAAAAACAAATAAGCCAGTCCTATGAGGAATTGATTTTCCCTTCTACATCTGTTCATGAAGACATAAATCTAAAGTTTTGCTATTTTAAAAGCCTCCAATGCAAATATAATCTAAAATTGCTAGGCTTTGAAGTTGGGCTTTTCTGTCAAAGGATGTTTTATAACCCTGCTCCCTGGAGCCTGGCCACTCATCTTCTGCCTCCAGGCCCCAAACACATTGATTACCTTTTGAGGTCCTTTCCAATTCTTTGCGATCCAAATGTGGTGGTGTCCCATGCCCCTCGTGGTCAACAAGCTTTGTGCTAACTCTTAGGACAAGAGCAACCCTTAACACAAGAGCAACCAAGACATGGCCTCTGCCCTCAAGCTTGTGATAGAGCAGAAAATATAAACGGTGCACAAGAGTAACCACAGTGTCAATGAGAAAGTGACCATTGCTCTAAAGAGGGAGTGAGATGGAAGCACACGAGACAGAGTTTGCTTTTCTTTGGAAGGAAGGTACTTGGAGAAGTAGGATTTGAACTGAGCCTTGAAAGACACCTAGGATTTGGCAAAAGACGATGGGACAAAGAGCATTGTAGGAGGATAGAGGTGGGGACAAAGGGCAGGCGTGGGACAAAGGGAGGCCAAGTTGTTGTTGTTGTTGTTGACTGCTGTCAAACTGGCCCCCCAACTCATGGCGACCGCATGCCCAATGGAATAAAATGTTATCTATTCCTGTGAAGTCCCTATGATCAGCTGTGGATCCGTGCTCTGTTGTGATCCATAAGGGTTTTGTTGGCTGATTTTCAGCAGTAGATCACCAGACCTCTCTTCCTGGACTGTGTTAGTCTAGAATCCCTACTGAAACCTGTTCAGCATGAGAGCAGCTGACATAGGGCTGGTGGCAGTTGATGGGGTGCACTGACCGGGCCTTGAAACCAGACCTTCTGCATGGCGATCGAGAATCCTACCACTGAGTCACCTTTGCCTTCAGACCAAACATAAGCCATGCCCCAGTTTCAGTTTGGTTGTAGCACAGGACATTTGAGTGGGAGAGCTGGGAGGACGGGTTGTAAGGATGTACTTGGGGAGGACCAAGGATGCCACTGATCTGGCCAAAATGATCCCTTGCATTTGCATGATAGTTTGCAGTTCCCACAGCTCTCTCACATGCATTATCTCAATTAATTACCACAAAAGTCCTGTAAGCCAGAACTAGTATGGTGGTGGCTGTGTGCCACTGAGCCGGTTCAGACTCATACCAACCCTGTATAGGGTTTCCGATGTTGTAAACTTTACAGGAGCAGAAAGCATCTTTCTCCCAACGAGCAGCTGGTAGATTCGAACTGCTGGCCTTGCGGTTAGCAGCCCAACTCGTAATCCACTAAACTACCAAGGCTCCTTGTTGTTGTTGTTGTTAAGTATTGTCTGTTAAGTATGGGTTCTGACCCATAGCGGCCCTGTATAGGATTTCCAAGGAGTGACAGGCGAGCTTGAACTGCTGACCTTGCGGTTCAAACTGACTTTGCCGTCCAGTGCATTAACCCACAATGCCACATCAGGACTCCTTAGGGATTAGTATACAGGTGGAAATTGAGACAGAAGTTTAGGCAATGTGCTTTAGGAGACAAAGGCAAAGAACCAGGATGAGACTCAGATCTTTCAATGTCCCTGACCAAAGCCCTTCCCCTAAACCATGTGGTGGTAGGGGGACTTGAAGAGAACTTACCCTTTAATGTCTTTGCCTTCTCAAAGTATATGTTGTGGAATTCTTTATTTCCAGGTTTAATTTACTGTCCTTCTTAGTGTGTGTACTTTAAGATGGTCAGGATATTTCTTGATAGGAAGATGTGGTGAACACTTCCTTTCCAGAGGTCAGAGCGTCAGGTCTGGGACATGATATGGATGATGGCCTGACACAGCTGCCCAGATAAAGTCAGTGCAACCCCTGACAGAGGTGTAGCGGTCATCACAACCCGCCATTAGCAGAGCAGTTACATGGGCACAGAGACGGAGACAATGCCCAGGAGGACAAGGATGAGACACAGAGCAAGGCAACCCATGGAGCTTGCTAGTTTGGTTCTCCAATGGTCACACTGCATGGGGACAATGGAAAGTGTGGCCAGGGTGATGGTCCTGAAGATGGTAATGGGCACTTCCTTGAGCACTGGATATCCACACTGATGTGACCATTATAGTCCTCAGTAGCAACCAATTGCCTTGAACCTGGTCCACTGGCCAGCCTATGTCTGTTTTTGCATGGTCATAGTCTTGAGAACTTGATCCTTGAGCATTTTCCTCAGGAAAAAGTCAATGACCTCAAACTCTTTGATGGGCAGGGAGGGAATACGTATCTCCTTCATGTCTTTGACCCAGCAGCCTGGCTTATCCGTGACTTGTCAGCATGAGCTCCAGGGCCTCGGCTGATCACCACCGAGATCCTGTCTCTAGCCACTGCCTTGGCTGTGACCTCCCTTCCCAGGATCTCCCAGGACCCCCAGCCGTTCCTGCTATAACTGCATCATTTGCTGTTAGTTGTCTGTGCATTTTCATATTACAAAACTGCCATGCTTGGAATTCTGTGAGCCCACTCCCTTGAGGAGCTCCCTCTGAGAGCCCCTGGATGGGGAGAGATTGGACACCTGAGTCATTACATGCTGGGTAAGATCTTCAGCTTTGTTTACAGTCCTATTTGGCAAATTAGTCAGAAACGTAAGCACTGTCGAGTGCTTTGGGGGCAAGGACTTTCAGAACAGGGAAATAAGTCATCTGGCCTCGCAAGGGCAAAGAATGTGATAAACTGATTCCTGGGGAAATGGTACCTTCTGGGCAAAGCCACCAGGCCTACAGGTCAGACCAAAATAACAGAAGACTCCAAACTTTGTGTAGTCTGAAGAGTTACCAGGTCATTCTGATTGAGAGAAATAACCAGAGATGTGAGTGGAAACTTGGAGGCTGTTCTCTTATTCAGATTTAGGAGACTCTGCAGGTTAATCCTTGGCTGTAGCCACCTCAGGCTGGACCTGAGATGTGACATATGAGGTCCACCAAGGTGACTGGAGGTGACCCTGAGCCCACACTCAGAGAGTCGAGGCATAGTAGTGCTGTTGCTGAGAGAAGTCGGCATAAAAACTCTTAGATGTTATATTTTTGTGTTCAGTTTATTTAGGAGAGGAAAGTGAATGGGTTATCAAATCCCTTTTATGTTGAACAGAGGACGATAAGTTTTCCCAGTCTGTGTGTGTCCAGTGAGGGTGAGAGCCAGTAGACTTGGAGAAGAGGGTTGAGTCTGTTGCCTTAGGTTCTTTTCTGCCCTGAATGTTCATCTTTCCTGGTCTTGGGAAGCTCTAAGGAGGCTTACAGTAACTTTTACCTCAGCCCTGGGAAGATCTTGGTGCCTGAAATCCTCCTCCCCTGGCTCCTGATACATTCTTTTCAGAGAAAACTCGCTGGGTCCTCTGTTGAGAGGTTCCTCCCCAGCCCAGTGAGGCTAGGACCCACTAGCAACGGAGGGAAGGCTGAGAGTGTTTTTAAGAAGGAAGTGACTTGCCTGTGGACTGATTCAGTGTGTTAGTCTGAGGAAATCTCTTATTTTAGACTCAGGTTGGTGTTGGTTTTATTTCTCATTTCGGTCACAGTGGGCTTTTTAGCCATGAAGAAGGTGCGGAAAGGCCACAGTGAGAAGGCTCGTGTAATGCTTCTTTTTCATTTGACTTCCGAACCTGTGAAAAGTTGACACGTTTCCTCTTCCCACAAGGGCTTTGATTCTGTGAAGAAAAAGTGTGGACTCCCTCTCCCCAGAAAGAAAGACCGGTGAGGATGGGAGGGAGAGAGGAGCTGATTGGATTCTTATCCAAGTGAGCCTGGGAGCCAACGCCACACAGACCCAGAGTCCTCTTTCAGATGCTGTGATTCTCTGACAAAGGGGAGCAGAGAAGGGGAAGGAGAAATGGGCCTAGAGCAAGGAGCTCCATTCACTTCATTGCAGCTTTCTGGCCTGCCACTTAGAGTCACTCCTCACCTCTGTTGTGACTTGAAATGTAGCCCCATCCCACAAAATATGTGTTGGAATATGAACTCCTATAGCTGTGGAGAGCACTGGTGTGGTGCAGCAGCATAAGCAGTGGACGGCTTGCTAGCCACAAGGTCGGCAGTTCAAACCCACCTGCTGCTCTTGGAAACCCTACACAGGGTCGATTTGAGTTGGAACCAACTGAGGGCACACAACAACAACACCTTTGGGAAAGGGTTTTTGTTATGGTAATGAGGCCATATCAGCCATCTAGTTGATGGAACTCATAATAAATGACCTTAAAATAGGATTTCTGAGGAGCAGCTGGTGGGTTTGAACTGCCGACCCTGCGGTTAGCAGTGCAGTGCTTACCCTACAGTGCCATACCAGTGTAGGATGTGCCTTAAACCTAATCACATCTGAGTTATAAGGAGGCATAAATGAGGAAGATGGATGCCTGGCGAACACCACCATGGAACCCTGGGATACAGAAGCTGAGACCAGGACCTTTTCCAGAGTGGACAGACAGCCTTCCACTGGAGCCAGGTCTGGAATTCAGACTTCTAGCCTCCTGAACTGGGAGAAACGAGATGGCTGTTCTTAAAGCCATCCACTTATGGTATTTCTGTTCCGGCAGCACTAGGAAACTAAGACACCCCTAGACAGACAGGCTGAGGGACACAAGTCCCTATGTTTGTCAGAGGACACTGCAGTGACAAACAGCTCCCAGACACAACCCAATGCAGATCAGCAGGAAGCTCTGCTTTCCACAACCACTCAGGGGCTTGGGCTCCTTCTGTCTGGTGGTCCCACCATCCCACCAGCAGAGAGGAAGAGAGGGTATGGAGGAGGATATGGGAGGTTTGATGGGCCTCCTTCCTCCACACTCCACTGGCTGCATTAACTTCCAGGGAGACAGGGCAGTGTGGTCTCATTTTGTGCTCAGGTTTGGGGACTATCCACCAGCTTCATGACATGCCACTTTCGGGGAAAGAAAGACAACAGATGGTCTTTAGGAGACTATCTGGCAGCTGTATTGACGTTTATATGTTCTGGCTCTGCAATTCTTACCCTCTCCCTGAGAAGCCCCTCTCCCCTCGGTTTCTCTCACTTCACTTCCCACTCCTGACACTAACCCCTTCCCAGGCTGATGGAGGTCATTCCTAGTCATGGAGCTCACATGGAGATGAATGAGGGCATTGCTGCTCTCGTCGCCATTTGCTTTTCCTTTGTCCAGAGGAGGAACGCTGGTGGTATGTGGGTTGCATTGGGCTGCTAACTACAAGGTCAGTGGTTCAAATCCACCAACTGCTCCGAAGAGAGAAAGATGAGGCTGTCTGCTCCCATAAGTATTTACAGTCTTAGAATCCCTGAAGAGCCATTCTACTGTGTCCTATAAAGTTGCTGTGATGCAGAACCAACTCAATGGCAGTGGGTTGGGTTGAGTTTGGGTTTTGTCCAGAGGTTGCCAAGTGATTGTGAACAAATCGCCAGACTCTTGTGGGACTCAGTTTCCTGCCATGTAATAGGAGAGTGGAGTCCCTGAGTGATGCAAACAGCTGGAGGTTCCAGTGCACCCAGTAAGACCTCAAAACCAAAGGTCTGACAATCTGCTTTAGAAAAATCAGTCACTGAAGACCCTATGGAGAACAGTTCTACTCTGACTCACCCAGGGTCACCTTGAGTGAGAGTCGACTTGATGGCAGCTGGTACTAGGAAAAAAGGAGTGTCCTCCCACTGACTTTTCTCAACGAAGGAGTCAGTTATGAAAACGATGCTGTGATACTTTGAAAATGCAGCATGCCACATCTGCCCAAGAGAGCAATAACCATTGTAGCTCAAGAGGCTGTCTGTCCTCCCCAGCTGACTGCCCAGAGCTGGACAGGACTCAGCGCCTGCATTAGTGAAGGGGAGCAGCAATAGCGGGTCCTTTTGGTCTGACAGGCCTCCTCTCCCCAGGCCTGAGGAATCAGGCTGTAGCCACCTGGGCCAGGAGGGGTGCTCTGAGCCAGAACCCTGGGGCATTAGCAGCCGTACCTACTGCCTTGCTGAGACCTGGCACAGCTGGTGTGCCGACAGCAGGAGAAGATGGAAGAGCTTGGGGAGCAACAGTAGTGCTAATGGTGCCATTTACGGAGGACATTTTGGTGTCAGATTCTGAGGCAAATGCTATTTCTGATGGTCAAACAATTCTGCAGGATGGTAAATGTGGAGACTAGGTGGGTTTATATCCGGGTTCTCGAATGGCGCCATCTCAGGCAAGGAACTGCTCTGTGCTTCAGGGGCCTTATCTGTAAACCAAACCCACTGCTCACGAGTTGATTCCAATTCCTTGAGATGCAATAGGGATGAGTAGATAGGTTTTCCAGAGTTGTAAATCTCTACTGAAACAGACTGCCGCACCTTTCTTTCATGGAACAGCTGGGTAATCGTTGACCTTTATGGGACTAAAAAGGATCCTATGTCCCAACTCAGAGTTGTTCTTGTTACTTCTGGGCAGGGTCTGAGGGAGAATTGGGAGGAACAGGAGGCAGAGCCTCACCCCCCAGGAGTTGCTGGCAGCCAGGTTTTCCTGACTGAAGGCAGACTCCTGAGCCCACTGCCTTCTCCTACTCGTAGATCTTCAGACGCTTATCTGAGACCAGCTGAGTGAGGTTGACATTAAATGAAACAACACAAAGACAACATCTAGAATGGTCTCTGGCTCCTGGCAAGTACTCAGTCAACGTTGGCCCTTATTGTTATTCCTGTTTTACAGATGAAAGCACAAGGCTCAGATGTTAAGTCATTTTTCCAAAGAGTCACAATGAGTAATTGAGCTGGATTTGAACCCAAGAGTCTCAGATCTCTCTCTAGAACAGGAACGTGGTCTTGAGATTTCGGAGTTTCTTAGAGGCATGGAGCTTGAGTTGTGTGGAAAAGAGACACCTGTCTTTCCTAACATTTCTCTGTCCATCCCTATTCTTCCTCTCCCTAAGCCCCATCCCTGTCAATTGCCATTGACAATTGTGTGTGTGTCAGAGTAGAACTGTGCTCCACAGGGTTTTCAGTGGTTGATTTTTTTTACAGGTAGATCAACAGGTCTTTTGTCTGAGGCACCTCTGGGTGACTCAAATCCCAACTTTTTTTTTTTTTTTCCCACTTCCAGTACTGACAGGTAACTAAAGGCTGTATAGTTTCAGGGGTTTCACTAGCCTCTATCCAACCAGTAAGTCTGGTCCTATTTATGATTTTGCATTTCATCCCACATTTTTCTCCCCCTCTATCTAACCAGGACCTTCTAACATGCTCCCTTTCAGAACATTTGGTAGTGGTAACTGGGTACCATCTGGTTCTTCTGGTCTCTGGGTCATGGAGGCTGAGGTTCGTGGGGTCCATTAGTCCATTGGATTGAACCACTAACCTTTTGGTTAGCAGTTCACCACAGAAACCATTTGCCCCATCCAGGGACACCAACGCCTATCCCTGTCACTAACCCCAAGTGGAAGTTCTATCCTGCCCACTGACCAGGTCTTCCTACTGAGGGGAGGGTTTTCCTCAGCCAGGGACAGAGGACGGTGAGGTGTCCTTGTGTTGCGGTCTGTCTTCCCTGAGACAGGGCCTTGTAGCATCTTTTACTCATCTGTCACTCCAAAACCCATTTCTGAAGAAAACCTAAACCCCACACTTTCTTAGTGCTCTACCCTAGGCCCACAGGAGAAGCTCGGCATAGGGAAGAGGAGCAGGAGCCCAGAGCTCTATGCTTGAGGAGGAAGGAGCCACAAAGGAGGTGCTCCCCAGACAGGCTGCCAGAGCTGGTGCCTTCGTCCTCTGCACTGCCACAGACTCAGACAGAGGTCAGTGGCTCTTTGGAGCTTCAGCACTAGGTCTGAGGGCAGTTGGACCTGGGATGAATGCCAGCTCTGCACTCTGAGCACCTTCCTTTACCTTCCTGGGCCTAAATCTCATCCATACAGTTGACACAATACTTGCCTTTATTGGGAGGACTTGATACATGAAAGCACTCAGCACCCCCTGGCTTATACTTGGAGGGCCCAATAAATGGTAGCTCTCATTTTCATTTTTATGGTTAACGTTAGTGATTTGTGGTTGAACGCTGTCAAATCGGTTCCGACTCATAGCGACCTTGTATAGGGATTCTGAGGAACAGCTGGTGAGTTTGAAACACTGAAAGTATTCCATCCCATTGAAATCTCTGTTCTTAGGGAGTTCATCCTTCCCTCTGCTCCAAGAAGCTAGAGGAAAAGATCCTGATGATAACAGTGTGGGGACAACTCTTTCTTTTCTTCTCATCCAGTCTTCTTCCAATAAAAAATTGAGCACTGTTATGAGTCCTGGTGTGGCACTGTGGGTTAATGCGTCAGACTGCAAAGCCATTTGAACTACAAGGTTGGTGGTTCAAGCTCATCAGTCGCTCCTTGGAAACCCTATACAAGGTCACTATGGGTTAGAACCGACTCGACAGCACTTAACAACAACAACAACGAGTCAGACACTTCACTAGGCCCTTGTTGAACTCCTACTATGTACCACCCATCTGTCAGTGGAGGCTTGTATGTTGTTGCTATGATGCCAAACAGGTTTCAGCAGCGCTTCCAGACTAAGAAAGACAAGGAAGAAAGGCCTGGAGTTCTGAAAATCAATCAATGAAAATTCTGTGGATCACAATAGTCTAATCTGTAACTGATCAGGGAGTTAGATCAGGGCAGTGCTTGTTTCCATGAACTGACTCACCCACACCTAACAACACTAACACTATGTGCTGGTGCTGGATACCCAGAGGTGAACAGGGAAACATCCCTTTGCTCCAAGAGCTCACAGTCTAAAGAGGGAAACATAACAAGGGCAGTGACAGAATAAGGTAAGTGCTTCAATTTCTTCTAATGGTTATTTTCAACAAGTGTTGAAATACTATGTGCCAGGCTGGGTGCCGCTCTGCATGTGAACTGCTTACATCCTGCAGGGAAGAAGACAGTTACAATCTATGATGGTATGTGCTGAGATGAAGGTAGGATCCGAGCAGTGCAGAGGCATTTGGACACCCAGTTGTTACAAGAAAAGTTGGAGCCTCAGAGGATGAGCAAGAGTCAGGGCTAGGAGGAGGAAATGGGTTGTGTGGTTTTCTACCTCCTTTGCCATGAAGCCTGAAGAGCTGGATAGGGCCCATCTCCCCTTACTGAGCATTTTGATCAAAGATTGTACAGAAGAATCCTGGTCAGAAAGGAAATGCAGAACAGAATTTCATGCTTTCATAGAATCCACATATTTTGGAGTCATGGAGACTGGATGAACTCCTGAGATCATCCATCTTTAAACCATAAACCAAAAAATATCCCCTGAAGTCTTCTTAAAACCAAACAAGAGTTTGGCTTAATGGTTAAAAAAGGTCTGCCTTGAACATCATGCTCTTTTAAAATCTGTTTGTGATCAAATTGACAATAGTTACTTGGAAGCTTAGTTAGGAACCTTAATGGGGCAGTGAATTTATGTTGAGGGGAAGGGGCAACTCAGAAAAGGAGAGTGAAAATTGTTGCCAACTTGAAGATTGTAATCAAAGTCACTGAATTGTACAGGCAACAACTGTTAAATTGATCTATATTCTGCTGTATAGATTCCTTTTTTTTTTCTTATTTACTCTTTTTTTATGTTTTATTGTGAATTATGTGATAGTTTACATGGGAGAACATTATTTTTACATTCATCCTATAGCATATCATTTCATTGCTATGGTTACAATCTCCTCCATGCATCATCAACCATCCAAAGGGTATTTATACACTACAAGCATGCCCCCCGGTCATCAGCACACAGTCCCTCTTCCTTTCTGTGTCTAAAGTCCCCAACAGCTCCATCTCTCCACGTCATCGTCTCTGCCTCCATCTCAGGCATCACTGCTTCTCTGGGTAGGATCCCGCTCTCTGCTCTTCTCCTTTGATGTTCCCAGGGATCTCCGCTCACTGGGTACCATCTGGTTCTTCTGGTCTCTGGGTCATGGAGGCTGAGGTTCGTGGGGTCCATTAGTCCATTGGATTGAACCACTAACCTTTTGGT
>NW_006408556.1:8911104-8927208 GCF_000296735.1 Chrysochloris asiatica
AATCTACCAGTTACTCCAGTTGAGAAAGATGAGGCTTTCTGCTTCTGTGAAGATTTGCAGCCTCAGAAACCCTATAAAGGGTCACTGTGAGTCACAACTGACTCAGTGACACACAATAACAACAACAATAAAGGCAAGGCAAGTAAATGCCTGTAGGCTCAGAGTCCATATGCCCACTGTCTTTGGCTGAGCTCTCCCAAAAGAGACAAGGACTTAAAAGATAAGTGGTTTATTTTTATTTAGAAGGTATCCCTGGAAACACTAGTCTCCTGCTGGTGGGAAGGTAAGAAAGGGAAGGGAAGGAAGATGCTAAGGATTGAATTGTTTCCTCCAGAAATGTGTGTTGTAAATCCGAACCTCTTTGCCTGTGGTAATAATCCCACTTGGGGATTGGCTTCTTTGCTATGTTAACGAGGCAGGATTAGTGGAGAGGTGTCCTGAGTTTACACCAGAGCTCCCCAGCCCACTCACCCAGCGACACACACACACACACACACACACACACACAGAGTAGACAGACACAGGCCGGCCCGCCAATCTCCCTCCTTGCTGGTGGCGTAGGTCCCCATGAGTCTACTGTATCTTTCTCTTAGTTAAGACAGTTTTGTATCATTTTGCTAAAAATTACTGGCTTAATCTGTGTAAAGAAACTTGTCTTTATATTGTTTCTTTCTTGTCTGTTTTTGTGGTCCTACAAACATGTTGATGCTAAAGAATCCTGAAACGAAGTCACTAGTTGGCATTTTGTGTGCGAGGTGGTCAGGCAGGAGTGCCTCCAGGCACCTGTCATGTGTGTCCATCTGTCCGTCTACTGTCCTGTAGTGCTGTGCTGTGTGGTCCATTGGAGAGAGATGTTCCCCCAGCGCTCTGTTGGGTGTGTGTATGTGTGTGTGTTGTTGGCAGGGGTCTCGTGGCCCTGCCACATGCTTCCCCACAGGGCACCCTCCCACACCTGCCCGGACAGAGATGCTTTTGGCACAGCAGTTTGGGATTTCTCGCCACTTGGAAGGTGCCGGCTGCCACAGAGCAAGATGCCGTCTTTCCCAGCGGAGGACAAGGACACCAACAACACTGGATGTGGCGCGAGTCTGGTGCCCCTCTCCCCCACTGACTAGGAGGGGGCTGTGGGTCATGTCGGGGCCGTGTACGTGATTCAGGGATGTTTTGTTGCCTAAATGCCTTTGAATTTAAATTTGGGGAATTTTCTGAACAGACTGTACATGCAGCCAGTGCAGGTTGAGGTGTGATCTGTGTCCACATTTGTGAGCTCAGAACGAAGGGGTGTGGTTTGGTGTGCCCAGAGAGGTGGCAGGGGCAGAAGGGATTCCATGCGGAGGTGCCAAGACATGAGCTTCAAAGCCAAACTCCACAGATGTGGGTGCGTCACTGACGAGGGACCGTGCTCCAAACCACCTGTGTCTTTTCTGACTGTTCCTTGGGAGGCTGGAGGCCACAAGTGCCAACCTTCCTCCCTCCCTTCCCCGTGGCTGCTAGTGGACATTGTCGGCATAGTTGACCCCATGGTTGCCTTGTTCTGAATGGTCAGAGAGCTGATCATTCCAGAAGTATTGGGGTGGGGGGCTGTTTACAGAGCCAGTGCCTTCATGGAACTGAGACTGTTCCCTCGGGGCCGCAGCGGTCACTCTACATGTCCTCACTCCGGTGTGGTGTGAACAGTTCAGGACCCTCCCCCGCCCACTGTATAACCCATGCACTTGCAGAGCACATAGGTAGAATGTCTTTCCACCATGTACGGGAGTCTGGACAGCACGTGTGTACCACCCCTGTATCCCTGTATTGGTGTACTTTAACAACTGTGTAAATAATAAACTCATATGGCTTCTACATTTAAAAAAAAAAAAAAAACGAGTTTTGGTGATAGAGAACTGAAATGCGAGCTAGCAAGTAGAAATGCCGGAAGAGAGATGACATGAAGACTGTCCAGTAGTTGTTGTTGTTGTGTGCCATCGAGTCGATTCCAACCCATAGCGACCCTGTGTAGGGTTTCCAAGGAGCAGCTGGTGAGCTTGAACCACCGACCTTGCAATTCAAACAACTTTGCAGACTGACACATTTGCCCACAGCGCCACACTAGGAAGCTCAGAAAAATCTTTCTCTACAGTTGGCACCCTAAATTTGGGCTTCTAACCTCCTAAACTGGGAGAAAATAAAATTTCTGTTTATTAAAGCCACTCACGTTTATTTTTATCCTAGCAGCATCAGATAACTCAGACAGAAGTGAAAACGAGGTGCATTACTGAGCTGGTTGCCACTGTGGGGTAACTGGGCTCAATCTGCGACACCATGTGGTATCCACCTCTGAATTGTGCAATCCAAGGGAAAAGGAGCTGGGTTATTAACCAATTCCTGTCCCCTGTAGGTTAAGAGCTGCTCCAAAACCCACTGCTACAGAGTTGGTTCTGACTCAGAGATTTTCTAGTGTTTCTGAGTCTGTAACTTTTGACGGGCGCAGACAACCTCGTCTTTCTCCTGAGAAGCAGGTGGTGGGCTTCCAGTTAGCAGTCCAGTCTTATCGTAACAGTGCCTACAGGGTTTCTTGTTGTTGCTATTGTTAAATGCCATCAAGTCAGTTACAACTCACAGTGACCCTCTATAGGGTTTCCAAGGAGTGGTTGGTGGGTTTGAACTGCCAACTTTACATTTTGCAGTTCAGTAATTATCCTACATTGCCACACCAACACTCCAGAGCTCTTTTAGGGGAGTTATTAGCCAGCACATTAGACCTGCCCAGCATTGGCTGAGCACAAGCAAGCTCCTCAAAGTCAGAGAAAGCCCCCAGACAGAGAGAAATGGTGAGTGCTGAGGATTGAGACTTCAGTAGCATCCCTTCCACCCATGTTTACCACAGTGATATAACTGACTCAGATAATGGAATTACATGTGTAATGCCTCTCTCCTGCCTGAAAATATAATTCCCATAAGGGCAGGGACTGCATCCCCCTATATCCCCAGGGCCTAGCTTGGCAGCTCTTCAGTACATATTTGCTCACTAGATGCCATTTGGAGCCCTGGTGTGCCACCGTAGGATAAGCACTGGACTGGTAATTTTAAGGGAGGTAGGTTCAAACCCACTAGCCTCTCTTGGAAACCCTATATAGGGCTGCTATGAGACAGAACTGACAACACAGCAAACAACAACAACAACAGATGTCATTTGGAGGTTGATGAATTTAGTGGTAAAGTTTCAAGCTCTGTCTGAATGCCATCTCTAGCTTCCTTGTCTTCTTTTTCCTTCTGGAATCTTCTCTTCTCTCCCTACCCCAGAGCCTGCAAGTTGTTTCCAGAAATCCACATTTGTGTTTTGGTGTTCTATTCCTAAAGAATCACAGCCTTGAAACCCCTCTGGCACAGTTTTACTCTACACACATGGGTTCCCCATTAGTCCAAATCAACTCAACGGCACCAATCAAAGTCCCAATATTTAACCCTGCTCCTGGTTGCCTGCAATAAAATGTCCTTTTTCCAGCCTCCCTTGCAGCTAGGAGTGTCCATGTGACTAAGTTCTGACCAATGGGAGTGGGATTGATAGCTGCCACTTTGAGGCACCTTCTCTTTCCTCCTTCCTGCTGGCTGGAGCTGGAACAGACACTCTGGGTCATAAGGTGGAAGTCTTGGACTGTGAGAGGGATGGAGCCATAAGCTAGAAGAGTCACGGGCCCTGAGGATCAGGGATTCCACTTGGATCTCAGGCTGAACCTCTGAACCTCGGGACTTGCTTCACAAGAGAGCACTTGGTTACACATTTGTGTGTTTGTTGTTTTTTTTGTCAATTACCAATGAACAACCTAATCCTAAATGGTACACTGAAGGTGATTGTTGGATTGATTTCTGGGCCAGGGAGGGAATACATGGCTCCCATGCAGTGGAGGCAGAGCTCCCAGGAGAGGAAGTTTCTTCTCACAGGAAGAAGCCCGTGGTTCCTCTCACTGCCTGTTGCTTCTCTGGGCTCACAGAGGACCAGCCTCCCTCAAGGCTTTGAGAAGTTCTGGTTTCTCTCTGAGGAGCCTATTCTCATAAACTCCCTTCTCCTTGGGAATGGCCCAGACATGCCCAAGGCAAATCCAAGGCTGAGAACAGTTGCCAAGCAATTCCTAACTGTGGCATCTTATTTTATTTGTTTGTTTGTCTGAGGGATCCCCTTTTACCACCTTCACTTTTCAAGGACATTAATAAACTCAATTCTCTCTTAGGACTCCCTCTCAAAGCCTAGTGATGAGAAAGGAGCCAAAGAGTAGCCTGAGCATCCACTCTGCCCTGCACTGTGAGAGTGGGTGTAGCAACAAAAGCAGGTAAAATGCAGAGTCCCACAAAGCCGGCACACAAAGATAGGGAGGACAAGGAACAGCCGCTCCAGTTGTAAGACACAGTTAGTTCTAAGACATAGCTTCTAAGAACCAAATACTTCAGAACAAGGTGAGAGTGAGCTGCAAAAGGTGGGGTGTGGGGAGGCTTAGAGAAAGGCCTCGTTCATCTTTGTCCTGAAATCCCCAAAGTTCACAAATGGAGGGGAACCTCTGGACCCTCCCCACCTCCGGGCTCCATTGATTCACTTGTTACTTCCCTGCCCCTCATCTTTGGCTGTCCGGGAATCTGGCTTCAGAACAGAGCCTGGGAAAGGGGAAAAGACACCATCCAGGCAAAGATAACGCCAATGAGTGGGTCATTAGTAACACGCAGCTCTGGGGATAACTTTACGAGAGGGATCTGACGGGTAGAGTGACCTTGGACAAGTCCCATCCGTTCCTCAGGCTCAGTTGGTGAGGGGGCTTTTCTTAGGGGAGTCTGAGAGGAGGAATGGGAGGCCCGGAGAGGCTGGGGTTGCCGCTGGAACCCGGCCAAGCGCACCACCTGTGCTTTATAAGCCGGAGCGGCGTCCGTCCCGAACGCAGTGCGGGACACTTTCCTGGCCCTGGCCAGGCTTAGGGGTGACCGAGTGGCCTGGCCAGGCCAGGGCGGAAGGCGGGAGACCTGGACCGGCCCCTCCCGCGGGCGGGGCGGCCCCACGCCGGCTCCTCCCCCGGCGCCCGCCGCCCGCCGCCCGCCGGGGATTAGTCGCCGCGCGCGGTTCCGCAGGTGGCAGCGATGGCCCAGTTCTGAGCGCCCCGCCATGGCCGGTGTCCCCGGCCCGCTCCGCCTGGTGCTCCTGCTGCTCGGGACGGTGGGCAGGGCCGGCCCCCGCCCCCAGGTGAGCCCCGCGGACCGGGGGACAGTGGGGAGGGAGGTGGCGCTGCGGGCTGCAGGCGCAGTGTCCTGGCAGGGGCCGCCGGGACTTGGGCGAAACTCCGCGACTGCGGGCGAAGGAAACCGAAAAGCTCCAGAGGGAGTAGGGACTAGAGAGTTGGATGCCGGTGGGCTGAGAGGCCGAGGTGGGGTGCTTGGATCGAAGACGACACCCCAATTCTCCCGGCCCCCTCTCAGGCACCAGCTGCCCCGCAGCCGCCTGGCTCTGACTTCAGCGCAGGGTCTTCCTCCTCCCCAAACCACTTTCCCAACTCCTCCTCTTTGGAAACCAGTGCCAGCGACCCTGGCACAACCTGGCTCTCGCTCCCTGCACCCTAGACTCCTTCCGCCGTGCCCCGGGCCTCTTCTCTGCGGCACCTCCCACAGCCACCCCTGTCCGCTTGTCTGAGACCCAGAGAAGGATCTGGGCGGGAGAAAGGGCCCGGTGTAGAGAGAGCTCCTATTCCCTTCCTCTGTCCCCCAGCACCTTTGACTCATAGCCCCAGGGACCCTGCAATGGCAGCTTGTCCTTTCCTGTGACCTCCCAGATGGGACTTGAGTCTATTCACCCCTCCCCCTCCCCCCTATCCCTTGCAGCAAACACGCAGGAGACAGTGCTCCTGCGGAAGCATCCAGCCCTTGTGGAACACCTGGCTGGCCCCTCACTCTTCCTAGTTGAGGACACACGGCAGAGCACATACTAGGGGTGCACAGGTATTCTGGACTCATGTCATGTCATCAGAGAGCAGGTCACAGGTGCACCCCTTCTGTTGACCATCCTTGGGCTCACTGTGTACAGGATCAGCCTGTATCTTGGAAAGGAGCTTTTCTTCCAAAGATGCTGTGAGATGCTTGAGCAGAGACGAGTGCAGGCTTGGGTGTCTTGTCCTCCTTCTATTACTCACCCCAGCTCTCCCTATTACCTGTTGCCATGGAATTCCAACTCATGGCCACCCTACAGGACCGAGTAGAACTGCCCCCATAGGGTTTCCAAGGCTGTAAAGCTTTACAGAAGCAGATGGTCACATCTTTCTCCCACCCAACTGCTGATGGGGTCAAATGGCCAACTTTTGGTTACCAGTCAAGCAGTTACCCACTGTGCCACCAGAGTTTCTTCCCACCTCCTGCAGACCTGAAGAATTAAGATAGTTGGGGATTGGACCTATCTAGGCCTTGAAATTTATCAGAGAGCAGATGGGAGGAGGATGGGGAGGGGGGGTTGTCATTGTCTTGGTCCTGATGAGGGCAGACTCCATTCCTGGCCAAAAATTCAAATGTAGACACAAGTGCCTCACAGCTAAAATAGCAACACGTTTTCAGTTCCACAAATTCTTTTGCAGAGTAATTTTCCCCTTCCCTGTGGCCCAGTCTAGTCACTGCCCCTAGCCCCCGGGAGACACCCTCCCTCCCATGCTGCTCTCCCGCCCTGCCCTCCAGCCTCAGCTTTTCCCTGAAAGCTGGTGTGGTTGGAATCTTTCCAGGGCCAGGACTGCAGAACCATTATCCCATTCTTTCTCACCTTTACTTCTTCCTAACGTTGGGGGATGGAGGGGTAGTGGTGGGGGGATGTGCTTTCTGGTCCCACTGTACCCCAGGCTGAGTGTGCAGATCTGGTTTGGAATAAGAAAAGAGAGGCAAGGGAAGAGAAAGGGTCCTTCAGGTGACCTGCTCCCTTCCTGCTCCCTTTTTCCAAAACTTTTTTTTTTCCCCAGAAGAGTCATGTTCCTTCAACCTGTCCTTTCTTGTGATCCCTCTCATTCCTTAGTCTTGGGCTCAGGGCACAAGCTGAGTGTGTCAGGGTATAACAGAACTTGGGTGGCAGATAAGTTAACGAGGGGACAGGTTCTGGGCAGAAAGGGTGGAGCTTTGGATACTCATGTTGTAGGACACTTGGTTTATCTGGCCATCACAGAGATCTTAGCAGCAAGCACATTGAGGTTAAAACCCCAATCAAACCCACCACCATGAAATCGATTCTGACTCATAACAACCCTGTATGACAGCAGAACTGGGTTTCTCGTTTGAGGTTAGATTGCAGTCTGGTGTCTTGGGTTACACAATGGGCTGCTAACCAAACAGTGAGTGGTTCAACCCAATAGCTCTTCCATGGGTAAAAGAGGAAGCAGTCTGCTTTGGTAAAAATTGTCAGCATCAGAAACCCAATGGAGCAGTTCTACTCTGACCTATAGGATTCTTATGAGTTGAAATCAACATGATAGCTGTGGGTTTGGCTTTGGAGGTGATTATGACAAAATTGACCGGCACACATATAAAACTCGTGACATTGGCATTTTCTCTTATGTTGATGAAGATTGCAGGACTGGAGTTACTCTTTCCACATTGCTGATGGAAGGACAAAACCTCAAGACAAGAGGGTCTATGAGGTGGTCCAGCAATGCAGAAGCAGGAGGAGAAAGGGGTGCAGGGTTAGGGGCTTGACCTAATACCCTCATATTCAGGTGGGCCAGGAGGGACTCAAGTGACCTGAAGCAGCTTCTCTGGAGGTAGAAAGATAGCCTTTGAAGATTGTGACGTAAGCCACTGCACTGGGAAGAGTTACCTCCCACCTCAGCTTTTTACTTCCCCGAGACCAATCTGAAGAAACTGGTCTACTGACTAGACAGGCAAACCTCTGACACTGAAGTTAGAACCAGCTAGAACTGGGTTCAAATATCCATTCTGATGACCTTGATTAGGACACTCTGGCCATCCTGAGCCTGTATTTCCTCATCTGCTGCCTGCTGTGGAGAGGGTTAAGACACTGGCACCCTGAAACCGCAGCTTTAGTTATTTGAGGGCACTGACCCGTTTGTCTTCAGGAATCTGGAGGTGTTTTCCAGGGCTATAGAAATAGGATGTGGAGCAAACTGTTGGAGGTCTCATGCCTCTGTATGCTAGTGAATGGTGGATGGAGGCCAGGCTGTGCTGTGGTCAGTGTGGACTTTGCTCTGAGCCAGGTTCCCTCCTGGACATGGACCAGGGGTGGGGCTGAAGTAGGGTCAACCAAGAAACCAGTTTCTGCCCCGGAAGGCTTTGCACTGATGGAAAACAGCTGAGGGCCTTCTTTAGCTGCAACCTGCCCTTGGGCAGATGCCTGTATTTGTGTATGTGTATGTGTGAGAGATAGACAGAAAGGGACAGAAAGAGAGAAAACAGGACCTGGGAGAGGGGTGTGAGCTGTATGAGACCCTGCTTCTTTGTGTAGGTGTGCATGACCCTGTGTGTGACAGCCGGTAAGATTGTCATTGTGACTTACTGTTATCAAACAACGTCTCAGCATGTAACTGTATCTGAGAGCATCTATGTGGTTATGACCCCACGTGTGAGATACTGCATCCAGGTCACACTCTCTGAGTGTGAGTGACGTCTTGGTATGTGGATGGGTGCCAGCGTATGTCAGAAAGACGGTGTGCTTGCGACAGCGTCTGTGTGGCTGTTTCTCTGCATGCATGTGTGCGACAGTATGGGTTGAGTGTGACACTGTCGAGCAGTTTGTGTGTGTGTCAGGGGCCAATGTCTCAGCGTGTGAGTATGTGCCTGGCAGTCTGTGTGCTTGTGTGAGTCTCAACATCTTGGAATGTGGTTGATGGCATGTGTGATCATGTGTGTGACTGCCTATGTGAGGGTGTGTGTACAGCCCTTGTGCTCAGATATCTAAAGCCTGAAGAAGAACCGGTGGCTCAGAGACAGGGGTCTGGCAGCCCAAGGGTGCAGGAGTTTGGACTCTGGGAGGTAGCAGAGAGAGAAGAGTTTAAGAGTCCTGGGAGGAAATGCTGTGGAACCTAAAAGCCTGGGCCAAGTTGGGAGAACCCGGAAGTTTGTCTTTGGAACCATCTTGTTTCTTCTGGAAGCCCCTCCCCCAATTTTCAGTGGCTCAGAGAGGTTGAGGTTCTGGTCCTTTCCTGCCACCAAAATGGTTCCTAAAACAACAAAGAATCGAATGCTCTTATTCTGTAGGAGGGATTTCTCCAGCAATTGGCCAATTTTTAGGTAAGGAGTGCCTTCCCAGAGTGTTGGAAAGCCCATTGCCACCTAAAGTTCCCACCTCATCTCCATCTGTCTGCTTTTGCTCTTCCTCCTTCTGGTACAAGATCTGGTCATTCTTGAGAGTTTCCAGTTATCTTATCTTATTGTGAAGTTAACCCATTTTACAGATAAAGAAACTGAAGTTTCTAAAGATAAAGTGTGTCCCATCAGTCATACAAGTAACAGTTGTGTAAAGGAAGCATGCTGGGCCCATCACCCCAATGAATCAAAACCATCTTCTGTTATCTGGATTTTTGGAGTCCTGGTGTGGCACTGTGTGTGGGCTAATGCGCTGGACTGCCAAGTCTGAACCACACAGTCAGCAGTTCAAGCTCACCAGCTGCTCATTGGAAACCCTATACAGAGTTGCTATGGGTCGGAACTGACTTGACAGCATGTAACAGCATCAGTTATTCATTAACAGATAGAGCTGAGATTTAAATCAAGGTCTTGTGACTATCTAGTGCTCGCTTGTGACTTCTGACTATCTAGTGCTCTGTGGTTACGAATCGGGCTGTGAACCTCAAGGTCAGCAGTTCGAAACTACCAGCTGTTCCGTGGGAGTAAGATGAGGCTTTCTGCTCCTGTAAAGATTTACAGCCTCGGAATCCCTGTATAGGGTCGCAATGAGTCGGAACCGACTCCACGGCACATAACAACAACATCTAGTGCTTGCTTCTGAAGACCAAACCACTCCTATCTGGCTTCTTCTTTCCCACCTCTTACTTCATTTCCCAAACTCACCTGAATCTGAGAAACACCCTCTCCTTATTGTTGCCCTAATTCAACCATAGTGTCTACTCGCCTTCCCCCCACCTCATTGAGATCCTATGAAGTCTGCCAGGCACTAATTCAATCTGGCCAAGTCCTGGCCCCTCACAACTCCCATCCCTTGTGTCCACCTCCAGCTCTGCTGCCCTAAGAGGATTGGGGGGCACCTGCCCTTGTATCCTCCCCACCACTCAGCACATGTAGGAGGATGAAATGAGGATGGGTCTTTGCCCTCAGGACAGAACTACTTAGTTTCCCCTGCCGTTGGCTGGGCTACTACTAGTTTTTTTTTGTTTTTTTGTTTTTTTTAAATTCACTAATTGAGAAGAATGACTGGTCCTTTGGCATGAAATCATTTCCACCTCTTGGGACTGTGTTGATGTTTGGAATGAGGGAAGAGTGGGGTTCAGACTCCCCAGGAAGCCAGGTCACCCTTTACCACATTCTCCCGGAAACAGCAAAAATACTGAGAATGGCTGCCACTGACAGCATGCTCTTACATGCCAGGAGCTGTTCTTAATGTTGTTGTTGTTGTTGTTAGGAACCATCGAGTCGGTACCGACTTAGTGACCCTAGGCACAACAGAAGGAAACACTGCCCGGTCCTGTGCCCCCCTTACAGTCAGTCGTTGCTACACTTGGACCCATTGCTGCTGCCACTGTGTCAATCTATCTTGTTGGGGGTCTCCCTCTTTTTCACTGACCCTCCACTCTAACCAAACATGATATCTTTCTCTAGGGACTAGTCTCTCCTGATAATATGTCCGAAGTTTGAGAGGCAAAGTCTGATCATCCTGGCTTCCAAGGAGCTTTGTGACTGTACTTCTTCCAACACAGATTTGTTTTTTCTTTTGACAGTCCCTGGTACTTTCAATATTCTCCTTCAACACCATAACTCAAATGCATCAACTCTTCTCTGATCTTCCTTATTCACTGTCCAACTTTCATATGCATATGAGGTTATTGAAAATAATGTGATTTGGGTCAGCACCTTAGTCCTCAAACTGACATCTCTGCTCTTGAACATTTGAAAGAAGTCTTGTGCAGCAGATTTGCCTAATGCAATATGCCATTTGAATTCTTGACTGCTGCTTCCATGAGTGTTGCTGGTTGATCCAAGCAAAATGAAGTCTTTGACAACTTTAATCATTTCTCCATTTATATGGATGTTCTTTATGGGTCTAATGGTGAGGATTTTTGTTTTCTTTACATTGGGATACAACCCATACTGAAGGCCGTGGTCTTTGATCTTCATCAGTAAGAATTTTAAGTCCTCCTCACTTTCAGCAAGCAAGGTTGTGTCATCTGCATATCTCAGGTTGTTAATGAGTCTTCCTCCAAACCTGAAGCCATGGTTCATTTAATCTTCACAACAATCCTGTGTGTGAGTGTGTGTTGGAGGGGGGTCAGCAGTAGTGACTATTATCCCCATTGTTTGGCTATGCTGAGGTTAGATGAAGGAGCCAGGAACAGGCCTACCCTCCACTGTTTTCCTGGGGCTCCCGGACCAGTTGGTATACGGCAGTCACCAGCTTCACTTACCTAGCCTTGTTCCACCCACATCTGGTCCTTCACTCTGTCCCTGGTTGTTTCTGCTATTCTCTCTCTGGCCCAGAAGTCCTCTTGAACAGCCCACAGCTTCTGTCTACTCATCTAAGCTGTGGTGTCCCCACCTCCCACCACACTCTACCCCACCCCCACCTTTTTGGTCTCCAGAGTCCCCCAGGTCTCTGGAGTCTGCACTGAGTCCCTCCCGACCACTTCCTGAGCACATCTACCCACTGCCTTGTCTGCATGTCACTCATACTGCTAAGTGTTTGAGCCCCACCCTCAGGGCTTTGTTCTTCACCCCACCACCCTCAATACTGGCACTGTGATGGCTCCCATAGACACAGGACAGACAGCAGATGTCTGGGTAGTTTGTGATGAACGTAGGGAATAAGATGAAATCTGTAAACAGTATTTGTCAATCCTGAGCTGGTGCGAGAAGAAGGGCCCCTTAGTTGGGGCCCAAGTCTGAGGCGAGACACAGTCCTGTTTCAGGGAGATCTAGTCTGAGGGGAGACATATCCCTACTCTCAGGGAACCTCTGTCTGTGGGGGAGACACAGCTCTCCCTCAGGGAGCCCCCGTCTGAGGGGAGACACAGCCCTGCCCTCAGGGAACTCTGGTCTGAGGGGAGACACAGCCCTGCCCTCAGGGAGCTCTGGTCTGAGGGGAGAACCCATCCAGTCTTCAGAAAGCCTGAATGTGAGAATGGTTCTCTGATCACTACTCTACTCAACACAGGATAACAGGCTTCTTCTGTCTTAGGTTTTCCCAGGGTATGGGTGGTCAGACTGGCTATCACAGTCTAACCACCTCACCCCCAGCTAGAGACTTCTGGTTCCCCTGGGCTTCCTTGGCCACTTTCTGCCCCAGACATACCTTCAGTTCAGTTCCCAGCAATGACCTTGCTTCCTGCCTGCTCTCCTCTGTAAGAAGCAGATCAAGGGGCATTCTCCCCATCTTATGGTCTTCCCACCAGCAGCAGCTCAGTCAATGGCTGGGAGGAGAAGACAGTTTCCAGGACCAGGAAGGGAGGGAATGGGTGATGGTGACTGAAAAAAAAACAGGCTCTTATGAAAACGATGGTATCCCCTCAGTTGTGACTAAAATTATGACACTGTCTTTATTGTGTTTGATTTTGTTTGTTTGGAATAAATACCCTTAATCTTTACCCTCAAAACAGCTCCATCCTTCAGGGAAGCCCCCATCTGCGGCCTCAGCACACTTACTCCATGGATGTTACTGAGCTGGACACAAGCTTGGCCCCCTCTCTGGGGCTCTCTGTGCAACTAAGAGGGATCACATGAGAAATTCCAGCCAGTGTCTTTAGCGGGAGGGGAGACAAGGGGGTGAGAGGTTGTCTTGTAAGCTACAAATCAGCTTCAACCAGGACAAGATCACCTAGAAACCAGAACATCACAAGTCAAGAGTGCATACTTGAAAAAAAATAAGTAACTTAATTTTCAGCACACGTGTACATTTTTGGGACTTTAAAATTGAAATTGTGTTGTAAATTCCATGTTTTTGTTGAGTGCCCATCAAGTGAGTCATTTCTAGCTCAGAGGACCTCACATGAACAAGTAGACCTGCTCAAGAGAGTTTCCTAGGCTAAAATCTTAACAGCAACAGGTCACCAGGTCTACATCTACCAGGAGCCGTTGGGTGGATTCAAACAGCTAAACTTCCGGTTAAGGACCTAAATTATATACAAGAGGGTACCATGATCGTTGAAGCATCTGCAGTCTCCAAATGAGAAATATTTGCAATCTTTAAAGCTGTTGAAATTAGTCATTAATTTTAAATATCACGGTCCCAAGACATATCTAAAGGGAAATGTGCTCAAATGTCAGAAGGGACCATTCTTATTTGGGTGGATCTGTTTGGCTTTGTGTCCTAAAAATTCTGTTGCCTCACCTGAAAATCAAGGATTGCCTGTCCCATTCTTGAATGGTTGAGAGCGCAAAAACCTCTCAGGCAGACTAACAGGGTGATGGATAAAGAGGAGTCCGTAGCAATAGGGAATCCTTGGGTCCCCAGGAAGTCTCTCTCCTAAGTGAGATGACATAAATGAGCCAGGTATAAGACACACACTGTCATCTCTCTTCCCAATTCACTCAACCACCCCACAGAAAGCATCAATTCAATAGACATTGATTGGTGGCACCGTGGCTCACTGCTCAGCTGCAAACCTAAAGGTTGGTGGTTCAAATCTATAGGACAGTTCTACAGGGTTTGTTGTATAGGGTCACTGTGAGTCAGAATTAACAATGGCAATGGGTTTGGTTTGCTGTGCCACCTGCCTCCTGGAGACTTGAAGATGCAGAAACATCCTGTTGGAACTGCTTTGTGGGAGTGGCTCGCTCTCTCCCGTCTTTCAGAGATCTCTAGTGCCTGACTGGGTTTGGGATTCTGAGGTCCCTGGAGATAAAGAAACCAAGTATGTGGGGGCAGAGGGTAGGAGATGGACTGTCTGGTTCCATGGGACCCCATTTCTGTCTCCCCCTCAGGGTGCCACTGTGTCTCTGTCGGAGACAGTGCAGAAATGGCGGGAATACCGGAAAGATTGCCAGCATTTCCTGACTGAGTCTCCACCCCCAGCCACAGGTGAGTCCAGGTGGGCTCTCCCTTGGGTTTCCCCACCCAGCCAACCCCTGGAGGATCTATGGCTGGGCACCGTTTGTCTCTCTAGGATACCATACCTTTCTGAAAATCTGCCCTCTTCCTATCATGTTCCTGCCCCTGGTGTGCTTTCCTGCCCCCTTTGAAATAGAAAGTTCCTCACAGTTCATCATATATGGAACTACCATCTCCAGAAAACCTTGCCCAAGGAATTTCCATGGTTTTCTGTCTCTTCTGCAATTGCCAATCTGTGGTGGAAGAAGTACAGTGAGAAAGCTCCATGGAAGCCAGGATGCCCAAACTTCGTCTCTCATACTTCAGACATCATCATCAGGAGGGACCAGTCCCTGGAGAAAAATACCATGTTTGGTTAACTGGAAGGTTGGATAAAAAGAGGAAGACCCCAACGAGATGGATTGGCACAGTGGCAGGAGCCATGGGCTCAGGCTGTGCAACAATTGCAAGGTAGGCATGGGACAGGGCATGTTTCGTTCTGTTGTGCGTAGGTCACTATGAGTCGGTGCCAATGGCACCTAACAACAACAATAGCAGTCCATTTGCCCTGTAATCAACTTTGGGGTTGCTGGCTTATTCTAAGACCCAGCTCTAGCTTGAGTCTCCAAAGAGCAGGGACTTGTCCTTTCCATTTTGTGTCCTCCTCAGCACCTTTTAGTCTGTGCAAGAGCTATTGTTATGATGAGCTGCAGGAAGTGGGCCCCCTGACTTACAGTGATCCTTTGCACAACAGAACAAAACACTGCCCAGTCCTGAGGCAGCTACATGATTGATTGCTTATTGACCATGTGACCCATAGGATTTTTAATAGCTAATTTTTGGAAGTAGATCACCATACATTTTGTCCTGGCTAGTCTATCATAGTCTGGAAGTTCAGCATCATGTCAAGATTCAAGCCTCCACTGACACATGGGTGGTGACTGCTCATGGGATCCCTAGGCTGAGAATTGAACTCAGATCTATCTCATGGAAGGCAAGAAATCTATCACTGCCTCTGTGTGACCTGTTGTTAGTAGGTGCCTTCGAGTCAATTCCAACTCATAGTGACCCTATGTACAACAGAATGAAACACTGCCTTGTCCTTTGCTATCCCAACAATCACTGCCTCTGTGTGACCTGTTGTTAGTAGGTGCCTTCGAGTCAATTCCAACTCATAGTGACCCTATGTACAACAGAATGAAACACTGCCTTGTCCTTTGCTATCCCAACAATCACTGCCTCTGTGTGACCTGTTGTTAGTAGGTGCCTTCGAGTCAATTCCAACTCATAGTGACCCTATGTACAACAGAATGAAACACTGCCTTGTCCTTTGCTATCCCAACAATTATTGTTATATTTGAGCCCATTGTTGTTGCCACTGTGTCAATTAATCTCACTGGGGATTTTCCTCTTTTTCTATGAACCTCCACTTTACCAAGCATGATATCCTTCCTCAGGGACTGGTCCCTCCTGAAAACATGTCTGAAGTATGAGGGTTGAAATCTCGCTACCCTCTCTTCTTACAGCATTCTGGTTGTACTTCTTCCAAGACAGATTTGTTTGTTCTTCCAGCAGTCCTTGATGCTTTCAATATTCTCCTTTAACACCATAATTGAAATGCATGAAATTGATTCTTCTTTACTCATTGTCCAGCTTTCTCATAAATATAGGTGATTGAAATTACCATGACTTGGATCGGGCACCTTAGTCCTCAAACTCACATCTTTGCTCTTTAGCACTTCAAAGAGTTTTTTTGCAGCAGATTTGCAATATGTTGCCTGATTTCTTTTCTTTTCTTTTTTTTTTTTAATGTTTTATTGTGAATTATATGGTAGTTTACATGGGGGAACTTTAATTTTACATTCATTCCATCGTATATCATCTCATTGCCATGGTTTCAATCCCCT
>NW_006408556.1:8927533-8937320 GCF_000296735.1 Chrysochloris asiatica
AAGCATTATTCACTACATTATCACGAGTTACCCATCTGTATCTCCTTTTTCAGCTCCACCCAGACAGATTGAATAGTACCTAGTGGAGATTCTGCCTTCCGCCATGCTCCCTAGCACTAGGTTCCCTCTTGAAAGCTTGTAAGCCAGTCACTTCTTGCCTTTGTAGTCCCCCACTCCCAATTTGATGCCTGATTTCTTGAAGGCTGCTTCCATTAGCATTGATTGTGGATTCAAGCAAAATAAAGTCTTTGACAACTTCAATCTTTTCACCATTTATCATGATGTTATTTATTGGTCTAGTTGTGAGGATTTTTGTTTTCTTTACATTAAGGTGCAATTCATGCTGAAGGCTGTAGTCTTTGATATTCATCAGTAAGTATTTCAAGTCCTCTTGGCTTCCAGTAAGCAAGGTTGTGTCAATCTGCATATCACAGATTGTTAATGAGTCTTCCTCCAATCCTAATGCCACCTTCTTCTTTATATAATCCAGCACAGATTGAGTAAGTGTGAAAAGAAACAACCTTGGAGGTGCATACCTCTCCTGATTTTAACCATTTAGTATTCCTTTGTTCTGTTCCAATGACTGCCTCTTTGGTTTATGTGCAAGTTCCTTGAGCACAACTAAGTGCTCTGGCATTCCCATCCTTTGCATTGTTATCCTTAATTTGTTACACACCATTGGATGTCTTTGCATAGTCAGGAAAGCACAAGTAAACATCTTTCTGGTATTCTCCACTTTCAGCCAAGATGATTCTCACATCAGCACCGATATCCCTGGTTCCATGTCCTCGAATTTGAATTTTTGATGCGCTGATGTGCTGTTACAATCATTTTTGAATGATCTTCAGCAAAATTTTACTTACAGATGATATTAATGATATTGTTCAATGATTTCCACATTCCATTGGGTCACCTCTCTTTGGAATGGACACAGATATGGATCTCTGCCAATCAGTTGACCAGGTAGCTCTCTTCCAAATTCCTTGGCACAGATAAGTGAGTGCCTCCAGTACCGCATCAGCTTGTTGAAACATTACCATTTATATTCTGTCTATCCAGGGAGCTTTGTTTTTCGCCACTGCCTTTAGTGCACCTTGGACTTTGTCTCTCAGTACCATCAATTCTTGATTGTGTGCTACCGTTTGAAATGGCTATAAACAGCTGTTTTCCCCTCATTTAAATTTAGGCCTACTAAGATTATTGACTGAGCACTGACTCTGCTCAGGTATCTACCTAAAATGCAATATTTATCCCTATTAAGCCCCATGGGCCAGGGTTATCTCCTTTGCACTTATGAAGAAACAGATTCAGAGATGTTAAATAAGTTGATCTAGGTCCCAGGACTGGTAAGTGACTCAGTCCCTCTGCTAGTCTCCTGCTAGGCTGGGAAGTGCTCAGCAGAGGTGAGACACTGCTGGTTTCTGCCCTGCAGCTGGCAGCCTGGACAACAGCCTGGACAACAGGGGTGGGGGGAATGGGCACTGATGTCCAGACAGGCACTCAGAGACTGCATCCCCTGCACCTAGGCCTCTTCTGCAACCGGACTTTTGACGACTATGCCTGCTGGCCAGATGGGTTACCCGGCTCCTTCGTGAACGTCAGCTGCCCCTGGTATCTGCCCTGGGCCAACAGCGGTGAGCCCCACCACTACATCTCTTCCTTGCCCTGTATCCAGGAAGCTGAGGCGTGGGGGTGGGTAGGGCTGCCTCCTTTTATCAGAGACACCGCCCTCCCATCCCAGAATGTCTTTAGGCCCCCAGTGAGTGGTCTTCCTGTCTTTCCTGGGTGGAGGGCAGGTGGTGGAGAGCATTGGGCTGACCAGAGGTGCAGCCTGGGCCACCTGAGGCCCGTGCTGGCAGGTGTGTGTGTACCAAGAGTCACACTAAGAGGAAAAGGCAACTCCCCTAATCAGTAGTCAAGGAAAAGAGTTCCATGGAGAAGGGAATAGGGATGTCATTGCTCCAATGTGCGTGCTGCTGCTGTTGTGAAGTGCCATTGAGTCAGTTCCGACTCATGGTGCCCCTGTATAGGGTTTCACAGGAGCAGCTGGTGAGTTTGAACCATCACCTTGTGGTTCAAACTGACCTTACGGTCTAGTGCTTATCCTACGGCACCACGCCAGGACTCTGCTGTGTCTGTATGCATGTATTTATGACAATATGTATGCTGCTACCCCCTACCTGGTAGGGGCACCTAGTCAGGGGTCTTCTCAGGGACTCACTGATCAAACCCCTGAGGCCTTCCCCAACTCACTCCTGCCTACAGCAGAAACCTGGGTAGGTGGGAGGAATACTGGGGTACAGAGACCTACAGAGGCTTCAGAGGGATCCCTGACTGGAGGGATAGTTGATGTGCTTCCCACCTCCTACCCATCTATCCCAGGCTCCCATGGTGAGCCCAGCCCCAGGCAGGCACCATGGGGGCTAATAGGAGACAAGGACCTCACTTTAAGTTACTCACTGTCCCAATAAGGGGAGAAAACGAACTGCATAGATTATGATTTGTAGTGATCCTATATAGTGTGTCCAAGACTGTAAATCTTTATGGGAGCAGACAGCATCAGCTTTCTCACATGGAGCAGCTGATAGATTTGAACTGCCAACCTTATAGTTATCAGCACACAGTGTCATCAGGGCTCCTTATGTAACAATTGTTGTTGTTAAGTGCCATTGAGTCAACTCCGACTTAGCGACCCTGTATACCGTTTCCAAGGAGCAGCTGGTGGATTTGAACTGCTGACCTTGTGGTTTAGTCCAGTGCTGATCCTACAGCGCCACACCAATAGCTAATATTTATTGAACACATCTTTTGTACCAACTCCTGGACTAAACCACTGAATAACAAAAAAAAAACAAGTTGTCATTGAGTCAGCTCTGACTCATGAAAATCTCATGTGTGTTAGCATAGACTGTGCTCCATAGGGTTTCCAAAGGTTTGTTCCTCATAAGCAGATCACTAGGCCTTTCTTCTGAGGTTCCTCTGGGTAGACTTGAACCTCCAAACTGTTGGTGACCAGCTGAGTACAGTAACCACTGGTACCACCCAGGAATGCCATCTTGACAACTACCCATTATATATGTTATGTCCATTGTACAGATGAAGAAACTGACACCTTGGAAGGTTAAGTTGTTCACTCAGGGTGATATGGTAAATGACAGAGCCAAGACTGGATCCAGCCTATGTTATTAACCACTGTGCTTTGATGGGGCCTGAGACCAAGCAGAAACCTGCCCAGAAGCAAGTGGAGGATGAGGTCGTACTATGGGGAGTCCAGGGTCTTCCTGGAGGGGACAGGGCAACTGGTAGAGCCTGACAGGGAGCCTCACCTCAGCACACGGGACTGAGGTCAGAGGAGGCCCAGGCAGAATTCCTAGAGAGGCTCTCTTCTCCAGCCACTCTGTCACTACACCCACTTCACACATGGCAAGCCCTGGTCTGGGCAGAGCCTGGAACCTACTATACACGGCATTCTGTGCAAGGCTTGCTGTAAGCACATTACAATGGACACTTATTTAATCCTCACAACAGTGTTATGAAGTAAACACTCCTTATCTTCCCATTTTACAGATGAGGAAACAATGGCCTAGAGATGCTAAATGACTTTGCCAAATTCATACGGCTAGTAAGCAGCAGACCCAGGACTCAATCTAGGAGTCTGCCTCAGAGTCAGTGTGTTTAGTTGCTATACCAGGCTCCCTTGTGTGTGGGTAGGGGGCATGGAGACAAGTGAATGCCTGTCCTAGATAAGAAAATCTGACCCCTCTATCTAATGGTTCTGCTGACTGTGTGAACTTGGGCAGCTTCCTGGACCTTTCTGAGCCTTGGTTTGTTCATTTGGAAAGTGCCATCCAGAGCTGGGTGTGTTGGGTGGATCGTAGGTCCTCAAGAAATGGTAGCTGTGATTTTTTTGCCACCCTAATCCACTGCAGCCCCTCCATACACACATTTTCTGTGGTTCCCGAAGGTTTGGAACCCAGCGGTTGGGCAGCTTCTGTGGGCCTCTAGACCCCAGGGAGCCAGGCCCAGGACAGGGCTGATCATTCAGCACTGAGCTGCCCCCAGCTCTGCCTGCTGCGTACAGCTCCATCCATCACCTTTAATTTTATTTGAGCAGGAAATAGGTCCTGGTGGTGCCCATTTATGAGTGAACATGGTTTTATTGCTTTCTCCGTGAAGATAACCGCCAATGCACAGGCCCCCTGCCAGTCTTCACGCGTCCCCACCCCCCGGCTCACTAAGCTAATTTACTCCCTTTCTGACACTCAGTATCACCAACACCGCCTCCCTCTCCCTGAGTTAGGGACCCGCAGAGACACCATGAGCTACAGTAGTGTCAGCAGTATCTTGAACTCTCCTGGCCTCTCCCCTTGGCAGAGCTGCCTTGGCCCCTACCCAGGGCATGAGGCAGTAGTTGGAGAAGTTCTGGAGCTTTCTTGGCCTAGTCAAGTTGTAGCCCGTGGAGAAACTTCTCAGTGTGTTTTGGACGGGGGAAGGGAAAAAGGGAGCTATGTCAGGCAGGACCCCAGCAGAAAACATTCTAGCTAGAATTTTGAAGAGGATTTTAAATCCCACTTACAGAGACTGGGCAGGGTTATTGTTATTAGGTGCCATAAGTTGGTGCCGACTCATAGAGTTTCTGGGGCTGCACATCTTTGTGAGAGCAGAAAGCCTCATCTTTCTCCTGTGGAGTGGCTGGTGGGCTTGGATCGCCGATCTTGTTCACAGTTCAGTGTGGTTATTCTACAGAGGGGCCAGAAATATAAAGTACCCAGGGGCTATCATAGCAGAAAACCTTACCATCCTCAGACCTGAGTAGCAGAGGGATAGGAACGAGGTGACAGGGGCCCCCTGAAGGCTGGAGCTATACAGAGAGACCACTCAGCAGAGCTATGACCATCAGAACCTCAGAACCAAGGCAAGGAGAGAGCAAGGAAGGAATACTCCAATCTGCCTCTCCTCCTACCCTTCTGTCTCTTGTTGGTACCTCCCATTGACCAAACCCACTAAAGGGCAGGGAGTCCAAATGATGCTGTCCATGGGGGTCTGATCAAGGCAGAGGAGTGAGAGACTAAAGAAATAATTAAATGCAAACCATTTACTGGGCATGTGACAGGAGTTAGGGATGCTGTGTGTATGTGAGAGAGAGGAAGAGAGAGAAAGGGAGATGCCTTCCCACCCTGCCCCGCTTCTGGCCGTAGTGCTGAATGGGTCAGCAGTCCTCAAGGAACGGTGGGTCATGAAATGGTAAGTCCTGGTTCTGCCTTCAACCAACTGTGTAATCTTAGGCAGCTCACTTCACCTCCCTGGGCCTCAGTTTCCTCATCTGTAAAATGGGACCATAATGACTTCTCATATCTGTGGTGGAGGAAGGTCAGAGCCATGTCTTCTGCTAGGGGTGTGGCATCAGGAAGGCTTCCAGGGAGAGGTGACGTTGGACTGGACCTGAAAGGACAATCAGATGGAGAAGGGAAAAGGAGAGGGGAGGATACCCAGGCAATGCTTTGGAGATGGGGGCAAGTCTGAAACCTCAGGGCTATATAGTGTCCCAGGAACTCCAGCCAAGCTCTTGAATTCTGATTTCTCTAATCAGAATTTGAGACTCAAGATTAAGCTAAGAGAGCCGGAGCAGATGAGCCAAGGAAGGAAGGCTTTCAAAGGAAATGTCTAGTGTAAACAAGATTTCCGAGGAGACGGTTTGAGTGCTGCAGAGAGCCTGTTGGCTGCCTAAGGGCCCTTCAAAAGCCTCGTTTGCCCACAAACAGCTGATGTGCTTGTTACAAATCATTCCAGCCTCATTAGCTGCACCCCCCTCCTGATCCCTACCTGTTTGTTAGTTTAGTTCTAATTATATGAGAGTCGTAAAATCCTTTTTAAATCACCAGTCGTTCACAATTCTTGGAAACTCTGACAGGTACCTCCCCTGAGTGACGTTGAGCTGGGAGCTTTTACCACAGCCCCAGGGTTGCCAAGGGAAGATGGGGACTCGGTGGAGTTCTGGCTGAGGTGGTGTCAAAGTTCCTTCTCCAGACCCGATGAAGAAGTGCCCGTTTAAGAAATTGGGGTCAGGGAGGTAGCAAGGACTGCAATGTGGCTACATGTTAAAGACTTACGATGCATCAGACGCCTTACCTTGCTGGCTGCCCTCGTTGCCAGGGAGCAGGAGCTAATGGATTCAGAGCAGCTCTTCACAGCCCTGAGTGTCCATAGCCACGTGGAATGGCGACTGTTAGCTTGATTATAGATGCCGCAGTAGTTTCCGGTAGGGGAAGTGTTTAATTGGGAGTTTTATTTCCAGCACCAGGGTCTGACTTAATAAAAGATTCCTGGGCCTCCTAACATTCAGCCACCTCCCTGTGTTGACAAGACCTTAGCCATCCCTCCAGCTGTGATTTATCAGTTCCTCAGTGGCCAATCACCCTTGACTGTCAGATTAGTGTACTGTGGTGACCAGCATGTAGTGATGATGCTGGAATCTATACCACTGATATTTCTAATGCCAGAAGGGTCACGCATGATGGAAACATTTCCCCAGAGATTCTGTGCTTAGACTAGAAACCTGGTGATACACTGGGAGAAAATCACCAGTGAAAATTTTATGGATAGCAGAAGTATATTGTCTGATACAGTGCCGGAAGATGAATCCTTCGGGTTTGAAGGCATTCAAAATACGACTGAGGAGAAGCTGCCTCCTCTAAGTAGTGTCAGCCTTAATGATGTGGGTGGAGTAAGACTTGTGGGACCATCATTTACTGATGTGACACAGCTCAAAATGAGACGACACAGCTGCAAACACCTATTAGTAATTAAAATGTGTACAGAGTATGAATCTAGGAAAATTGGAAGTTGTCAAAAAATAAGTGGAATTCTTGAAGATCAATATCGCAGGAAAATTATTAAGCTGAAATGGACTGGTATTATTGATTTTGATTAAGACATCATATGATCTACTATGCTGGGGATGACAAATTGAAGAACCGCAACACATTAATAGTCAAAACAAACATTTAAAGTTCTATTCTGAAAGATAATGCTGTCAGTGACAGGATAATATTCATATGTCTGAAAGGAAGACCTGAGTCCTGGTGTGGCACTATAGGATAAGCACTGGACTGCTGACCATAAGATCAGCAGTTCAAACCCACCAGCTGCTCTTTGGAAATCCTATACAAGGTTGTTATGAGTCAGAACCAATTCAACAGCAAACAAGGAAGACCAGTTAATTCAACTATTATTCAGATTTATGCACCAAGCACTAATGCCAAAGATGAAGAAATTGAATATTGTTACCAATTTCTACAGTCAGAAATTGATCAAACACATAATTTGGATGAACTAATAAGTATTGGTGATTAGAATGAAAAAGTTAGAAGTAAAGAAGGATCAGTAGTTGGAAATATGGCCTTGTGATAGAAATAACACCAGATATCACGTTTTACAAGAACAACCAAAGAATGACCTATACCTTGGAAATTCCATTTTTCAACAACGTAAGTAGTGATTATACAAGGGGACTTACCAAATGGAATGTGAAGAGCTCATATCTGCTCTATCTGTGTAAAGAGACCTTGGGGAAACTTGATATCACTAGATAGAACCAGGACTTTGAACAGGCTCAAACTGACTCAGTCACAGACAATAAAATGAAACCAGGACAAACTGGAATTTGCTAGAATGCTAACCAGAACAAATAAAAATTATGTTCAAAGCCCCAATCAGAACAAGGCCAGGGCCTGACTGCACAAAAGACCATCAATTGCTGATCTGCAAGTTCATGTTGAATCTGAAGAAAATTAAAACGACTTCATGCGAACCAAAGCACAACCTTGAATATATCCCACTTGAATTTAGAGACCATCTCAAGAAGAGATTTGATTCATTGGACACTAATGACTGAGACCAAGCAAGTTGTGGAAGGATATCATATATGTAAAAAGTAAAAAGTCATTTAAAAGACAGAAAAAAACCCAAAACAAAATGAATGTCAAAAGAAACTTTGAAACTTGCTTTAAACCTTGCTGAAGTAAAAGGGAGAAATGATAAAAATGAAAGAACTAGACAAATAATTTCAAAAGGTGGTGGAAGAAGTCAAAATAAAGTATAATGATATATGCAAAGACATATATCATTATATGTTTGAAAACCAACATGCTTGGCATTTCTGAAACTTGAAGAACTGACGAAGCTAGTTGCAATTCAGTTCGCTAGTTGCAATATTGAAGGATTCTATGGGCAAAACATTGAATGATGCAGGAAGCATCAAAAAAAGATGGAAGGAATACACAGAGTCACTGTGCTAAAAAGAAGTGGTTGACATTAGAAAATTCAGGAGGTAGCATATGATCAAGAACCTATGGTATTGAAGGGAAAAGTTCAAGCTACACTGAAGGCATTGGCAAAGAAAACAAACAAAGATTTAGGAACTGACAAAATACCAGTTAAGATGTTTCATCAAATGGATGTAATGTCGTAAGCAGTCAGTTATTTAAGCCAAAAATATTGGAAGGCAGACACTGGGCCAACTGATTGAAGGAGATCCATATTTGCGCCCATTCACAAAAGAAAGATGATCAACAAAATGCATAACACCATATTAATACCATACACAAGTAAAATTTTGCTGAAGATAACTTTAAAACGGTTTCAGCAGCAGTACATCAACAGGGAACTGCCAGAAATTTAAGCCTGATTCAGAAGAGGACGTGGACTGAGAGATATTGTTGATATAAGATGGATCTTGGCTGAAAGCAGAGAATACCAGAAAGATGTTTGCCTGTGTTTTATTGACTACGTAAAATTCTTCAGCGGTGTGAATCATAATGAATTATGGATAATGTTTAAAGGTTGAGAATTCCAGAACACTTAATTGTGCTCATGAGGAGTCTACACATAGACCAAGAAGTAGTCATTTGAACAAAACAAGGGGACACTGTGATTTTAAATCAGTAAAAGTGTGTATCAGAGTTGTATCTTTTCACCATATTTACTTAATTTGCATGCTGAGCAAATAATCTGAGAAAGTAGATTATATGAAGAATGTGGCATCATTCTTCTTGGAGAAAGACTCATTAACAACATGAGATATGCAGATGACATAACCTTGCTTGCTGAAAGCAAGACAGACTTGAAGCACTTACTGATGAAAGTCAAAGACTGCAGCTTTCAGCATGGATTATTCCTCAACATAAAGAAAACAAAAATCTTCACAACTTCATGATGAGTGGAGAAGAGACTAAAGTTGTCAAGGATTTAATTTTACATAGATCCACAATCAATGTCCATAGAAGCAGCAGGCAAACAAAGCAAATGAGGTATTACATTGGACAAATATGCTGCAAAGAAAGACCTCTTTAAAGTATTAAAAAGCAAAGATGTTACTCTGAGGATTGAGGTGAGCCTCAGCCAAGCTGTGGTATTTTAATTGCCTCATATGCATACTAAAGCTGGATAAAGAGGATAGGAGAAGAAATGATTTGTTAGTTAGAATATTGAAAATACCATGCATTTGTTAGTTAGAATATTGAAAATACCATGGATTTACAGAAGAATGAACAAATTTGTCTTGGAAGTGCTGCTAGAATACTCCGTAGAAGGGACGATGGAGATTTTTTTGTCTTACGTACTTTGAAAATATTATCAGGAGGGCCTAGTCTCTGGAGAAGGACATCATGCTTGGAAAAGTAGTTTCAGCCAAAGAGAAGACGCTTCAATAAGCTGGATTCACACAGTGGCTGGAACAATGAGCTCAAACATAACAACGATTTTGAAGATGGTGCAGGATGGGCCCAGA
>NW_006408556.1:8946318-8957511 GCF_000296735.1 Chrysochloris asiatica
AAAACAGTAACCTAAGTTTCAGAGTTTTGCCTTTCTCTTGTACTTGTTGGATCTACTTGGAATTTATTTCCATGTATGTTTGTAAATAAGGGATTACATTTCATTTTCCCATGTAAGTTATTGCTATTAGATGCTATTGCGTCCATTTTTAACTCAAGCATAACGACCCGGGTGACAGAGAGAGTAGAGCTGCCCCTGGGGTGTTCTTAGCTGTCATCTTGCTGAAAGCAGACCACCAGGTCTATCCCCTGTGCCACCACCAGGTTGGTTGGAGCTACCTGTGTGAGGTAGGCAGGGAATACGTAAGACATGGGCCCTGCCATCAATAAGTAAAGCAGTCCCCCTTGGGGAAACTGATCCTCACACATAAATCACTTTGGTTACACATGCCTGTGTATGGCGGAAGATACTGCAGACAGAAAGCTAGAATGGGGCAGGGGACCACACCTGAAGTCGTCAAGGAGAGGCAGGACTTGAGTTGGACCCAAAAGATTTTCAAAATTGAGGAGAAGACAGCATTCTCAGAGGAAGGAAGACAGGAGCACACGTCCAGAGCTGGAAGCAGGCATATATATGTGTTCGCCTGACAGCTGGGCTTTGTCAGAGGAGTCCCTGCTTTCTCCTGCAGACACCTACACTGCACCCGGAACTACATCCACCTGAACCTGTTTGCATCCTTCATCCTCCGTGCTCTGTCCGTCTTCATCAAGGACGCAGCCCTCAAGTGGATGTACAGCACAGCTGCCCAGCAGCACCAGTGGGATGGACTCCTCTCCTACCAGGTGGGTGGCCATGTCCAAGAGGACTGGGGAGGGAGGAATGGTCGGGGTAGACCTTTCTCCCCCCAGGCCTGGGGCAAGAACAGGCAAGACTTGCCTACTCCTGACCCTCAGGGAGCTCCTTGTCTGAAGAGAGACAGTCTACAATGAGAGCTTCCAATCTGAAGGAGACATGGCCATGAGGTTGAGGAGCCCCTAGTCTGATAGAAGAAGAGGCTGTCCACCATGGAGAGCTCCCAGTCTGAGGAGGGAGACATTGCCCTGCCACACGGAGTTCTCACTCTGACACAGGAGTCATCCTTGCAGACAGATGTGGGTTTGAATCCTAGCTCTGCCACACACTAGCTGCATTATTTGGGGCAAATCGCTTAACTTCTCTGACCTGAGTTTTCTCGTCAGTCTGGGGATAACATTTGCTTCTTCCACTCAGGTTAATGAGGAGTCAGGGTGTGAAAGCAGGTCAGGTTCTGAGCAATAGCTCTGGGCAGATGATCTTAGCTCTGTCTTCCTGGACCAGATGGCAGCCGGGCCAGGGCGGGGAAAGGGGCTAAGAGAGGCTGGAAGTAGAGCTGTTGTCTTTGCCTCTGTCCCCAGGACTCTGTGGGCTGTCGCCTGGTCTTCCTGCTCATGCAGTACTGCGTAGCAGCCAATTACTACTGGCTTCTGGTGGAGGGGGTGTACCTGTACACGCTGCTGGCCTTCTCAGTTTTCTCCGAACAGCGCGTCTTCAGAATCTACCTGAGCATAGGCTGGGGTAAGGTCCACCATCACTCACCCCCCTCTCTCCTACCCTGGGACCTGTGGCATGGTGGCTCTAGGCCAAGGGGCAAGGCCCACTGGAAAATCCCTGGGTACAGCATCCACTGTGGGGGTCATGGCCTTCCTCAGGTGAAACAGGCCAAATATACCCACACTCACCCTTGCCTATGCCACTGGGGAGAGGGGGAGTGTCATGGCATGGTACCTCAGATTAGATCCTTTGGGGATGGATTCCCACACCCAGTCCTGGACAATCTGTGGCCCTTGGGGAGATGGGGAGACCTGGCTCTCAGGCTGGATAGAGAGCACGGGGAAAAGGATGGGGGCTGAGGGGCCCTGACATGGTCATGTGATGATGAAGAGAAGACTCCGGAGGAGAGCGATGTGAGTGGGGTGACCAGAGGTCAACCAAGGAAAGGGATGGATCATGGATGTGCCTAGAGCCCAGCTGGAAATGTTCTAGCCGAAAAAGTTTGTGAAGAACCGTAGTGTCTTTTTTTTTGCTGAAACATTTCTGGTTGTGCTTCTGCCTCTCACCATGTGGGCTGGAGGGGTGAGGTGGGGGGCTCGAGCCCCACATATGCTACCAGAAACCAGAGGCAGCAACCTTTCCTCTGGAGGAGCCCGTAGGCGGTCACAAAGGAAGGACAGAAAGTAGGCCCTGCCCTCTGGCCCTTCCTAATCTTCTGTCATCCCTGCCCCACAACCTCAGACCCTGCTCCCCAGCCTCCCCACTTCGAGGCTGTCACTCACTCACTCACTCATTCTTCTCATGCCTCACTCACCTGCTTCAGGGCATGCTGACCATTGCTGCCCCGACACCCAGGAGGACTTGTGTTCATCCCATCATCCTCACACACCAGGGAATTTCACCTGTCAAAGCCAGACGCCTCCCTGGATGCCTTCCCCTACCTCTTTCCGGCTCCTGCCTCTGCATCTTAGTGAGGCTGTCCACAGACCAGGACTGCTATCCTACCTTTTCAGGAAGTGCCCAGGGTGCCTCAACCTCATGGCTCTGTGCCCTCTCTGTCCCTCTCAACCTCCCTGACCCGTCCTTGCATTTCATTCAGTTTGTCTGTACCACTCCGGTGTGGAAGAGTAGATCTAACATGCTTGAGAGTAACAACGTCCACCAAGGGGCCGGGCCTTAAAGGTGCAGCAGGCACTGGAACCCAGACCTCCTGGAGCCCAGGCTCTGGGCCCCCCTGTGAAGATCTCTACCCTGAGCTGTCTCTCTTTAAGACCCTGTGATCCCAGCTTATCAGACTCAGGTCCCCAGCATGTGTGTTTGGCCTTGGCACATAGCTCCAGCTCCCATCCTTCTCCATCTTCCTGTGTAAACACTGTACAGGGCCACTATGAGTTGGAACCAACCCGACGACACTTAACAGCAACAACAGTGTTTGCATGTGGCAGGGCTATGCCTGTGCTTTTTAAAAAGGCCTTGTTAGGAGAAGTTAATTGTCATAGTAATCCTGCACTGTGGTACTAGAAATACCACAAGTGGGTAGCTTTAATAAACAGAAATGTATTTTCTGACAGTTCAGAAGATGACAAGTTCACAGTCAGACCACTGGCTCTAGGGGAAAGCTTTCTGCCTGTCAGCTCTGCGGGGAAATCTTTGGAGATCCCCATGTGGCATCGATCATTCCTCCATTTGTGCTTGTTTGCTTCATGGCTCATCTGCCCTTTTTATATTTCAAAAATGATTAGATTTAAGATACACCCTACACTGATACGGCCTCATTAACAAACGCTATTCTCAAATGGGGATACTCTACACCCACAAGTATGGAGGTTAAGATTCCAACACATATTTTTTTTTGGGGGGCGGGCATCATTCAATCCACTAAACTTACGAATGAGTGAAGTTCATCTAGGATGGACAATAGCATGAGTAAATGCTCATATCTTGGAGAGCTGTCTGACAGAAAAGACAGCAAGTATCTGGGTCTGCCTGAGAAGGAAGCGTCAATGTGTATGTGTGGCTCTGGGAGATGGCGTGTTCTTGCCTCACTGATACCGATTCATTGTCTCTTCATTAACTCATTCATTCCACTCTCACTGGCCATCATCTGTGTGGCAGACCCCACCCTATGTGGAGGTCATCCAATCCCTGACCCAGCCCCACAGAAACCCTGTTACTAAAGCCTAGTGGATACTTACAGATCTGGTGCATGTAGAAGTCAATGGATGAGGAGAGAGGTATTGGATAAAGAAGGCTGACCAGCTGGGAGCTCCTCCACAGCAGGCTCTGTGTCCTCCCTCCCGGTATCTGCGTCACCAAGCCCAGTCCAGTCAAGCACAAGAGATGCTCAATAACTGCTGTAGAACGCACACCCTTACCTATCTCAGACACCCACATCTCAGGTGTGAGACAGGCCTGCAAAGAATCAGGGTAGAGAGCCATGGAGGGTGGCTGGAACGGGCATGGAAATGCTACCCTGAGTTTTAATCCCACCTCTACCCTCCTGAGCTCCTGATCCATTTCCTTATCGGTCATGTGAGGATGGACATTCCAATGTTAAATCTACAAACACACGAGGGTAAGTCGAAAACTGTTGCTACTAGGACTCCAGTTCATACATGCATGGGTTTATTCCAAACCAAGCATGTTTAACCATGTCTCTGAGATCAGTGGATGGCTGCAGACAAATTCTCTCAGTAAAACATGTGTACTCGTCCTGTTGTTGTTGTGTTGCTGTTAAGTGCTGTCGAGTCAATTCCGACTCACAAAGACCCTGTACAGGATTTCCAAGGAGCAACTGGTGAGTTTGAACTGAGACCTTGCAGTTCAAGCCAAGCTTCCTGTCCAGTACCTTATCCTACAGTGCCACCTCTAATTGAAACAGTAGCTTCTAAGAGCATCTGTTAAAGTCAAGGCAGAGAGGTCAGGTCAGAATGTCATGGCAACTGCTTTTTTTGGATTCCTAAGGGGTAATCTTGATAGATTTTTTTGATGGACAAGGAATGATCATGAGGGCTTATTATAAAGAAGTTTTAAGAAAATTGACAACTGTATTGGTGAGAGAGAGGCCAGGAGAGTTACACCAAGGATTTTATTTTTTTCCCATCACAAAAATGCACCTGCTCATTTTTTAGGAGTAGCAAGGCCTGTCCTATGAGAATATCATTGGGAACTCTTACCCCTTCCACCCTACAGCCCTGATCTTGTCCTGTCAAGCTTCTTTTGTTCCCCGAACTCAAGGAACATTTCCAAGGATCATGATTTAAGGCCCCCGAGGATACCAAAACTGCCATTTTGATGTGGTGTAGAACAAAAGGTTCAGAATTCTATGGGGACGGTTAGAGACCTGGAAACACCCCCTTCAGAACTATGTAGACCTAGATGGTGGGCATGCTTAGAAACAACAGCTTCCCATTTTTTTTATATTTGTTTAATAAACATTTTTATGATTTTGTAGCAATAGTTTTTGACTTACCTTTGTATTTTGAGCTCTCAGTTAAATACCGAGGCTTTGAAGGTAAATAAGGTCAAAGCTCTGCCTTCATGGAATTGGCAGTCAGTTGTATTAGCCATCTATTGGTGTGGAACAAATTATCCCAAAACTTCACTGCTAAAAACAATACCCATGTGTTTGTTATCTCCTAGCTTTGATGAGTCAAGAATCTGGGTTCAACACCGCTCAATAGCTTTGGCTCCATATCACTAACAGAGATGTAGTCAAACTCAGCCAGGGTTGAACTGGAGATGAGAATCTGCTTCCAAGCTCATTCATGAACTTGTTGCAAGAAGCTTCAGTTCCTTGCCAGCTGTTGGCTGGAGACCTCCATTCTTACCACAGGGGCCTCTCCATAGGCTACCTGACTGCCTTCATATCTTGACAGTTGGTTTACCCCAGAACAAGGATCAAAGAGAGAGCAAGCCCAAGACAGAAGCCAGAGAGTCTTTTATAACATAATCTCAGAAGTAACCATATCATCACCTCTGCCATATGCTATTGGTCCTACTGACCAATCCTGAGACACTTAAGAACTACACAAGGGCGTGAATGCCAGGAGTTGGCTATCCTTGGGGGCCATCTTGGAGGCTTCCTGTTATAACCATTCTCTGTCAAGTGAAGAGTATTCTTATTGTTGCAGCTGTTAGCATGGTAGGCCACTGTGGACAGTTAGTTGGCATCAAGGATAGGGCTCTAGCCTTTCTCTACTCCAGGCCTCTACTCTGATCAGTTGCAGGTGCATGCAGATGGAAGTGGGTGATTGGAGGGATCAAATGAAATGAGCATGTGGGCCAAAGCTTGCTCCCCACTTCATCTAACCGTCCTGTCCATTCCATGGCCCTGGCCCTCTGTTGTTGGGTACCTGTGTCCTCATACCTCACATGGAACATAGGGGCAGGCCAGGACGGTGTGCTTGGGGAGGGAGCAAACTAGTGATGATCATAATACAGATCATAATGATGGGGTCTCTCTCTAAGGGGCATGGGAAAGCCACGGTAGGATTCCAGCCATCTGTTCTCCCATGCCCCTGGGCCAGCCTAGTTCCATCGCTGCTAGAAAACTTGGACCGTGAGACCCAGTGCATGGATGTGCCTCAGCCTGCCAGCCCTTCTCCCTTTTTCCTCTCTCCTCTTAGGTGTTCCCCTGCTGTTTGTTACCCCCTGGGGCATCATCAAGTACCTCTATGAGGATGAGGGGTGAGTGTCTTGCTCCAAGGGGGCTGAGTATGCTGAGGTTCCAATCCTCAAAGCCTATGGGATTCCTTAGTCCCTGGGCATGTGCCTCCCACCTTGTTGGGAGGCTAGGTGAAGGGGCCAGGAACCTAGTTCTTTAATCCCTCTCTCTCCAGGGATTGTATGATGACAAGCATGGCTGTGTCCATGGGTACATGGTGCCCTCTTGCAGGTTGTTCTAGAATATCTGTGAATTGAATGCTTGTGTTGTGTATGGTGCTGGGGATCTACAGGGCTGTGACTGTAGGTCTGTGACAGCTTGTTTGGAGGCGTGTGGCCCTCTGTGTGTCACCGTGTAGTAGGACTGTGTGCATCTGCGGGCTACTTGATGGGTGGCAGGTGTGTGTGGCTTCCCATGGCCATGTGTATTTGTGTTTCTGTGTCCACACTGTATGCTGGGCTTCCTGTGTGGATGTTGTCATTAGGTGTCATCGAGTTGATTTTTAATTCATAGCACCCCCCGTGGGACAGAGTGGAGCGGCCCCAGAGGGTTTGCTAAATTGTAATCTTTACAAAAGCAGCTCACCAGGTCTTTCTCCCCTGGAGCCACTGGGTGGGTTTGAACTACCAACTGTTCAGTTGGAGTGCTTAAGTATGTGTGCCACAAGGAGTGTGGATGCTCATGAGTGTCTCTCTTCCTCCCCAGTTGCTGGACCAGGAACTCAAACATGAACTACTGGCTCATTATCCGCCTGCCCATCCTCTTTGCCATTGGAGTAAGTAACTGCAGAGGGGTGGAGTAGGGCTTAGGGTGTGCCTGCAGTGGCGCCAGGGGAAGGACTGGGGGAAAGTGGGCATCATGAGAGGACCCCAGCCACTGCCTATCTGCCCTGCAGGTGAACTTCCTTATCTTTGTCCGGGTCATCTGCATCGTGGTGGCCAAACTGAAGGCCAATCTTATGTGCAAGACAGACATCAAGTGCAGGTAACATATAACAGAGCTGGCTCTCCTGGGGACCCTCAACACGATCATAGGGCACGGAGATTGGGGTCCTATGCAACTCTCTTCTCCCATCCAGTCCTGGCCTAGGAGTCAAGTCTTGCCCCCACCGCTGGGCTTCTGGGGACGTGTTGACCCCTACTTCCTCCTATCCAGGCTGCCTGTCCCAAGTATTTGAGTAGGAAAGTGTCTATGGCCTGGATGCTAGAGCTGGGGAAGGGGCACAGAATAACCTCTTCTCCCTGCCACCAGACTTGCCAAGTCCACGCTGACGCTTATCCCGTTGCTGGGGACCCACGAGGTCATTTTTGCCTTCGTGATGGATGAGCACGCCCGGGGGACGCTGCGCTTCATCAAACTGTTCACAGAGCTCTCCTTCACCTCCTTCCAGGTGACCTCACAGCCCGGGCACTTGGGAAGTCCGAGTGTGCGTGGGGGTGGGGCTGAGTCGAGCCTAAATCATGTCGATGGCAAGCAGAGGCCTGGGGGGACATGGCCCTTGCCCAAGTCACATGGCGGGAGCAGAGCTAGGATTTGTCACCAGGGGTCCCGCCTCCCAGGCCAGTCTTCTAAGTGCCTTGGTCACGAAGCCTTCCTGGATAATGCTCTGCGCAGTCAGACTGCCTGTGAGCTGCACTGTATGGAGCCACCGTGGTTGGCATGTACCTGGCCAGGTATTCTCACACATTGTGCTTTTAATTACAGGATTCTTCCCATTTTACAGATGAGGAAACTGAGCCTCCAAGATATTAAAGTCCTATTTATGGGGTCCCATAATTCTGACACCAAGAATTGATCCTTTCCACTAGTGTAGATGGTATTGAGTAAGAGTAGCAATGGGGGTATGAAAAAATAAGAAATTAGTCCCAGCCCTTCCAGAGGGTTATGGAACATGTGACACAGAGAAAGAAAGAATGCAAATCTGGAGGACTCAGGTTTTCTGAGTGACCAAATGGGGCCAAGGTCAGAGGCCAGTGGCCGTCATTCTATCGGGCTTCCTCAAGGAGAGCGTGGTTGTACAGCTCTGGCAGGATCTGACAAGGGGCCCATCTTGTTCCGCCAGATGGAAGTGAGGAAGAGTCCACCACCACCATTTCTGGGCCTGCCTGGGCTGCCCAATGGGAGGGGGAGGTGTTGGGGTTTGAGCCCTGAGGAGCTTCAGACCAGGGCCTGTCTGCAGGGCTCCTGCGTATGGCTCCTTCCCTGCTGACCCGCCTCTTGTTTTCAGGGACTGATGGTGGCCATCTTGTACTGCTTTGTCAACAACGAGGTAAGGCCGGAGAAGGGACGGCAGTGGGCTGTCCTTGATGGACTGCTGCTACCGTCAGCAGTTCTGGAGTTGTGTAATGTGGACTCCCATCAGTCTTTTCAGCTGAAACTCCCCACTGAGGCGCTAGAGTTTGAGGCGGTATCTTGTCTGTATATGAGGGACCTTCAGAAAGTTTGTGGAAAACTTTCATTATCTTTTCATTCCATTTTCCCACAAACCTTATGAAGTCCTCTCATATTCTGTTTTCTGTGCACAGGCTCCTTGGGTAAAGTTTTAGTGAACTTAAATGAATAAACTGCTTGGTTTAAGGTGTTTAAACTGAGGGCGAGGAGCTCTGGTGGTCGAGTGGATAAGTACTTGGCTACTTACTAACCAGAAGGTCAGTGATTGGAACCTAGCAGCCACTCTGTGGAAGAAAACAATGAGGAGGCAGTCTGCTTCCGTAAGGATTATGTAGGGACATTCAGCTCTGTCCTCTAGGGCTGCCATGAGTCAGGACTGAGTTACAGCAGTGGCTTTTTTTATGGCGATTATGAAGCGCCTTAATGACACAATTGTTAAGCACTCGATTGTTAATCAAAGGTCAGCAGTTCAAGTCCCTTAGCAGCTCCTTGGGAGAAAAGACCTGGTGATCTACCATAAAGACTTTGCTCCCGCCACTCATGCCACTGCTGCTGCCGAGTTGATTCCGACTCTTAGAGCCCCTACAGGGCAGAGTAGACTATCTTAGGGTTTCCGAGGCTGTGAATCTTTATGGAACAAGACTGCCTCGTTTTTCTCCCATGGAGTGGCTGGTGGTTCAAACAGCCAACCTTTTGAGTAGCAACCCACTGCTTAACCCGCTGTGGCACCAGGGCCCTCTAAATATGGTTGCTATGAATTGGAATGGACTCCAGGGCACATACCAATTCACTAGTGAGAGGGGTTAAGGGTAGTGAGCCCCCCCGACTGATGCTCTGGGGGATGGATGCTGAGGCTGGGGAGGTGGAGGCAGCACCAACCAAAAAGTGACCCGTACATGGGGTTCTAGCTGCTTCTTAGGTGGCTGATGGGCACTCCCCTGCCCCAGGCTCAATCTGGAGGGTAGGACCTCAGAGAGGCCTCAAGCAACAGGCACGTCCTCACTCCATGGAGTAGCCCTGGTCCCTTAAAGAACTTCTTTAAAACAGGAGCCCATGCTGAAACACAAGGAACTGCAAGGTCTGTGGGGTCAAGGAAAGATGTTCCCTTCAAGAACTGTTCCCAGCCGGGGCTGATGGGCTTTGTTCTCTACCCAATAGTGGTGGTGAGAGGGAGCAGAACAGCCCATATTCCCTGTGTTGGCCTAGAAGAAGGAAGCTACCTACTGCTGCTACCTGCTCACATTTTAGGCCCCTAAGCCCATTTCCCCTTTTCCCCTCCCCTTTCCTTCAGAGGAATACACTCACCCTACACTCCACTAGCATGCGGCACCTCTACTTCCAGCTTCTGCAGAGCCTCCCCTGACTCAGCCTCTTCTCTTGCTTCCATTCCTCAGACTTAGTTGCCCAGTCACCCCAAAGCCCCGCTTTTTAAGGAGAGGGGCATGGGGCCCGCAGCCCTGCTCTGCCCTTGACAAATACCTTGACCCCTCTTGACCAGGCCTGACTGCAGGCCCGTCTGCCTCTGTCTTAAGGCTGCTTTTTCAGGTCTACTGCCAGTTCTCATAAGCCCACTCAAGACCTTTCCTGGCCCAGCTCCTCCAGGCACATCACCATCACTGGGCCACAATAGGCACACATGGCTCCTGGGCTGAGGCTTCTCTGTTCACAAGAGCTATTTTCCAGATCATGGGTTGCCATAGCAACACCAGGAGTTTGTGACCCTAGGAGGAAGGATGGCCTGGTCCAGCATGGCTACCAAAGACCTCCCCAGCTGCTGGGGGAGAGGTGGCAGAGGAGGGGGAGATCGTTTATCTGTAACGCTTGTCCTAGCATCACCACTCTTGAGACTGAAGTTGGGTGGTCCAGGGGTGCCAGTTGTCCATGCCAGCTCAGCCACTGCCCAGCTGTGGGGCCCGGGCAAATCACTTTGCCTCACATGGCCCCAAGCGTGTTTTCCTGATCCATCCCACAGCCCAGGAAGTGTTTGCTGAACTGTGGCTGCTGCTGTTGAGGGACGTCAAGTAGGTTCCGACTCACAGCAACTATGTGTGGGGTTTTCGAGGAGCTGCTGGTAAGGTCGAACCACTGACCTTGTGGTTCAAACTAACCTTGCAGTCCAGTGCATTAACCTGCAGCGACACACTGGATGGTGGGAGGTGGTTATGTGCTGTGGAATTGGTCCCAACTCATAGTCACCCTGTATAGGGTTTCCGAGGCTAAATCTTTATGAGAGCAGAAAGCCTCATCTGTTTTCTGTGCATCGGCTGCTAGGTTCAAACCGCTGATCTTATGGTTAGCAGTCCAACTTGTAGCCCACTATGCTACCAGCACATGCTTGGACTAAGTGCCAGGTGTTCAGGATCCATGTTATTGTCATTGTTGCTTTATTCAATAACTAAGTGACAGAAGGAAACCATTGTTAGATGCTCATTCATTCATTTGGCTTTATTTAAAACAAAAACAAAACAAACCCCAACATATTAATTACCTGTTACATGCTTGGTACTGTGCTAGGAGCAGAGAAACTTAGAGGAGGTGTGGGTCCAGCCCTCCAGGTGCTCCCTGTTGAGTAAGGGAACCTGGGTGCTGCCCTCCAGGTGCTCCCTGTTGAGTAAGGGAACCTGGGT
>NW_006408556.1:8960517-8961725 GCF_000296735.1 Chrysochloris asiatica
AAGAATGTTGTTTATTGGTCCAATGGTGAGGATTTTTGTTTTCTTTACATTGAGATGCAATCCATACCAAAGGCTGTGCTCTTTGATCTTCATCAGTAAACATTTTAAGTCCTCTTCACTTTCAGCACACAGAGTTGTATCATCTACATATTGCAGGATGTTAATGAGTCTTCCTCCAATCCTGATGCCAAGTTTTTCTTCATAGAACCCAGCTTCTCAAATTATTTGCTCAGCATACAGGTTGAACAAGTATGGTGAACAAATACAACCTTGTTGCACACCTTTCTTAAATTTTAAACCATTCAGTGTTCCCATGTTCTGTTTGAACAACTGCCTTTTGGTCCAAGTACAGATTCCTCATGAGCACAATTTAGTGTTCAGGAATACTCATACTTCATAATGTTGTCCATAGCTTGTCATGATCCACACAATCGAAAGCCTGCACATAGTCAATAAAGCACAGGTAAACATCTTTCTGATATTCTCTGCTTTCAGCCAAGATCCATCGGACCTCCGCAATGATATCCCTCATTCCACTGCCTCTTCTGAATCCAGCCTGAACCTCTGGAAGTTCTCTATCAATGTATGCTTGCAGCCATTTCTGTATTACCTTTAGTAAAACTTTACTGGCTGGGATATCAAAGAGATTGCCCCATGATTTCCACATTCCATTGGGTCACCTCTCTTTAGAATGGGCACAAATATGGATCTCTTCCAATCAGTCGGCCAGGTAGTTGTCTTCCAAATTTCTTAGCAGAGATGAATGAGTGCCTCCTATGCCACCTCACTTTCTTGAAAGATTTCAATTTTTATTCCATCAATCCCTGGTGCCTTGTTCTTTGCCAATTCCTTCAATGCACCTTGGACTTCCTCCTTCAGTATCATTGGCTCTTGATCATATGCTACTTCTTGAAATGGTTGAACATTAACCATTTCCTTTTGGTACAATGACTTTGTGTATTCCTTCCATCTTCTTTGATGGTTTCTGCATCATTCAATAATTTGCCCAGAGAATCTTTCAATAACGAAAGTTGAGGCTTGAATTTTTTCTTTAGTCCCCAGCTTGAGAAATGCTGAGGTGTTCTTTTTTGGTTTTCTGACTCAAGACTTTTGCACATTTTGTTGTAATATTTGGCTTTGTCTTCTCAAGCTGACATTTGAAATTTTCTGTTCAGCTCTTGGACCTCCTCATTTCTTCCATTTGCTTT
>NW_006408556.1:8969924-8971605 GCF_000296735.1 Chrysochloris asiatica
GACAAACTGACAGTACGACAAACATGACAAACTGATATATATATCTCCACCATACATCTGTCAGTTTGTCATACTGTGAGTTGCTATGACTCTGAAATCAGAATATATATATATCACTCATTTTGCTTCTCTAGAAAACTTGGCCTAAGATACCATTGTTACAGCCACTCTGTCAAACCATCTCATTTGGTACCTTCCTCTTTTATGCTGTCCCTCTATTTTACCAGGCATGATATCCTTTACCAGGGACTGGTCCCACCTTATAATATGTCTAAAGTATGAGGGACAAAGTCTCACCAACCTTGTTTCTAAGGAGCCTTCTAGCTGTGCTTTTTCCAAGACAGATTTGTTCATCCTTTTGTCAGTCCATGGTACTTTCAATATTCTTCTACAACATAATTCAAATTCATCTTTCTTCCTCAGTCTTCCTGATTTATTGTTCAGCTTCAAATGCAGATGAGGAGATTGAAAATACTGTGACTTGCACACTTTAGTCCTCAAAGTGACATCTTCACTCTTCAACTCTTTAAATAGGTATTTTGACCAATGTAATACATCATTTGATTTCTTGACCCCTGCATCCAGAACCGACTCAACGGCACTTAACAACAACAACAACAACATCCATGAGCGTTGATTGTGGGTCCAAATAAAATGAAATCCTTATAACTGCGATCTTTTCTGTTTATCACGTTGTTGCTTATTGGACCAGTTGTGAGGATTTTTATTTTCTTGAGTTGTACTCCATACTGGAGGCTGTAGTCTTTGATTTTCATCAGTAAGTGCTTCAAGTTCTCTTTGCTTTCACCAAGTAAGTTTGTATCTTCTGTCTATTGCAGGCTGTTAATGAGACTTCTTCTAATCCTGATGCTGCATTCTTCATCAGATAATCCTGCTTCTTGTCTTATTTGCTCAGCAAACAGACTGAATAAGTATGGTGAAAGGATACAACCCTTATGCATACTTTTATGATTTTAAACCACATAATATCCTCTTGTTTATTGGTTCAGTGGTGAGGATTTTTGTTTTCCTTACATTGAGATGCAATCCATACCAAAGGTTGTGGTCTTTGATCTTCATCAGTATTTTAAGTTTGCATCACTTTCAGTAAGCAAGGTTGTACCATCTGCATGTTGCAGGTTGTTAATGAGTCTTCCTCCAATCCTGATGCCACATATAACCTAATTTCTCAGATTATTTTGCTCAGCATGCAGGCTGAATAATAAGTATGGTGAAAGAATACAACCGTGTCACACACCTTTCTTAATTTTAAACCATTCAGTGTTTCCATGTTCTGTTCAAACAACTGCCTCTTAGTCCATGTACAGATTCCACCTGAGCCCAATTAAGTGTTCTGGAATATTCATACTTCGCAATGTTGTCCATAGCTTGTCATGATCCACACAATCGAAAGCCTTTGTGTAGTCAGTAAAGCACAGGTAAATATCTTTCTGGTATTCTCTGACTTCAGCCAAGATCTATCGGACATCAGCAATGATATCCCTTGTTCCACGGCCTCTTCTGAATACGGCTTGAACCTTTGGAAGTTCTCTGTCAATATATTCTTGCAGCCATTTCTGTATTACCTTTAGTAAAACTTTACTCGCATGGAATCTCAAAGATATTGTCTGATGATTTCTGCATTCTGTTGGGTCACCTCTCTTTGGAATGGGCACAAATA
>NW_006408556.1:8971705-8982623 GCF_000296735.1 Chrysochloris asiatica
GCCCTCCAGGTGCTCCCTGTTGAGTAAGGGAACCTGGGTCCAGCCCTCCAGGTGCTCCCTGTTGAGTAAGGGAACGAGCAGGAACAAGCATGAGCAGCTGAGTCATTGGCAGACAGGTGGCTAGTCTTTAGGAGATTGACTCTGGGGTCAGGCTGGACCTGGGTTCAAATTGTGCTGCTCCACTGCATACACAGAGTTGTTTGCTTGCCAGCTCATGGTGATACTGTGCAAAATGGAACTGAACGGATCCCAGTGATCAGTTGCAGATGGAACCATTGTTATCCGTAGGGTGTTCGTTGGCCTTGCTTTCTAGTCTGGACTTGTCTGAAAGCTCCCCTGGAACCTGTTCAGCAGCATAGCAATGCACAAGCTTCCACTGACCGGTGGGTGGTGTATTACCCAGGAATCAAACCCAGGTCTCCCACATGGAAGGTGAGGGTGGTGTCTCAGCATGAGGTGTATTACCCAGGAATCAAACCCAGGTCTCCCACATGGAAGGTGAGAATTCTTTCACTGAACCACCACGGCCCCCGATATACAATGAGAGAACTAGACAAATATTTAAATACTCTGCACCTCAATTTCCACAACATTAAGTGGATAATAATAACAGGAGCTATTTCATAGTGTTGATGTGAATGTTAATTAAGATCATCTATGGAAATGCTTGGCACGTAGTAAGTACTCAATAAATTTTGTTAGGTGCCGGTCAGTTGGTTCCTACTCATAGTGACCCCATGCATAACAGAATGCAGCAATGCCCACATTCTATCCTCACAATTGTTATATTTCGGCTCATTGCTGCTACTACTGTGTCAGTCCAGCTCATTGGGGGGTATTCCTCTTTTCGTTGACCGTCAACTTTACCAAACATGATATCCCTTTCCAGGGACTGACCCCTCCTGGTAATATATCACCATCTTGGCGTCTAAGGAACAATCTGGCTGCACTTCTTTCAAGACAGATTTGTTTGATCTTGTTGCAGCCCATGGTACTTTTAATATTCTTCTCCAACACCATAATTCAAATGCACCGATTCTTCTCTGGTCTTATTTAGTGCCCAATTTTCACATGCATATGAGGCTATTGAAAATACCATGGCTTGGGTCAGGTGCACCTTAGTCCTCAAACCGACATCTTTGCTTTTGAACACTTTAACGTGGTCTTGTGCAGCAGATTTGCTTAATGCAAAATACATGGTTTGATTTCTTGACTGCTACTTTCATGAGTGTTGATGATGGATCCAAGCAAAACAAAGTGTTTTGATAACTTCAATTTTGATAGCTTCTCCATTTATCATGATGTTATTTATTGGTCCAGTGGTGAGGATTTTTTTTCTTTACATCGAAGTACAATCCATATTGAAGACTGTGGTCTTTGATCTTTATTGGTATTTCAAATCTTCTTTACTCCCAACAAGCAACAGGTTGTTAATGAGTCTTCCTGAATCCTGATGCCACATTCTTCTTCATAGAATCCAGCTTCTTATATTATATGCTCAGCATGCAGATTCAATAAGTATGGTGGAAAGATACACTCTTAGAAGCAGCAGTCAAGAAATCTTTATTGCATAAGCAAATCTGTTGCTCAAGACCACCTTAAAGTGTTCAAGAGCAAAGATGTCAGTTTGAGGACTAAGGTGCGCCTGATCCAAACCCTGGTACTTTCAGTCACCTCATATGCATGTGAAAGTTGGACAATGATTAAAGATGACTGGAGAAGAATTGATGCATCTGAATTATGGTGTTGGAGAAGTATATTGAAAGTACCTTAGACAGCCAGAAGAACAAACAAATCTTGTCTTGGAAGAAATGCCATCAGAATGCTCCTTAAAGTAAAGATGGAGAGACTTTGTCTTTCATATTTTGGACATGTTATCAGGAGGGCTCAGTTCTCGGGTCATGCTTGGTAAAGTGGAAGGTCAATGAAAAAGTAGATGACTCAAGAAGATTGATTGATACAGTGGCAGTAGCAATGGGCTCAAGCATAATAACCTTGGGGATGCACAGGACTGGGCAGTGTTTCATTCTGTTGTGCATAGGGGTGCTATGAATTGGAACCAACTTAACAGTACCTAACAACAGTTAATGATCGTTGTCATTATAGGTGCCACCACAGAGGTTCATAAAAATTGCTCTGGGAGGTGAGATAGGAGACATGATGGATCCGCACTGAGAAATCCTGGTTTTGTCTAATTCCTACTGGTATCCCAGAGATCTCTTTAGTCACTGAGAGGCCTCACAGTTGGAGGACTGAGACAAGATTGGCTGCACAAGCAGAGGCCACCCCCAGTCCCAGGGTTCCTTTCCAACTGTCAGTACCCATGCAAACTTGTTCAGTAGGACAGTGAGCTAGCACAGAGCACAGTGGCCATAGGTGGTTTCTGTTCAGTCTCCCTCCCCCCATCAAAGCCTGAGCTCAGTGACGCTGCCCCAGAACACTGGGGCCGTCTTGGCAGGCAGCTCAGGAAAAGTTCTTTTAAGGGATGGCATGCAGCTACATCAGGCGTCTTTGCTGGGTTCGGCAAGATGGATGACAACCTTTGGAGGAGGAGGAGAGCAGAGGTTTTGCACTGAGGCTGCTGGGGGGGTGGGGGGATTGGCAGAGAGCCACTTACCCACAGCTGCTGGAAACCTGAAAGGGAGAATTCAAGTCTGACATTTCAGTGAGGGGAAGGTCTGGGGAATCGGGAGAACAGGGAGCAAACCTATGGGAGCCTCACCCAGAATGTGACATGCAGGAGGCAGTAACACCGTCAGTGTATAAGAGTCTCTGGTCATCACAGGGAGCCCCAGCACTGTCACAGCCTCTCAAGTGACAGGATCTACCGTGTTTCTTGGGCTTGTATCTGTCTGCCCCAACAACCTGGTTCCCAGGCATCCTGAGAAGGCCCTTCCTGGTGGGCCAGGTCTGAGCCCAGCCCAACCCAGCAGGGATTCAAGGAGACTGAGCTCACCTGGGCTCGCCTGGACTCTCCTGGGCTGCAAACCCCCATGGTGGACTCAGTTTGGATCTAGGCTCAGAAGTCCCGGATTGTAGCCCTTCCAGTCCTTCCTTCCTTCACTGCTTCCTCCCCACCCCCATGAGGAGCCTGGATGAAAGTCCTGGAGAAGGAGAACTAGGAGGGTCTGGGATAGACACCCTGAAGCTCCAATCAGAAGAGGGCTTTCTCAAATCCGCTTCTGTCTTCCCCTTCTCTTCTCCCTCCATCTCCGTCTCCCTGCATCTCTCCACTCCTCGTTCTTTCTCTTCCGTTAAATCATACTATGATGGATTGTAAAAGGTACTTAGCTGAATCACAGCATTTAGAGATGGAAAAGACCAATGAGGTCATGAAGCCCATCTCTCTCTCTAAGGAGAAGCAGAAAATAGGAGACAACAATAAACAGTTTTATTGGGATATTAATTTAGGCGCCTGGAGGCCTTGACTTGTGTCTCTTAATATAATGTAGTGGATTTTTTTTCCTTTCCCCACTAATGTAATAATGGGGCCATTTTGTGGGCAGTTGGTTTGCATGATGGTTTTTGCTTCCCTCCTTTTCCCACGGAAGGTCCAGATGGAGTTTCAGAAGAGCTGGGAGCGCTGGAGGCTGGAGCACTTGCACATCCAGAGAGACAGCAGCATGAAGCCCCTTAAATGTCCCACCCACAGCCTGAGCAGCGGGGGCACCGTGGGCAGCAGTGTGTACGCAGCCACCTGCCAGGCTTCCTGCAGCTAAGAGTGCAGCACCTGCCCTCCCTGTGGTGCTCCAAGCAAAGCGGGCTGGGTGGCCCGCCTGGGTAGGAGAGACTCTACACTCTGGGAGACAGGGGAAGGGAAGCCCCCCCTATACACACACATGTCTCTGCTTTCTCTTCCCAAACCCATCAGACAGGCAAATGGGCAGTGCCTCCTGGGACCTGGGACACATTTTCTCAGAGGAAAAGTAGTCTGCTAATTGGATCACTGTGGCAGGAGGAGAGGAAAAACAATTGTGGCTGAAATGAGGAGGATTTCTTCCCGTTAAGACACAAGGCCCCTGGGGTTCCCCAGACAGAGCAGCAAATCAAGTCCAGACTCAAACTCAAGGTCAATGGCTTATTAGTGGAGTTGGGGCTTGCAAGAGGGGGTCATTTGGGAAGAGTCCCATAGAACCTCAGCCATACACAGGGCCAACTCTGCTTGCCCTCAGTTGGGGTCACTACCGTCATCTCCTCCTCATAAAGGGAAGCTGTTCATGCATCTGGGCATCTGGGTTCTTTGTTTTCCTAGCCTTGTTACCTCTCACTACTCAAACTTATCCTAGGGGGGCTATTCGTTTGGGCCACTGCCAGCAGCCATGTCTTCAAGTGGCTGCAGTTGGTACTGAAAATAAGCATTAAGAAGATGCTTGGAGACTACCTTTGCTGGTACCCACTTCTCCTTGGATATTTCAGTTGCCTTTTTGCCTACTTCCACCATGCTCCAAAACCCAAGGAAACAGGCCAGGCAGACCCTCCATCAAGGGACCGTAGCCCTGAGGTTTGAGCTCTGAATTCTGTTCTCCAGTCCTTTGGGGTTCACTAGGGACACTTCATGAATATTCACACTGTAGGTGTTGGGAACCCAGAGGGCCAAGAGATCCTTTGCCACCTCTCTCTCCATGGAAATGCTTTCTATTTGTGACCAGATTCTGGATCTTGAATGTGAGTTTTGGTACACCTGCTAACTCTGGGGGGTGGGGGGGGGTGACCAGGAAGAGATTCTTGTAGAGAAACTACCAGTGCCCATTGTTACCATGGAAGCAGGCTCCACCTGTTCTAGGTCTCCGTCTCCTCCCTTTGAAATTCCCCCACTTGGGAGCTTGTATAGACTTGATTCATTTGTCTTTATTGCTGTGAATAATCTGTATGTGTAAATGTGCAATTCTGGTTTCTCCTACTTGATGGAAACAAGAACAAAATCATCATGGCTGTTGTGTTGGTGTTTGGGGGCTGTGGGGGAGTGATTGATTTGGCTCATCCACAATTAGAGCTAATTAATATCTGCCTTGCCTCAAGTTTCATCCCATAAATAATGAACTGAAGAAAGGTTAGACAGGGAGAACCCATCAATACCGCCCCCAGTAATAGTGAGAAAGCAGTCATGTAGCAGCACCGTGGAGACCAGGACAAGAAGGGGACAGCCAGCCAGGGGAGGTTGACAGCTGAGCCCAGGGATGTGAAGTAAGTTTCCAGAGCAGGAGCGAACTCCAGGAGTCCAGACCTCCTGGGAGGAGAGAGGGAGAGCTCTTTATTAGTCCATCTTTTCCTCCTCCTGCTTTTTAATATGTGTGTGGTGGGGGGATCCTTCTCAAAAGCCTTGCACCAGACACATTCTCCCATGCCCCTAAGAGAGGCATGAGATGTGCTGTGAAAATATTAATGGGACATAAAACACATCAAGCAGAACACTTCAGTGAAGTGTTGTGTATGTAATAGGGAAGTTGAACCTCCAGCTACAGGAAACAATTGGAGAGAATATAGAGACTGGGGGTGTATTTCTGCTTCCACAGAACAAGGCCAGACTTCTCAATAGGCATCCCGTGTCTGGCTTCCTCTTTGGGGTGGAGGTGAGACGATGAGCAGCAGTGGGTTGGTGTAGGATACAGCTATTGTGCAAGTGTTTCCGTTTGGGGTAAAGTGGGAGACTCTGACAACCATTCATGCACTACATAGCAACGAAGGAGACTGACTGATATAAACTGCATAAAATAAACTGGCTAAAGGAGGAGATGTGGGGAGACAGTGCTGAGTTAGGCACCAGGGTAGTGCAGACTACTTGGTTTAGCTGTTAGAGACCTCTTTCCAGCTGGGACTGATGTTTCCTGATTTCAGGATATACACTGAACTGAAAGAAATCTTTTCTTTGCTCCAAGACTCGGTACTATTAATATTCATTTGAATGACAGTGTACTCACCCAAAGCTATTCCCGAACTCTCCTATGCTAAATATAGCTCCAACAGGTCTGGGAACTTTCTCATGCAGTGTGCTCTGAAATTCCACTAGCTGTTTACACTCCTGATACCCTAGGTCTGCAGCTTACTGAGAACATTCTCCTCTGCCTCTGTCCTGGGGGGTACTACTGCTGATCGCATGGTGTAGGCTCTGTGTGTGTTTGAGCTTTTAAGAGTGAGCAATCTATGAGGGCTGTTGTGAAGAGTGGCTGAGTTCAGCACTCTGGTCAGCTCCCCAGACTTGTTAAAGGCTTAAAAACTAGTGTCAAGTCTCAATCTTTCTGTTTCAGTCTTTGTTGTTGTTAAGTGCCTTCAACTTGGTTCTGACTCAACAACCCTCTACAGGATTTCTGAGGAGCGGCTGTTGAGTTTGGACTGCCGACAATCTTGCGGTTCAAACTGACCTTGTGGTCTAGTGCTTATCCTACAGCGCTACACCAGGAGCTGGGAAATCACGGAGCTGAAATGAACAATTTCCTTTAAAATGACTTCCCAGATTGCAGGCATTATTTGCAGTTGTCTCAATGCACTTTGTGTGGAAGAAAACATGTCAACAGAGTTCTTGGAGAATCAGAGCAGGGGAGGAATTTGGAGATTCTTCACACACTGATTCAGAGAAGTGAGACATGCAAAGGTAACTTGCTCAAGGTTACACTGCTATGTGGTGGTCTTGCTCCCAGTCCAGTGAGGCCACTGGGAAGAATAGGTGAAAAGTACAAATGGCCCTGCAGGATATAGTAAAACTAACCAATGTTGTCTGGGACTTTTCTTAAAAGAGAAAGCACAATAAAGCTAGGGATGTCAGATGGTGAATTTAATGGTGATTTATAGTGGTGAGAGCAGGGGAGGGTTTGCTTTACTATTTCTCCTATAGTACCTCATTCATCCTCAAGATTAAGGAATGAAATGTGTCCAAGCACCTACATGCATAAAACCCGTGAGAGAACCATTTTGGATAGCAAACCCAGTGTTCTTTCAATGGACTGGCTTAATTTTTCCCTGATGCGTCTGTGTTTGTCTAAGAAGTTGTGCTTTTGCTCACACAAAATGGACTGAAAGAAGCTAAAAGAAGGCCTGGAACTTCCCCTTTGCCACTTGAGTACTCCCTGGAGTTGGAGAAGACTAGCAAAGTGGGCAATGGTAGCCTAGCAAAGATGGCACAGCCACAGAAACGGCAAACAGGAAGAGTTCATTCACATCCATGCCCAGAAAAGCAGTCACCAAGGTGGCCAAACGTGTTGGCCACGTTTCAGCAATTCCTGGATAGTAGACCTCTTTTCCCCATCTCTTCCTGCTGTCTTCCATAAGGAAATAATGCTTGGTTTTTGTGTGTTTTTGTCATGTGCATCACAGTACAAAGTTAGGAGATGGTAAATCTAGAATCATCATACCCACTGCGAAGGTCATGGTACTGCACAGCCAAGGATGAGGATGGTTGGGAACCTGGGTGGTAGATGTTTCCTCTCCATGCACAGACAGGGCTTCTATTATTGCTAATGCCTGCTACGTGCTCGGGGAAGGCAAAATATATTCCAAAGGTTTATTTTCCCTCTGCTGAATTGATTCTAATCTACTATGCTGACCCTGCTTTTGGCTCCTATGAAGCAAACTCTATAAAAATAAAATAAAATCTTCAAATAAAATATGCCACCTTACTCTTCTTAGACAGCTATGTGGATAACATGCTAAATATTCAACAGAAATCAAATGAGTATCAACTCTTAACTCTTTTCCTTTTCGTAGCCGGAGTTAAATTCTCTTGGGAAAGAGAACAGCCCAATGTGGGAAACTTCTGCAAACCACATTACCATGCACATTAGCATGCCCCCACAGTGTTCCCTACTGACTTGGATCAGCTCTCCAGCCCTTCCTGGAGGGTGACACCAGGAAGTGTTGGTCAGCAGTATAATTTCAAACTCTTAATGCCACAATGTGTCTACAGTGTCTATAATTACTCTGCACTGTCAATAGAACAGATGGGCAGGAACCAGATAAGTGCAATTGTTTTCCAATTAACTCCCTAAAGCCTCTTGGACCTTACCTATATCTGAGTATTTCAGAGGGCAGAGCTGTCTCTCCTTCCTTTGGACCATTTTCACTGCTGTTTTGCAGGACTTCATCCAGTAGTGGCTTCACTTTACCACTAATATAGCACCCCTCTCTTCATGAGCATCCTCATACTTCCCTGCTACCTCAGTGAGAGGTACCTCTGCTAGACATGCTGTGAATGCCATTCTCTCAGCTGTGACCAATTTGGGGGTGCAGCTGACAGTGAGCCACTGCCAGGGCTGAAAATGATGCAGCACATGCCATGTTTTGGTATCGCGAGGCGCCGAAGCCAGCGACTTGGATCCTAACTTACACAGGGGTTATGCAACCTTCCCTGTGGAGCTTGTCAGACTATCAGTAGTTAGTCAACCCGGACAATCTAGCATAACTAATTGCCACTGTGCCAAAAGCAATCCACATGAAGAAAGACATATGCAAATGAAAATATTTAGATGTAGCTAGAAAAGAGCTCCCATCAAAGTTTGGAACATATAAAAACTTAGGTTCTTTGTTCCTTTTAGGGGGCAGGGAAGCCATTGGGGGCCAGCAGAAAGGGGAGGGGGCAGATTCACTAAACAGACATGGCCTGATCTTGCCAAACAGCGCACACTTCCAAATCTGCAGTTCCTCTCAGCCCCTCCCACTGAAAAATAATCATATCCTCAGGGTAGATAAGACTCAACCTCACATTGAATTTAGAGGGATTGGAAGCAGATCTTTAAATGCACCAAAAAGAGAGGCGAGTCAAGCTCTCAGGAGGGACAAACTAAATTTCTCTCTTCAGTGCTCATGGGGAATGTCTGCTCTTCATGAATGTTTAAACAAGATCATCTTCATGTGATTCCTGAAGGTATAAATTTGTATAAAATACAATTTGGGACTACAGGTAGCAAATGCATACATTTGTGAATAGTTGTGGGCTCTTTCTTAATTGGCTTTGTAAGTCAAATAAAAGTTTGTCACTACTGTGTTTCTCTCTGCCTTTTCTTTGGCTTGCCTCTCAAGGGGAGGAGGTTCTCTGCAATGTCAACCTAGGTGACTCAAGGTACAGTGTGGGAACACAAAAGATGCTATTTCCATCCCAAGGAAGAATAAAACTCTTGCTCATTACTCATATTGTGATTTTCATCTTCAAAGCACTTTACCAAGTACTAATTTATTCACTGCAGCCTTATGCAAGGAGTGCAATGTCACTTAATTAGGGAAGTTGGGTGGTCCAGTGGCTTAAACAAGGACTGGCAGGCCAAATGGATATGTATTCTAATTTCACTCATTCATTTGCTCTCCCCTGTCTAAATGAACTCAGTCCATTAAGTCCATTTAAAGGAAAAAAAAAAAAAAAGTCATAAAAGCACGAGCTTTGTTTGCAAAGCAGCCTCAGGAGTTGAATGGAGCTGCTGTTTTAGAGAGTCATCTTCAGAAAAATGAACTCTTCTCCAATTAAAATAAGTAAATAAACACGTACTCTTTGGACTTGCAACTAGCTCTTCAAGGAGAGCAGAGGGATTGCAGACCCTCCCTAATTCCTCTACTATTTCAGTTACCTCTGAAGATTAATTTGCTTAGCTTAGGGTTAGCTGAAAGGCTCCTTAAACATCTCTTTCTTTTTTTAAAAGACAAACTAGTAACTGTCCCTTTAAACATAATAATTTTACTCTGAGATCAGCTACAAATATAGCCAGCTCTGACGTCTGCTCAGTTTCTTTATACCATTGTGTCTGCAACAATCTTGAGGAGCTAGACTGTTAAGCAAAAGGTCAGTGGTTCAAACCTACCAGCCGCTCCATGGGAAGAAACTGGCAGTCTTCTGTAAAGAGTACAGCCTTGGAAGCCATATGGGACGGTTCTGCTCTGTTCTACAGGGTCACTGTGAGTTGGGATGGACTTGGAGGCAATAGGTTTGATTTTCGGTTTGCACCAATCTGGTTTTCCATTTAATTCCCTTCCTTGATATTAACCTTTCTGAGCCCTTGGCTACTCAACAGGAGAAAATGGAACTTGAGGTTTTCCTTCCTTCATCCCAGGAAAACATCTGCCCAAACCAATTACTTACCATTGCATTTGTGATTGCTAGTGGCCATCAAGCAAGCCCCTGACTCATGGCAACCCCAAACACCTCCTGGTCTGGTGTGACCCCTGTGGTTGGTTGCAGATGGGACCACTGTGCTTCCTAAGGGTTTCATTGGTTGACTTTTAGAAGTAGAACACGATCACCAGTCTTTCTTTAATAGTCTGGAAACTCCTCTGAAACCTGTTCAGCATTGTAACAACATGAACTGACATATAGGTAGCATGAAGTTCAGTCACCAAGAATTGAACTGTGATCTCCTTTATGAAAGGCAAGAACTCTACAAACCCCAGTTAAAGATGGTTGTTGTTGTTGTTAGGTGCCATTGAGTCAGTACCGACTCATAGCGACCTTATGCACAGCAGAACGAAACATTGCCCGATCCTGGGCCAACCTCACTATTGTTGCCACGCTTGAGCCCACTAATGCTGCCATTTGTCCAATCCATCTCACTGGGGGTGTTCTTTTTCTCTGACCCTCCACCTTACCAAACATGATATCCTTCTCCAGTGACTAGTCCCACCTGACAATATGTCCAAAGTATGAGAGATGAAGTTTGGCCAACCTGGCCTCCAAGGAGCACTCTGGCTGCACTTCTTCCAAAATAGATCTGTTGGTTCTATGGGCAGTCCATGGCACTTTCAATATTCCCCTCCAACATCATAACTCAAAAGCATCAATTCTTCTACGGTCTTCCTTATTTACTGTCCAGCTTTTGCATGCCTATGAGGTTATTGAAAATGCCATGTCTTGGGTCAGGCACACCTTAGTCCTCAAGCTGACATCTTTGCTCTTCAACACTTTAAAAAGGTCGTGTGTAGCAGATTTGCTAATGCAATATGTTGT
>NW_006408556.1:8983988-8990129 GCF_000296735.1 Chrysochloris asiatica
ATGTCATCCTACAACTCTTCTGGTCTTCGGTCTTTAGTGTTTAATGTATCATATCTGTTCTTCAGATGATCTCTAAATTCAGGTGGGCTATATTCAAGGTCATATTTTGGCTCTGGTGGACTTGTTTTCATTTTCTTCAGCTTCAGTTTAAATTTGCATATGAGTAATTGATGGTCTGTTCCACAGTCTGCCCCTGGCCTTGTGTTGACTGATGATATGGAGCTTTTCCATCGTCTCTTTCTGCAGATATAGTCAATTTGATTTCTATGTATTCCATCTGGTGAGGTCCATGTGTATAGTCATCTCTTATGCTGTCTAAAGAAGGTATTTAAAATGAACAAATCATTGGTTTTGCAGAATTCTATCATGTGTTCTCCAGCATCATTTCTATAACCAAGGCTATATTTTCCAACTACTGATCCTTCCTCTTTGCTCCCAACCTTTGCATTCCAATCACCAGTAATGATCAATACATCCTGGTTGCATGTTTAATCTATTTCAGATTGAAGAAGTTGGTAGCATTCTTCTATTTCATCCTCACTGGCTTTAGTGGTTGTTGTGTAAATTTGAGTAATAGTGAAATTAATTGGTCTTCCCTGTAGGCGCATGGATATTATCCTATCACAGACAGCATTGTACTTCATGACTAAGCTGGGTATCAGTTAAAGATGGTACACTACAGCTTAAAGGATCATAGGAACTGCCTTGCTCTCCTACAGCAGGCAGTGTTCCACAGATGGGGATAATTGAGTTTCACCTACGATTGGTATATGGACACTCCTAAGGGTTTAGGGAAACTTCCCCAAGTCTTCTCTCATTATCAGCCTCTCAAAAGCCTATGCCATGAACTTGTGCTGTTCTGTCTCTCTCAGTCACTCAATCACATTCTCTCTCTCTCACTCTCTCACATTCTCTTTTCACAGCAAAGAGAAAAACTGAAAATAGTGGGGACCCCCTATCAGGAGTAGTTTTTAAAATCCAAATAGCAGCACAAGCTGGAATAGATAACAGATACAGTCAGATGGTTGGAGAAGAAGGAAAAAAAGACCCACTGTCATATGAGAACTGTGTGACCCTAAGGGCAGGAAGGAGCCCTGGTGGCATATTGAGTTACACATTGGGTTGTTAGCCTCAGGGCCGGCAGTTCGAATCCATCAGTTGCTCCAAGGGAGAAAGATAAGGTTTTCTGCTCCCGTATAGATTTACAGCCTCGGAAAGCCTGTACAGGGTTGCTATGAGTCAGAACCAACTCGACAGCACACAATCACAACAACCAGAAAGGTAGGAAGACTAGATGGGAAAGAGGATGAAGAGATCAAAACACAGGAAAAGTAGATATAAGAAGTGAAAGAAGAAAAACAGCAGAGTGTTTGAAAGTGAAAAAACTGTTGTGAAAGAGAGGAGGCAATGGCAGAAGTGGAAAAAACCATGAGAGTTACAGATGGCAAGCTACAGGCAAGCGGGTGAGGCCTGTCTCTAGCCAGTGTAATTGACTCTCTCTCCTATAAATCTGAGCTCTTACCCTGTAGGATTCTCTAGTCTTACACTCTGATGGATCTTGTTCTTTGATGCAAAGGCTTTGGTGCAAAGAAAAACAAAACATTAAACCTATTGTCTACAGTGAACTGAACCACTCTTTTCTTCCCCCCCCCACCTCTGGTCACTAACATAGAATGACTACTGTGGCCCCCCACTCATGTAGGTCCAGCACTAACCTCTGTTACAACCTCCAAGAATACAATCAATCATTAAGAATCACAAACACTGTGGCCCCAAACCAAGAGATGCCTGGGTGAGGCTGACTGGTAACACCTGAAGGGGATTGACAGACAATTTAAAAAAAAAAAAAATTTTTTTTTTTTTTTACAAGACTCTAAAGTGAAAGTGCAAGGAATTGAAACAGTAAATGGTGTTTACAGAAGACTTTTCAGTCCCAGTGACCTCAGGTGGAATTAGAAAAGGGTTCAGGGCTTAGAAACACACAACTACACAAATGTATGTTGTTGTTTGCCATTGAGTTGGTTCCATCTCATAGTGGACCTGTGCAGGGTTGCCAAGGAGCAGCTGGTGGTTTTAAACCACCAACCTTGCAGTTAGCAGCCCAGTGCTCATCCTACAGCACCACACAGATGTAACAGCTGCCACATAAAGGTCGTGGCTACTTTTGGCTTTTAGATCTAATCTCCAGATAATTTACAGCCATTTATGTTTACAGAGACAGATTGCTCTACCACCATATATTTTCCCCACCAAGGTTCAGAACCTTCTAAATTCCTAGGAAATTGAATTGACAGTTTTAATGAATCTCATCAGTACCCTCATTAGATGCCACTTCACAATGAAAACATCCTCAAGCTCTTCAATCGTTAAAATCCTGGTGTAAGAAGTGGAGGCTAGAGAGTTAAAAGGTGAGGGGACACGTCCCAACACAAAAACACCTCACTTTGGTTAAGCAACACCAATGTCTTTCCATCCTCTAGAAAGGTACAGTTAATACAGATGAAAAGATGTCTTGTGTATGCTTATATCGTACAACAAAGTCGTGTTACTTTTAAGAATTGCATTGCGTTGGAATATCTTTAGCAATCAAGACAAATATCTACAGAACCACACTTACATAATCTATTTACAAATGCCTTCTTCCAGAAATCGATAAAGATCATACTACCAACAAAAACGGGGCCAGCAAGTGCAGAGAAGAGGGTACATCCACAGCACCAACGCTGCAGCCGCTCTCCCACACCCATTCTCTTGGCCTGGAACTCGGCTTGCTTCTCAGACGTGGCTTCTCTGCCGGCTGGCCAGCCAACGGGGTCCCTTCCTATCAGGCACCTTCTCCAGGTTAGTCTCGCTGTCATTCATCACATTAGAAATGCAACATCTCTTGAGATTGTCTGCATCTACCATGCAGACCCTACTAGGTAATAAGATCAAAGGAAGTCCCTGGGTAGTGCAAACAGAGAGCATCCAAGCTCCCTAAGCTCGTGGAGTTGGTTCCGACTTATTGCAACCCTGCGTGGGGTTTCTGAGGCTGTAAATCTTTACAGGTGTAGAAAACCTCATCTTTGGCCCGTGGAACCGGTGGTAGTTTTGAATTGCTGATCTTGCAGTTAGCGGTCTGACTCATAATCACTAGTTGTTGTTGTTAAGTGCCTTCAAGTTGGTTCTTACTGACACCGACCCTGCATAAGATTTCTAAGGAACTGCTGGTGACTTTGAACCACCAACCCTGTGGTTCAAACTGACCCAGTGGTCCAGTGCTTATCCCACAGTGCCACACCAGGACTCCAATTTGCTGTTGTTTTTAAGTGCCATCGAGTCAATTTCGACCCATAGCAACCCTTTATAGGGTTTCTGAGGAGCAGCTGGTGAACTTGAACCGCTGACCTTGCAGTTCAAATGGCTTTGCAGTCATTAATCCACAGCGCCACACCAGGACTCCTTAGGACTCCAATTACCACCCCCAAATTAGAGTAATCTCCATAATGGCATATGGGGCTCATGCACCCTCTAGCTAAGCCACCCACATGGAGAACGGTGCATTGATGTCACTTTCCCGTGCATTGATTGCTATTTCCAAATTGAGGTCATGGACACCCTCTGCAGACACTTCCGAATCTGACGTCTTTCTCCTACTTGGGGCAGATCCTTCAAAGCTATCATATTCTAATATGAATTTCCTATTTGATCATCTTTCTTCAGGGAATCTCTCTTCCAATTCCCTTACTAAACTGACATTGACCAGCCTTCTATTAGTCCATGAGACTTTCTTCTATTTCTAGAAAACACGCAAACTGTCTAGAAAACTTCTCCTTACTCCATGAACAGTTCTCTGAGAATCACATGTAGGTGTGGAACCTGGTACAATCCGTGAGAAGAACCAGAATAGTCTAATACATTCCTTTTTCAGGGATAAGGATCTAAAATCAGGCAATTCTTTGCATATCACTCTGTGTCATTTCACAATATGAATAATGTGTTCGACTGGCATTGCCAACCTCAGTCTAAATCTCAGGAGAAATATCATTAGAATATGATTAAAACAAACTCTGAAAAACAAAATGATATCATTCCCAGAGATGGTCCACTGTAAATGCACGGGTATACATATAAAAAATACCCTGTTTGTAAAAACATGGTATTTTTCCTAAGAATTTTTGAAATATGATCAGTATCATTAGCAAAACAACTAACTGGAGTACTTAACAAGAGAAAGATAGAAAAGGGCATGAAGATATTGGGGAGGGGTGGTATTTTAGACTAGATAATTAAATTAAAGGAAGTCCCTGGATAGTGCAAAAGATTAACAATCTTGGCAGCTAACCAAAATGTTAAAGGTTCAAGTCCACCCAAAGGTGCCTTGGAAGAAAGGCCTGGCAACCTGTTTCTGAAAAATAAGCCATTGAGAATTCAATGTATGTAAGAAGCTGAATTGACAAAAGCTGTGTGATCGATGAATTTACAACAATGACAACAGCAACAGAAAAGAGTAGCTGCCAAAGTTATTTATGTACAAACAAACAACTCAGGATTTGATGCCTTGAGTTGGAGGTTTAGGGTCATGGTTTCATGGGACATTCCAGTTAATTGACTTAATAACATGTTTTTAGTTATTCTGTTCTGCCTCCTAGTTCACTGTGTAATGCCTAGGGTCTAAAAGCTTGCACATGGCCATCTAAGGGACAGCAATTGGTCTCTGATCAGCTGGAGTAATGAAGGAAGGAGAGTCAGGAATAGGAGGAGTCAATGACATACGTAGCTAATTGCCTCCATGAACAACTGCCCCTTTGTCATTAGATCAGAAGTACATGGCACCGTGCTACCATTACTGAACATTTTGATTATAGGTTCCATAAAAGAATCCGATTACAAAGAGGGAAATGCAGAACAGAATTTCAAATTCTCACAGATTCTAGACTTTTTGGACCCATGGAAGTTCTGAATGAAACCCTGAAACTACTGCCCTTAGATAATCTTTAAAATTTAAACCAAACATATCCCCTGAAGTCATCTTAAAGCCAAACAATAGCTTAACTTAACCATTTTAAAGGATCCGCCTCGGGCATTAATGCTCTCTAAAAAACTATCTATATAGGATCAAACTGACATGTTCATGGAGGATCAATTCAGAAAAGGAGGGTGAGAATGGTTACACAACTTAAAGAATATAAACAATGTCACTAAATTGTACAGGAAGAAACTGCTGGATTGCCGTATGTTTTACTGCATACGTTATCACAACAGCAAAAACCATTTCAAGAAAACCTTATAGAGACTGCTCTACTCTAACACAGCTAGAGTTGCCATGAGTCTGAATCAACTCAACGGCAACTTGTATAATTATAAAGATAGTCATACAACAGATGAATATATGACAGCATATATTAGGTACTGTCTAGTTGGCTGAGACACATAGCAACCTATGCACAACAGAACAAAACACTAAGCCATCCTCACAACTGTTACGTTTGAGCCCATTTGTAATGGCTAGGATTTTGTGTTAACCAGACTAGACCAGGATTTCCAGTGTGGCGCTGTGAGATAAAGCATGAAACCAAAAGGTTTCTTGAACCACAAGGTCGGCAGTATATTAGCCACTCCTTGGAAACCATATACAGGGTCGTTGTGAATCAGAACTGACTAAACAGCACTTACCAACAAAAACAAGAAGCAGTTGAGATGTGCTTGTTGATGAAACCGAACACAGGCATAGTTAACTCTATGATGAGTGGCTACACGCAGCCAACCAATTAAAGGGATGCTTCCTTGCAGGGGGGGTCTGCTCCCAATATAATGAACATGCGGAGGACCTCTCTCTTTGCCTTTTGCTTGGGACTTGGGACTCTGCAATGGTAAGCCATTTTGCCATCAAGTCGATACTGACTCATAGTGACTTATGCACAGCAGAATGAAACACTGCCCGATCCTGGGCCAACCTCGCTACTGTTACCATGCTTGAGTCCATCGATGTAGACACTTGGCCAATCCATCTCATTTGGGGCCTTCCTCTTTTTCTCTGACCCTCCACCTTACCAAACATGATACACTTCTCCAGGGACTGGTCCCTCCTGACAATATTTCTGAAGTATGAGAGACGAAGTTTGGACATCTTGGTCTCCAAGGAGCACTCTGGCTGCACTT
>NW_006408556.1:8990229-8991248 GCF_000296735.1 Chrysochloris asiatica
TGGAATACCTAAAAGGAGTTCTAGAACTTGCCCAGTGAAATAGGCCTCTTGCAAAGCCTTTGCAGAGTATAGAACCTTAGATGGAATCCTGAATCCCATCCAGAACCTTATGAGGTGGTACATTCCCACTAGCAAGGACAAGCAGAACAGCCTGGAACACCTAGAGTGACAGAAGATACATCTTCAAAGAAAGATTATCAGGAAAAACCCAAAACAAAAATGTCAGCATGACTGGCTACCACAAGAATAAGCAAGCTGTTCACCAGGAAGTCATTGAGGCAAGCAATCAAGATCCTTCAGGACAAACTCCCCTCTAAGACTGAAACTCAAAGGGAATACATGAGCAGGCATGTAAGCTGGCTGGAGACCACAATGGTTTGCTGGTGAGTGGAAGAGGGGGAAAGGCAGCAATGAAGAAATGAGCTGAGTTCAACCACAGTCCATTGACTCCCGCTGACCTGGAGATGAGAGAGAGAAGAGGAAGGGCTGGTTGGTCCAAAGTATGGTGAGATCTGGGGATACCTGAGCCCATGGGCAAGGACATACCCACAGAGGGCTAGAGTTCAGAGTGAAGCATCCAGTTGATATGAAGTGAGAGGAGTCACACAAGAACACCCAAACTTGAAGACAGTACCCATTTGAACTAGCCTTGATGACTTGATAAAGGAAGATTACAAAAAAAAATTTTTTTTGTTTTTTTTTGATAAAGGAAACAAGGGTAAATTGTTACAATTTGATGAACCTGACCTATACTCATGGAGGTAGTAACTCTAAATACCAATAGACAGGGAAGGAGTCTTCACATCAAGTTTCAATGCTATGCCCTCTGTACATCGAGTAGATAGGAACAGGCAACTTAGACATTGGCTACCTAAAATAGGGGGTGGTAGTGGTGGTGATGTGCTGTGGAGTAGGTTCCGACTCATAGCAAGCCTGTACAGGGTTTCCAAGGCTGTAAATCTTTATGGGAGCAAAATGACTCATTTTTCTCCCACGGAACAGCTGGTAGTTTCATATTG
>NW_006408556.1:8991348-8999899 GCF_000296735.1 Chrysochloris asiatica
GGACAGTGAATAAGGAAGACCATAGAAGAATTGATGCATTTGAGTTATGGTGTTGGAGGAGAATATTGAAAGTACCATGGGCTGCCAAAAGAACCAAAAGATCTGTGTGGGAAGAAGTGTAACCAGAGTGCTACTTGGAGACCAGGGTGGCCAAATTTCATTTCTCATATTTTGGACATATTGTCAGGAGGGACCAGTCGCTGGGGAAGGAGATCATGTTTGGTAAGGTGGCGGGGTCAGAGGAAAAGAGGAAGATCCTAAGCAAGATGGATTAGCAAAGTGGCAGCATCAATGGGCTCAAGTGTGGCAACAATTGTGAGGTTGGCTGAGGACTGGGCAGTGTTTTGTTCTGTTGTGCATAGGGTCACTATGAGTCGGTACCTACACGATGGCACCTAATAACAAAGTATCCTCTTGTTATGTCTGAAGAACTGCCTCTTGGTTTATGTACGGGTTCTGCATGAACAAATTTAAGTGTTCTGGAATTCCCATTTTTCGTAATGTTATCCATAGTTTGCTATAATCCACACAGTCAAATGCCTTTACACAGTTAGTAAGGCACATGTAAATATGTAAATATATTTCTGGTACTATCTGCTTTCACCAAAGATCCATCTGACTTCAACAATGATATTCCTCATTCCATGGCCTCTTCTGAATCTGGCTTCAATTTCTAGATGTTCTCACTTGATGTACTGCTGCGATACATTTTTTTTTTCATTATCTTCAGCAAAATTTTACTTGCATGTGACATTAATGATATTGTTGGATAACTTTCATAGTCTGTAGGGCCACCTTTCTCTAGAATGGGCACAAATATGGATCTCTTTCAGTTGGCTGGCCAGCCAGCTGTCTTCCAAATTTCTTGGCATAAATGAGTAGTGAGTACTTCAAGCGGTGCATCAGTTCATGGAAACATTTCAATTGCTGTTTCATCAATTCTTGGGGCTTTGATGTTTGCCAATGTCCTCAGTGCAGCTCGGGCTTCTTTATTCAGTACTATGAGTTCTTGATCATACGGTACTTCTGGAAATGACTGAACATTGGCTAATTTTGGGGGGTATAGTGCCTTTATGTATACTTGCCATCTTTTTTTGGTGATTTCTGCATTGTTCAATATTTTGCCCATTGTTATTGTTGTTGTTAAGTTCCATCTCATAGTGACCCTGTATAGGATTTCCTAGGAGTGGCTAGTGGGTTTGAACTGCCAACCATGCCCACAGAATCCTTCAATATTGTGAGTCCTAGGCCTAGCCTAGACCTATCCATAGTCCTAACCCAAAACCTCAATCCTTGCTGTACCCACCCCACCAGACACACAGACACACACACACACACACACACAAAGAATATGTTAAAAATTACAGAATTTTACTGAAAATTATAGTAATAAAGAGGTGTGTGATTTCAATCTAAAAACCCACTACAAAACAATAGTAATGAAAAGTGAAGTATCGGCATAGGAGATAGACAGACAGGTTACTGGAGCACACTGTTGTTAACCGTTGTCAAGTCAGTTCTGACTCATAGCGACCCAATATAGGGCCTTCCAAGTAGCAGCTGGTACACACTAGAAAGTCCAAAATCAATACAAATACATGTACATGACACAAATGGAATTTTAAATGAGCAAAGATGGATTCATCAATAAATGGTGTCGAGAGTACCAATTAGGTATCAGAAAAAATAAAGTTGGGTTCCTAACCTCACAGCAAAATGAATCCTAGCTAGATCAAACTTCAACCATAGAAGGTGAAAGCACAAGATAAACATGGGCAAAACTGTTTCTGCTGTATGACATAAAACCCAAACGCCATAAAATAAAATCGTGATAAATTTGGTAACAAAAACATTTTCATGCAGAAAGCAAAATAAAACAAATCTGAACGCATTGGACAAAAATATTTGGAACGCAAATCTCAAAGAGGCAATTTCCTTCATTTTATGGGCTTCCTGGAAGAAATGCAAACAAAGTCTAACAACTCAATGCATATAAACAGATATTTTTAGTATATGTAAATAGAAATACAATTGGCTCTTAAATTCAAGGAAAGGATGATCACCCATAATAAGAGAGATTTGAATTACTGCTGTGAGGACAAACAACAGAAAGGTGGCTAGCATCTTGTATTGGTTAGGGTGTGGGGAAACGGGCATTCTCAGGCATCTCTAGTAAGGATGTAAATTCGAAGCACCTCTGTTGTACAGTATCTTATCAATAATTTCAAGTCACATTCTTTGATCTAGCCAATCTAAATCTAAGAAATTACCCCAAAGACAGATGTGATAATGATGTATTTGCAAGGACACTCACTGTATGTTGCTTGCAAAAGCAAAAGATCAGAAACCACCTGAATGACAGTCAGTAGAGACGGGATACATGAATTATGATGTAATCACGCAACACTACACTCTGTCACTGTGAAAAAGAATGGAGCACCTGAGAGGGAATGATCCCTGAGAAATAGTGTTCAATACAGCAGCAAGGGGTGCCCAATGCTGCTTGATTCCATTGTCTCAGACCAGTTCCTTTCATTTTTCCTTAACATCGAAGTCCTCAGAATGTCTCACTCTCTCCCAAGCATGTTATTCTTCTCTGTGATTTTCACCTCCTTCCCCGGCAGATTTGTCTCACAGAAATGCCAAATCCTGGGGTGAGCCTCATCCTCCTTCAAACTCAGGATAGCGCCATGACCCCCCAGAAGCCTGCCCTGACTCCATAAATGTTTTGATCTCTTTCCTAAGCTCGGGTCCTTGTTTAGACGTACCACTCACATAGTGGTTATTGCAGCATACTGTCTATCGGCCCCCACTTGACAGGGAGCCCCTGGAGAACAGGAACCTCAGTATGTTCAGAGTCCAGCACCAGGCCTGGCAGAGACCAAGTCCTCCATGAATGAATGAACAAACAAACTGTGTAGTTTATCTGAATGAAAATTGGACCATGTTATTCCCTGACTTTAAAACTTTAAGTGCACATGAAGTTCAAACTCCTACTTAAGAAAGAAAAAAGCACAGGGCAGAAGATAGTATGGTACACTATCATTCGCACACCTGAAAGGATGGGAGGGAAGTTGCCTCATGGTATGCCATATGTGCCGCTTGAATTCCTAAGTACACACAAAAGTACAAAAAGAAAAACTTTTATTTCTACTTCTGTGTTTTCAAAATGTTCTAAAATGAGCACGTGCTTCTTTTTGTTGTTGTTGTTACTGTTGGGTGCCATCAAGTCAGTTCTGACTCATAGTGACCTTACGCACAACAGAATGAAACACTGCCCGGTCCTGTGCCATTCTCACAATCGTTAAGCTTGAGCCCATTGATGCTGCCACTGTGCCAATCCATAGGGACTCATCTCCCAGCATTACATCTGACAATATTCTGGTGCTCTTCATTATGTTTCAATATTCAATAGTGTGGTGCTACCTGACACTGTTCCACTGCAATTCATAAGGCTTCCTGTGGCTAAACTTTCGGAAGTAATCCGCCTCTCCTTCTTCCTAGTCTGGTTTAGTCTGGAAGCTCAGCTGAACCTGTCCATCATGGGTGACCCTGCCGGCCTTCAAAATATCGGTGGCATAGCTTCCAGCAGCATAGCAATGCGCACGTAAACCACCACAAGGTGACAAACTGACAGATGAGTGGGGGGCTGCTTTTTGTACTTGCTTTTGTTTTTAAGCATCTCTTTAAATTAAAGCTTCTTTCTGTACTTGCTTTTAATTTAAAGAGACACTTCAAAACTAAGGTACCTTTAATTACTATCGAGTCTTTATAGAGTTAGTCTCTTTATTGTTTTAAAGCCATCCGTGTCTGTGTTTCTCTCACTTTGGTGTTCTGGGTTAACAGTTCAGAGTTAACCTTGTTGCTCCCACCTTTTAAAACACACACCTACCTTTCTCAGCTTGGATCTAACGATCACTAAGTTTTCTTCTGATTTTACCATTTATGATTCATGTCAGTAGCTCTTAATCTCTGGTGTACTAAAGATCACTCTACGGAGGCTGTTAAAAGGCAGGTTATGGAGGTCACACCCCCACACGTTCTGAGTCAGTAAGTCTGGGTGTACCCTAGCATCTGCACTGAAACATTAAACCAGAGACTACAGTACAGGCAGTCCCCAGGTCATTCCTGGTACAACATTCATCCATGAAAGTCCTATGGGATAGAGACTTTAGAATTGAAAACCATCTCTCCCTCTCTCAACCACACACATACATATCCTCACACCTTAACATAACATCCAAGTTGTATGCCTCATTTGTGGTCACCTAGTCTTCTCTCAGAGTCCTGGTGTGGCACTGTGGGTTAATGTGCCAGACTGCAAAGCCATTTGAACTGCAAGGTCAGAGGTTCAAGCTCACCAGCTGCTTCTCGGAAACCCTATACAGGGTTGCTATGGGTTGGAATCAACTCAACACCACTTACCAAGAACAGCAAGTTTTCTCTCTTGGCCTTTTGAGAGTAAGACCCAATGTTGTGCAATCAGAGTAAGTGTGGGAGAAACCACATGGTTCTAGGTAGACCTTCTTTGGCCTAGGGGGTCAAGCTTTTCTATCAACTGTGGAACTCCCTAGTCTTTTGACAATCTGCCTCCAAAGCTCAGATGTGGATAAGCACAGTGTTAACTCCCTCAACTGCAAAGCTGCCTGTTAAATCTAGAGAGGAACGTCCTTTTATTTAAAAGTTTGTGCATAAGTCACTTCTGGGAGGTTTTCTTTGCCTTTCCCGGGACCTCTGATGAGCCCTTTCCTCTGAGAATCTTAAAGTGAAAAGAAAGCCTGAAAAACGTGACACAAGTGGTTCTGATCACCAACCCAATGGGGTTTCCACATCACATAAAGGATCAGCAATGAGGTGAAGGGGTCCCAGCAAGTGCAGTGGCAGCTCCTTGCTACCCCCTGGTGGCAAGATGCTCCATGGCATCCCAGGTCCTACCCTGCATCCTGCTGGTTCACGGAGCTTCTTCAAGTCCACTCAGACTGCGCAAGACATCTGTGTGTTTCCAGCAGTGCCAAGTCCACTTTTCCGACAAACATTTCCTAGTAAACTGCTTAATGGTATGAATGACAGGAACCAAAACCACATACTTAGAATTTTACTCTCTCCTGCCCAGCTGAGGATCACCGTTCTTTGCTCAGAGTTTTTGTGCCTAATCAGTCCCTGGGTGGTGCAAATAGTTAATGTGCTCAGCTGCCAACCAAAGGTGGGAGGTTCAAGTCCACTCAAGGGTGCTTTGGAAGAAAGGCCTGGTGATTTATTTCTGAAAAATCAGCTACTAAAAACCCTGTGGAGCCCAGTTCTCTGACACACATGAGGTCACCATGTGCTGGAGCTAATTGGTTTGGGCTCTTATTCCATAGATCAATCAAAAGGCAGATGTGGAAATTTCCTATACTTAAAGCCCAACTCTAACAGCACAAAATATACATGCCTAAGCCAAAAGCACTGGACCACAAGATCAGTTTGAACTGCAAGGTTAGTGGTTCAAACCCACCAGCCACTCCTCAGAAACCCTATACAGGGTCTCTGAGTTGGAACAGAATCGACGGCACTTAACAATAACAAGCCATCACTGGTAAAACTCCAGAGCTTCTGAGAAAGCTCACTGCACCCACTAACAGGGACACTCACAGTCCACCCCGCCCCACTGTCAAGCCAGTTCTGACTCATGGTGATCCCATGTGTGGAGAGTAGAATTGCTCCACAGGGTTTTTAATGCTGTGCCCTTTCAGAAGCAGATTGTCAGGTTTTACTTCTGAGGCATCTATGGGTAGGTGTGACTGTATAGTTGTGGTTGTTTGTTGTCAAGTGTCATCAAGTTGGTTCTGACTCATAGCGGCCCTGTATAGGGTTTCCAAGGAGCAGCTAATGGGTTTGAACTACTGACCTTGAGGTTCAAATGGACAATACGGTCAAGTGCTTATCCTGCAGCACCACTCCAGGATTCCAGCCAGTAGTGGAGCCTTAGCGGTTTCCCTCTTCCTCCAGACCTAGAACCCTAGAGTGGCTTAGAAGTGGTTATGTCCCAGAGGTACAACTGGGAGGATAAGAACCTAAAGACCAGAGAGGGCTAAGAGAGAATTGAATAATGGTTTACTAGTCTTTAGAATGCTCCCAGAGGGCTGCAGGTCCACTGAGATTAGACAAAGAAACACCTGAGAGGGTAATGGACTGGGACCTGGTAAACATAACAGGTTTCTTACGAAGTGCCTGAGTTTGTTGCCGGGATTCTTCTCTTGACAGAAGAAATAATCTTTAGTGAGAAATGAAGGATTGCTGGGGTTAAATGCTCAGCTGCTCACATAAAGGTCGGTAGAAGGAAGCTGTGGTGGTTGGTTTCTGTAGAGATTGTTGTTGTTAAGTGCCGTCGAGTCGGTTCCAACCCATAGCAACCCAGTCTATGGTTTCTGAGAAGTGGCTGGTGAGTTTGAACAGCCAACCTTGCAGTGGAGCGCTTATCCTACAGCACTACACCAGAACTCCTCTCTAAAGATTATGGAGTGGTTCTACTCGGCCCTACAGGGTCACCATGAGTCAGAGCTGACCCAACAGCAGCGGATTTGGGTTTGGTTGTTGTTGTGAAGTGCTAGCAAGGCGATTTCTACTCATAGTAACCCTGAATAGGCTGTATATCTCCATGGCAGCAGAAAGCCTCTCTTTCTCCCGCAGAGCAGTTGGTTGGCTTGAACTGCTGACCTCATGGTTCACAGCCCAGTGCTTATCCTATGGAGTTACCAGTATTAGAAATAAATGTGGCCCTGCCCAAGGGGGCGGGGACACATTTAATGGTGTTTTCAGACTCCCTCTAGCCCTACAAGGCCAGGGTCATTAGCAGCCCCAGTGAAGGGGCAAGAAGAGATCATGAGAATAAAAGCAAAAACCATTTTCCTTGTAAGGCTCAGACAGTGCCCATGGATATCAGAGGGACTGAACGCATCCCTGGGGTTTCAACTTCTCCAGTGACAGAAGAAGCTTTTAATGGAAGATGCTGACTGGGCTAACATCAGACTCCAGGTGGAAACTCTGAGATCAAGACTCCACCTTCAGCTTGATGGTCTGATGTTGTTGTTGTTAAGTGCTGTCGAGTCGATTCTGACTCATAGTGACCCTATATAAAGTTTCCAAGGAGCAGCTGGTGAGCTTGAACCACCAACCTTGCAGTTCAAATGACTTTGCAGTCTGATGCATTAGCCCACAGCACCACACCAGGACTCCTAATGGCTTAATAAGAACAACAAATACATTTTATCATTTCCTCTCCTCCCTGCCAGGCATTTAATTAGTTCAACACCCACTTTCCCTAGAAATTAATGCTGTTATTACATGTAACTTCTGGGAAGGAGTGAGCAAGTAGGTAGGGTAAATCATTCACAGGGAATCTTCCGTCAACCTAAGTTCCACCTTATTTTAAACAGCTCCAACTTCAAGTAACACTACTGAGGTTGTCTACTCACAGGATAAGTCTCTTCTATGCTTATGAGACATCTCAGTCTTCCTGTGACAGCTAATTTGATAAAAAATCAAAAGCAAACCCATTGTCATTGAGGCAATTTTGCCTCATAGTGACCCTACATAGGGTTTCCAAGACTGTAAATCTTTATGGGAGCAGATAGACTCATCTTTCTCCCAAGGAGCAGCTGGTGGGTTTGAAACACCAACCTTAAAGTTAGCCCAATGCCTAGTCCACAGCATCACCAGGGCACCTTACTAATTTGAGCAAACCTCCTTAAAGCATAGTTATGGGCATTTTGTTCTGTGGAAAAGTTTGAATTAAACCAATTTTTAAAAGTAAATTAATTCTGGAGAGAACAAACAAGATGGCAGATCGGGTACAAGTGCAGTGAGGAGCTCCATCAGCAACAACACAGAATACTGGAACAAGCAGGCTCAGGGGATGATGCCAGAACTTCAAAACACATTTAAAGGAATATTTAGAAAGTTGGAAGGCTTACAGCTAGAGAAATTTGTAGCAGAAGCAAGAAATCCATTGCTTTTTAATCCAAGATGCTCAGCTGCTCCCAGAGCCGCCATCTTGGGCGAGACCAAGTCGGGGAAGGATCAGAGCAGCCACGGACGCCTGACAGAACCACAGAGATAAAGGTGTGGACATTCTTTTTTTTTTTGTATCTGTTCATTGGTGTCTCGCTGTCTGCACACCTCCATTTTGGGGATTAGAAGGGGTGCTTGAGCAAGTGGGCACTCATCCCACCCCTAGTGGGTTCTACTAAACATGCACTCAGATCTCCTCAAAATTTAAAGAGACAGTTTCCATTTAAAACCAAATGGCAGTGCAAAATGGCCACAGATGGCCCTGAACTGTTTATCACTAGGAAAAAGGCCTGAATGGAGGTTGTGGAGCAGGACAAGCAGACTAAAAAGGAAATAGGCCAAAAATTAAATCCTGAGTTATGTCATAATGACCAAATGTGGCATCTTGATATTTCTCAGGAAAAAGAGTGAAAAGGGAAGCCCATCTCCTGATCATATCTACCTGGAAGCAATCAGAAAGCATAAAAAAATAACATACACACCCAACTAAGTATTAAAGCCA
>NW_006408556.1:9002919-9008218 GCF_000296735.1 Chrysochloris asiatica
AGCGAGTGGCTGAGGACTCTAGATTCATAGGAAGAGGAGGACTAAGAGCTGGTGAGTGGCCAGGAAGCAGACTTGCAGATTGTGCCCTTTGGAGGTGTAAATTATTATATATGCCTAAGTGTTTTTTTTTTTAAAAAACAACAGGGAGTGGTTAATCTTACAGTCCAGAAAGAGAGGACTTTAGGACTATCAAAGGAGAAGAGCACAAGCAGAATGTGGGACTTTATCCAGAGAAGCAGTGAGATGCCTGAGATGGAGGCAGAGATAGGGTCATTTAGAGAGGGAGCAAGACTATGTGCCCTTTGCAGGTGTAAATTATTATATATGCCTGGGTGCCTGGGTGAAGTGAATATCGCAAAATACTGTTAACTGATGGCACATGGAGGAGATTATAATCATTGTAATGAAACAAAGTGTATGACTTGTTGAATGTAAAACTGATTAAACAGGGGGGATGGGAGGATAGTGGTAAATACATTGAGAGGATTGTAATCATTGCAATGAAGCAAAATACAATTTATAGAATATGAAACTGATAATCTGCCTTGTAAACTTTAACTCAATTCACAATAAAAACGTCTTTAAAATTTAAAAAAAAAAAAAAAAGTAAGTTAATCCTTTCCTAGAATAATATTTACTGTCCTGGGCAGTACTGTGAAATTTTGATCAGGAGGAATTTCGCCCCTTAATTTGGTTTTTATCCTTGGGTAGCACAAATGGTTTGCCCTGGACTACATAAACCTAAAGGTTGGTGGTTCAAACTCACCTAGAGGTACCGTGGAAGAATGGCCTGGTGATCTGCTTTCGTTATGATCACATTGAATAATTCTATCCTGTCACATGACAGTGGAGTCCTGGTGTGGCGTTGCAGGTTAATGTACTGACTGCAAAGTCAGTTTGAACAACACGGTTGCTGGTTCAAGCTCACCAGCTGCTCCTCAGAAACCCTATACAGGGTCGCTATGGGTAGGAACCCAGAAGACAGCACTTAACAACAACATGAAACAGTGTTGTCATAAATCAGAATCGACTCGACAGCATCAGGTATTTATTTGGCTTTTATGAAATGTAAATACGTTAGTAAAAGAAGGACTTAAGAAATCAAGTCAGAAAATGAAATCCTGTGTTTTAAATACAACCAAAACGTTATGTGTGAATAGCAATTCATTCCAGTTTTCTGTATTTCCTACATGTCCAGTTCCAAGAGGAGTCGCAGGAGAGCGTCTGCTCCACTGGATGTCTCTGGCACAGCCAGACTTGCAAGCAGCAGAGGGCTGGAATGGGGAGCTGAAGTCTAGCAGAGAGTTTTCAACAAGGGCTGAGACAAAATAGGGTCAGTTGGCCACAAAATGCGTTCCTCCTACCACTCATAAGAGCTATTTGTTTTATTTGGTCTCCCACACCCACTCACAACTAAACTGTATGCTAGAAAAACTGCAAGTACGTCGCTTTTTTCATGATCATATCTGAAGCACCTGGTAGAATACCTGGTATTCAAATTTTAAAAGTTAAATTTAAACTGAGCTATGTGAAATTTTTGCTAGAACGAGTAAATCTGTAAGAATGAACAGAAAGAGGATTAGTAATAGGCCTTTAACAGGCTTACTACCAGGATCAGTTGCTGTTGGGCAACTTGAACCCCTGGTGACCCCATGTGTGTACAGCACAGAGTAGAACTGTGCTCCATGACATTTTCAATGGGTGATTGCTTAGAAGTAACGCACCTCCGGGTGGCCTCAAATTGCCAGCCTTTCAGTTAGTAGCCAAATGCATTTACTGTTTAGACCACACCTAGGGACTCCATTGGGAGTCCTGGTGTGGTGCTATGGGTTAATACGCTGGACTGCAAAGTCAGTTGAACTGCAAGGTCGGCAGTTCAAGCTCACCAGTCCCTCCTTGGAAACTCTATACAGTGTCGCTATGGGTCAGAACTGACTCAATGGCATTTAACAACAACAACAACAAGGGACTCCATTAGGCCTAATAATGCCTCTTAGATATTAAAGTTTCTTTCTTAATAGTTGGATCTTGAAGTTGCTAAACCTACTGAAGGAGTCATTCATTTCTTAAAATTTTAGGCTTGAGAAAGACTATTGCTTTCAATCTCCTGTCTTCTTATTCATTAGTATGAGTCAGAGAGAAAAGGGTTTAATGGTTTGCTTGGCCCAATTTCAATGAACCCAAACTCTGCCATTGTATTGAAAGAGGAATACAGAAATCATGTCTGATTATCATTATTGATATTGTTTCTCACCAGAGCCCCACAGGCAAAGCGACTGTTTACTCTGAAGCCTTTACAAAACAAGAAGAACCCAAGCAACCTGAGTCTAGAATTCCATTCCAAACCCTCCCTTTGTACGCACTCAAAAAGATTTTTTTCTTGTTGAATTTACAAAAAGTCAGCTATTCAAAGCCCTGTGGAGTCCAATTCTGTTCTGACACACATGGGAGTTACCATGAGTCAGAGTCAACTTGATGATAACTTTAAAAAAGTAAACAAGTATTAAAAGGATTTCAGAGAGCTTTACTTTTAATATTCAGACAGCCCTTATGTACCTAACCATTACTTCAAACAGCTGAATATTTTTAGCAGTAATTTCCACAATGCCTTTCTAGAGATCTAAAATCATCTCTCTCAAATGAGACAAAAAAGTCCATTTTTTCGAGTACGTAATTTTTATAAATTGCAGCAGATAGTGAATGTATCTGTCAATAGGTTTCACTGAAACCCGACAAACTCATAGATAAGGGAAAGAGGGTAGAACACAGCTAACCCACAAGCTCTCTTTAGTCCGGTGCACAAGAAGTCCAGTCCAGACCTGAGGCTACGAGGACTGTGTCCCAGGCTAGCTGAGTGACAGCTGGAGCACCATCCTATCTCCCCTCCGGGGGTCTTAACTGTAGCTCCCGCTCGAGCTGCTCTGCAGTCAGGGTGCCCTGGATGGCTTCACAGCCCGGGTTGAACACGGAGTAGGCGCTCTTCTCACCCGCCTTCTTCTCTTCAGGGCTTCGTGTCCCAACATACATCCAGTAGAACAAGGACAGGACAAAATAAGCCAGGCCAAACTCCAGTTCCACAAACAGTCCCAGTAGGACCAACCAGAGAAGAACCTTCAAGAGGGTGATATTGGTCCGAAAAGATTGGTCCTGGCGTGGTGGTGGAGGAATGGCTCTGTTCTGCTTGGGCTGGGATGTGTTGCCCCTAGGCTGCACCACTTCCTAGGACAAACAAGCAAACAAAAAAGAGTGAAGGGCAGTGGAGCCAAATCTGAAGAGTCAGTCCTCCTTGCTCTAGGAAGTCTACCGGCTCATTGATTTCTATTTCCTTGCCCCAGTCTCTAAAACAATCATCTCTAAAGAGTTTATATGCCCTTCTCTAACTGAATCAACACTGATCAGCACTTAGTGAGATGTGACCCAATAAAAACCTTACAGATGGATTCCCATCCATGGGAGACATTTCCTCAGATTAGTGTGAAGCTCACAGGAGCTCAACTGTGCTCCAGACAGAAACTCCCCAGTAATTGATAATGCAACAACCACAACATCTTGCTTGATGCACACAGTCAATACCTGCTTGTGAAATGGATTCGTTGAGCTAAGATTTTGTGAGTGACGTGGTTCTCATATGGAAACAAAAATCCCTTTTGTGTATTAAAAGCAAACCATAACAACAATCACTGTTATAGTCACTCCTGTTCCCTCTTACCTTCCCCTTGCCTGTAAGTATCCTCCACAGGCCTTCATCACTCAGACCAGGGCTCAAGCATGTTGTCCTACCTGGCTGGACAATCGCTGGATTGACTCCAACTCACATCAACTCCATATGACAGACCAGAACTGCCCCACAGAGTTTCCTTCGTTATAATCTCAATGGAAGCAGAGTGTCGGGTCTTTCTCCCGTGGAGCTGCTGAGTGGATTTGAACTGCCAACTTTTTGGTTAGCAGCTGAGTCCTGAACCATTGTGCCACAAGGACTCCTTTAAATCCTCCTCCATATAACTACTAAATCAATATCCATCACTTCAACACATTTTCATTGCCTACAAATTACAATCTAAATTCCTGGAATCCAAGGTGCTGCATGTAGTCCACAAACAGAAATGCCAATAGTCAGGCCCCTGTGGTGGGTGCTAATGGGAGACACAGGGTATTTAGGCTTTATGTTGCTTGATCTCTACTCATGACCCATGATGGGAAAAACATTCTATGTTGCAACTCCACATACATTATCATTTCATCCCATTTTTCCACATACTTTTTGATGCCCTCTTGTGCATATACGTATGTATCAGAAAGAGAAGTTTCACAAATCAATCAATTTTTAAAAATAGTTTTAGTTTTAAAATCCTCTAAAATTGAATTTGCCACCTGCTAGATGAGTCGGAACCAATTCAATGGCACTTAGCAAAAACAACAACAATGAATGGGTTACAACTTGCAGCTTGAAAGACACTAGTTTAAAGACTGCATGGAGGGAGGTGGGGCTTGATGGCGGATAGGGTACAAGTGCAGTCAAGTTCACCATCAGCAAAACCACAGAATACCAGGCGAAGCAGGTTCAGGGCAGAGCTCCAAAACTCTGAACCACATAGGTAGGAATGTTTTAAAAAGTTTGAAGGTTTATAGTTGGTGGAACTTGTAGCGGAAGTAAGAAATCGCGTACTTTTGAATCTGCCTGACTCGGAGGCCCAGTGCCAACTACTTGGGCGAGACCAAACTGCAAGACCAAGCGGGGGAGCAGACCCACCATGGAATAACGCCGCAGGAATCTCGGAGCAAAGGTGGACAATATACTTTGTCGGTTTTGCTTTGTTCTGATTATATATCTGTTCATTGCCCCCCCCACCACTGTTTGTGCACCTCCATTCTGGTGACTGGGGGTGGGTGGTGCCTGAGTGAATGGACACCCACCAACCCTACGACACTGGTGGGTTCTTTTGCCACGCACGTGCACACTATTCTCAGCATTTAAAGCTATGGGCAGCCCAAGAGCCAGCCCTGAACTGTTTTTTAATAGGGAAAAGACCAGAACAACGGGTGTGGAGAGGGAAAGAGAGTTTAAAACAAAACAAGCCAAAAATTAAATCCTGAGGTACAGCATAACAACCAACAGTGGCATCTTGAAATTTATCAGGCGGCCTTGAAGGCAAGAAACTGAAAGAGGACATTAAAATCATACTCATATCCAATCTAGTTTTTTTTTTTTTTTTAATGTTTTATTGTGAATTATGTGATAGTTTACATGGGAGAACATTAGCTTTACATTCATCCTATGGTATATTGTTTCATTGCCATT
>NW_006408556.1:9008318-9009943 GCF_000296735.1 Chrysochloris asiatica
TAATATTTGGCTTTATCTTCTCGAGCTTATTTTTGAAATTTTTCTGTTCAGCTCTTGTACCTCTTCAATTCATCCATTTGCTTTAGCATCTCTACACTGGAGAGCAAGTTTCAGTGTCTCTTCTGACATCCATTTTGACCTTATCCTTCTTTCTTGTCTTCTTAATGGGTTTTGGCTTTCTTCATGTATGATGTTCTTGATGTCATCCCACAACTCTTCTGGTCTTTGGTCTTTAGTGTTTAATGTATCATATCTGTTCTTCAGATGATCTCTAAATTCAAGTGGGATACATCGAGGGTCATATTTTGGCTCTGGTGGACTTGTTTTCATTTTCTTCAGCTTCAGTTTGAATTTGCATATGAGTAATTGATGGTCTGTTCCACAGTCTGCCCCTGGTCTTGTTTTGACTGATGATATGGAGCTTTTCCATCATCTCTTTCCGCAGATGTAGTCAATTTGATTTCTATGTATTCCATCAGGTGAGGTCCATGTGTATAGTCGTCTCTTACGTTGTCTAAAGAAGGTATTTGAGATGAACAAATCACTGATTTTGCAGAATTGTATCATGTGTTCTCCAGCATCATTTCTATCATCAAGGCCATATTTCTCAACTCTGATCCTTCCTCTTTGCTCCCAACCTTTGCATTCCAATCACCAGTAATGACCAATACATCTTGATTGTATGTTTGATCAGTTTCAGATTGAAGAAGTTGGTCGCATTCTTCTATTTCATCCTCACTGGCTTTAGTGGTTGGTGCGTAAATTTGAATGATAGTGGTATTAACTAGGCTTCCCTGTAGGTGCATGGGTATTTTCCTATCACAGACAATGTTGTACCTCATGATTGATCTGGATATGTTCTTTTTGACAATGAATGTAACACCATTCCTCTTGAATTTGTCATTTCCAGCATAATAAACCATGTGGTCATCAGATTCAAAATGGCCAATACCAGGCACTAATATTTCAGCTCACTAATATCAAAGATATCAATGTTTATGCATTCCAATTCATTTTTGATAACTTCCAATTTCCCAGATTCATACTTTGAACATTCCCTGTTCCAGTTTTCAGTGGATGTTTACAGTTGTTTCTCTTCATTTTGAGTTGTGCCCTATCAGGAAATGAAGGTCCCGTGGGTTTTTCTCCCATAAGCTTTACTCCATTTGCGTTATCAAGGTGAGCTCTCCTTTGAGGAGGCAGCTCTTCTCCAGTCGCATTTTGAGTGCCTTCCAATCTGAGGGGCTCATTTTCCGGCACTATATCTGACAGTGTTTCCTTGCTATTCATAAGGTTTTCTGAAGTAGTTCGTCACTCCTTCTTCCTAGTCTGTCTTCGTCTGGAAGCTCATCTGAAACCTGTCCACTATGGGTGACCTTGCTGGTATTTAAAATACCCGTGGCATAGCTTTCAGAATCACAGCAACTCACAAGCTACCACAGTACGACAAACTGACAGTACGACAAACTGATATATATATATCCACCACACATCTGTCAGTACAACAAACTGATTTTATATATATATATATATAGTTGTTGTTGTTGTTATGTGCCGTGGAGTCGGTTCCGACTCACAGCGACCCTGCACAGGGTTTCCGAGGCTGTAAATCTTTATGGGAGCAG
>NW_006408556.1:9017631-9019709 GCF_000296735.1 Chrysochloris asiatica
CTTTGGAACTTAACCGTGCTGGTAAGTGAGGAGTGGGCGTAATATACATTTAAGACTTCCCTGGCTGTCAGGGAGCATGAGTGGAAGCAGAGAGATGGTTAGGAGCTGATGCAGTAGGCCCAGCAAGGGATGCCCATGCACAGATTAGGGTGACAACAGAGAAATCTGAGGAACATGATGAACACATTATGGGGTCAAAACCGACTTGAAGCTCCCAGCAAACTGAATTTAGTATTCAGTGAGTATAAAAATTACAGTGGTTATGGTCCCCATCTACTGATCGCCTTCAATATGTGTGATCTCCTGTAATCCAGAAGGCAGGCATTATTGCTCCCTAGTTTATTGATCAGGATACCCTGAGAGGGGAAGTAACTGCCCTAGAGTCATGCAGCTAGTGATGGGCAGACACGAGGAACAATCTTAGGGCAGTCTCCGTCCAAAACTCCTTCTATTTCATTAGGGAGTCCTGGTTGGTGCAAACCATTAACATGTTCAGCTACTAACCAACAGGAGTTCACTCAGGTGCCACAGAAGAAAGTCCAGGTGATCTACTTACAGTGACTGTAAACTCTACAGAGCACAGTTCTACTGGAAACCCATGGGGTCACCAAAAATCAGTGACTGTAAACTCTACGGAGCACAGTTCTACTGGAAACCTATGGGGTCACCAAAAATCAGTGACTGTAAACTCTACGGAGCACAGTTCTACTGGAAACCTATGGGGTCACCATGAGTCAGCACGGACTCTGGGGCAACAGGCAGTTTTGTTTTTTGTTTTTTATGGGAGGAAATAGAGGAAGGTTAGTGAGCTAGAGGGAGATGGAAGAGAAACAACTGTGAAAGGGAAGAATGAGGATGAGAAGGAAGATGAAATCTGTCTGCCTCCTTTGGAATTTGTTTTAATACCTTTGTCCATCTGCAGTACTTAGACCACTAACAGTGGTATGCAGAGATAGTAATGGTCTGCGTATCCTGGATGAACAAAGCTTAGGGAAGCATTCCTACTGCTCAGATACCAAGCTGCTTCCCATATCGGGGCCTTGGCATTTTTGGTTCACTCTGAGAGGAATGCCCCCATCCCCTGCTGGTGCCCTTTTCTCCTTCAAAACTCAGCAAAAATGTCACCTAACACACCTTTGGCTCTGTTTCCAGGTCTCTGCACAGTGACTCCTGCTTGTTAAAGGTCACCTCCTCAGTGGGGCCTTCCCTGAAGACCCAAGTTAATGCAGCACTCTGCTCTCCTCAACCCCAATTCACTAGCACAGTTACCTGCAGTTTTTCTTTTTTCTTCCTTGGTAGCATTACATCCTGGTCCTTTGGTTACTGTCCTCTTCCTGGTCCCAAACTAAAATGTACATTTTATAGATAAAGCAGAGCCTTAATCTGCCTCTATGACATGCTGCCTCCCAGGATTTAGGACAGTAGCTGGAACACAGATAGGATGCTGTTGCATGAATGCATGATGATAAGGGACAGGGAGAAATCAAAGGGGATTTGAGATTCTGGGGGACGATGTGATGCTGTGCTTCGTCAGGTGACACCTAGAGCCTGCCTGAGCCACGGTTTGGAGGTGAGGAGCAGCTAGATGAGTGTGGGGGATGGATACTCTGCCAGGTGGAATGCTGGGTGCTAGAGTGGGGTGTAGCTGCAGTGAGGGGCTGGGGGCTCCTGCACATATATTTCCCTCCCTACTGTGATGGACTTTAGGGTTGAGGGGCGGCTTTTTCTGAAATATAATTGTGTACCAGGGGCAGGTGGGAGTACGGTGGCTCTGTATGATAAGAACTGGACTGCAAACCACAATGTCAGTGGTTCGAACCCACAAAATGCTCCAAGAAATAAAAATGAGGTTTTCTGATCCCACAAAGAGTTAAAGCCTCACAAACTGTATGCAGGGTAGATATGAGTCAGAGCCAACTTGAAGGCACTTAACAAAAACAACAGGTGGGTGCAGGGGTGGAAAAGTAGACAGTCAATTAAAATGAGCTGAAGACAGATTCCCTGATGAAAAAAGACAGAAAAAACAAAGGCCACCTTGTGGTCCCCACCATCTGTCTGCCGTGCTGTGACGCTGGAAT
>NW_006408556.1:9021714-9062729 GCF_000296735.1 Chrysochloris asiatica
AACATGGAATGTGTTAAGTATGAGTCCAGAAAAATTAGAAAAGTCATCAAAAATGAAATGGAACTCATAAAGATCAATATCCTAGATTTTAATGAGCTGAAATGGACTGGGATTGGCCATTTTCAATTGGACAATCATATGCTGTACTTGGAGCACAAAGCCTGGTATGGCATTGTAGGATAAGCACTAGACTGCAAGGTTGCTCTGAACTGCTAGGTGGGTGGTTCAAACTCATCAGCCGCTCCTTGAAAACCTTACTCAGGGTCGCTATGAGTCAGAACCAACTCAAGCACTTCACAACAACATGATGTACTATGCTGAGAATAACAAATTGAAGAGGAAGGGCCTTATTCATCACCACACAAAACATTTCAAGATCTATTCTGAAGTACAATGTTGTCAGTGATAGGATAATATCCATATGCCTACAGGCAAGACCAGTTAAATATAACAATTATTAAAATTTAGGTACCCACCACTAATACCAAAGATGAAGAAAGTGAAGACTTGCAGTTGGAAATTAATCAGATATGCAATTAGGAAAATTACTGAAAATGACTGGTGACTGGAGTGCAAAAGTCAGAAATTAAAAAGAATTAGTAGCTGGAAAATATGACCTTGGTGATAAAAAGAACACCAGAGACTGTAGGATAGAATTTTGCAAGGCCAATGATCTATATACTGGAAATGCTTTTTGAACAACATAAACAGTGATTACACACATGTACCTCCTGGTGTGGCACTGTAGGATCTGCAATGGACTTCAAACTACAAGGTTGGCAGTTTAAACCCTATACAGGCTCACTATGAGTTGAACTGACTTGACAGCACTTAACAACAACAACACTTAACAACAACATATACATATACCTAGCTGGATGGAATATACAGGAATCAAATTGACTACATCTGTGAAAAGAGACTATTGAGAAGCTCAACATCATCAGTCAAAAACAGGGCTTCAAATCAGCTCAAGCAGATTCAGTCCTGGCTGACAAGGAGAAACAACTTTGGACTGGCATTTACAAATGGCATGTGGGTACCTAGAATGATAAGAAGAACAGGAGAAAATGATGAGTTGAAACCTTCATCAGAATAAGGCTAAGGGTGACTGAGCAACAGACTATCAATTGCTTATATGCAAGTTCAAGTTGAAGCTGAAGAAAATTAAAACAATATATATGTTCAAGGTTGTACTTGTGAAGAACCAAACTACAAACCTGAATATATCCCACCTGAATTTAGATACCATCTCAAAAGTAAATTTGACACATTGAACACTAATGACCGAAGACTAGATGATCTGTGGCATAACATTGAGGACATCATACATGAAGAAAGCAAAGGTTCATTACAGAGACAAAAAAGAAAGACAAGACCAAGGTAAATGTCAGAAGAGACTCTGAAACTTGCTCTTAAACATAGAGAAGGTAAAGTGAAAGGAAGAAAAGATGAAGTAAAAGCTGAGCAGAAGATTTCAAATGACTGGAAAAGACAAAGTATAATGAAATGTGCAAAGATCTGGAGTTAGAAACTCCAAAGGCAAGAACACACTCACTTGGCATTTCTCAAGATGAAAGAAGTGAAAAGAAAATTCACGCCTGACTTGCAATATTGAAGGATTCTATGGGTAAAATACTGAACAACCCAGTAAACATCAAAAGAAGATGAATGGAATACACAGTCATTGTATCCAAAAGAATTGATTGGCATTCAACCATTTCAGGTGGTAGCATGTGATCAAGAACCTCTGGTACTGAAGGAGGAAGTTCAAGCTGCATTGAAGGCACTGGTGAAAAATACAACTCCAGGAATCGCCAGAATACCAATTGAGATATTTCAATCAATGGATGCAACACTGGAAGCACTCGTCTACGCCAACAAAATTGAAAGACAGTTAAAGGGCCAACTGACAGGAAGAGATTCGATTTGTGCCCTTTACAAAGAAAAGTGATCCAACACAATGTGGAAATTATCGAACAGTATCATTAATATAAAAGAGTCCTGGTGGTATTGTGGATTAGTTGTTGGGCAGTTCAAACTCCACAGTGAGAGAGATGAAGCTGTCTGCTCCATCACAGAAAGACTTAAGAGTCTCAGAAACGCTATAGAGGGCCACTATGAGTCAGAATACGCTTGATGACACTGGATAATAGTAATCATTATTATCACATGTAAGTAACATTATGCTGAAGAGAATCCAAAAATGGTTCTAACAGTACAGACACAGGGAATTGCCAGAAATTCAAGCTGGATTCAGAAGAGGATGTAGAACAAGGTATATCATTGCTGATGTCAGATGGGTCTTGGCTGAAAGCAGAGACTACCAGAAAAATGTTTACCTGTGTTTTACTGACTACGCAAAGACATTCACGTGTGAACCATAACAAATTATAGATAGCATTGTGCAGAATAGAAATTCCACAACACTTAAATGTGCTCATGCGAATCCTGTACATAGACCAAGAAGCAGTCATTCAAACAGAACAAAGTAACACTGCGTAGTCTAAAATCAGGCAAGGCATGTTGTCAGGGTTATATCCTTTCCACATATTTATTTAATCTGTATGCTGAGCAAATAATGTAAGAAGTTGGACTATATAAAGAAAAATGTGGCATCAGGATTGGAGGAAGACTCACTAACAATCTGTAAGATGTAGACAACAGAACCTTGCTTGCTGATGGTGAAATAGACATGAAGCACTTACTGATGAAGATCAAAGATAGCCTTGAGTATGGATTATACTGCAATGTAAAGAAAACAAAAATCTTCACAACTGTATCAATAAGCAACATCATGATGAACAGAGCAAAGATTTAAGTTATCAAAGAGTTCATCAACACCCATGGAAGCAGCAGTCAAGAAATCAAACAGCGTATCGCATCGGGCAAATCTGTTGCAAAAGACCTCTAAAGACTATTAAGAAGCAAAGATGTCACTCTGAGGACTAAGGTGTACTTCAGTCAACTTATGGTGTTTATAATCACCTCATATGCATGCAGTGATAGGAATATAAGGAAGACTGAAGAATTCATGCATTTGAATTATGGTATTGGCTAAGAATATTGAATATACTTTGGGCTGCCATAACAAACAAATATGTCTTGGCAGAAGTGTATCCAGAATGAGCCTTAGAAGCCAAAAATGATGAGTCTTCGTCTCATGTACTTTGGACATGTCACCAACAGAAACCTATTTCTGCAAGACATCATGCTTGGTAAAGTAGAAGGTCAGCCATGACTGCAACAATGGACTCCAACACAGGGACAACTGTGAGGATGGCACAGGACCAGGCAGTATTTTGCTCTGTTCTACACAGGGCTGCTATGAGTCAGAATCAACTGGATGGCACCTAACAACACCAGCAACTAGAAGTCCAGCATTTCCTCTCAAAGCTTTGTCAGGCTATCAGATTTTGGGGTTTTAATAATGGAAGATTTTTCCAAGTTCAACTTAGTTGTTCAGAGGCATATCAAGGGTAAGGCTAAGGCAGGTATGGCACACTTAAAGGGGGCGGGGTACCAATGAGCCATTTCCATCACCAGCTGTGAGAAATCATTCCGCAATTTAAGACCAATTGCCAAAGGTATGATTTTCTGTAACTACGAATTGAGTCCAACTCAATGATCTCATATTCTTTTGGAAGTGAGACATCCAGTCAAAAACTCATTGTGTGGGTTTGACATTGTTTTTAACTGCAGTAGGAAACAGGGGAAATGGATTCTAAAATCTTAAGCAATTGTTGTACTCAGTGAGTTCTAATCAACAATAAAGTTATCCAAAGACAACTGAGACAAACCACACGCAAGGAAGTGGAATGTTTGAACCCTGCTGCACTCTTTCCTTTTCTGCAAGTCAGTTGGAACCTTGGGTATTTTAGAGAATGATATCAATCAAGATCAAGAAAGAATAAGTTCCTCTCAAAACAATATTCCTAACATCACCTTGTTTAATAATAAGTGAAATTAAGGGAAATGCTTTTAAGGAAGCTATGCATTTTGTTCCCACACATTTTTATTCTGATAAGGAATTTTTTAGCTCTTATGACACTTAAAAGGAACAAAGGCCTCAATGATGTTTTAAAGCACTGCTTTCCCCTTGGTATGTTTTGTGTGGTATTCCAACACCAACACTTCAATCTCACATAGTAATCATCTTCTCATTTTACTCATGAATCAAAACAAAACGAAGACATAAAGAGATATGAATTACGTCCGTGTGCAAAATAAAAGGGATACCAAATAATGATACACACAGGTTAAAAGGCTACTATGTTGTTGTTAAGTACCGTGCAGTCGGTTTCGACTCATAGTGACCCTGCACAGGGTTTCCGAGGCTGTAAATCTTTAACTGGAGCAGAAAGCCTCATCTTTCTCCCGAGGAACAGCTGGTAGTTTCGAACTACTGACCATGAGATTAGCAGCCCGATTCATAACCACTACACTACCAGAGTTCTTTTAAAAGGCTATTGTATACTAATCCAAAAAAAACATTTTTTGCTGGAACATTCTTGACCCTTAATAAATCTCTCTAGTCAGCAATGAATAAGTCATCGCTGGCAGTTACAGCTAAACTCTTTAGGAAGTTTTGTATTTAACCCTCTTTTCTAGAGCACAGGTTATTTTGGGCTGCATTTGTTCCAACTGTGAATCAAATGAAACCTTAATTCCTGCCACTTTTTATCAGTATCAATTAGACCTTTTGCCCTTTTGCAAGGGGTTGTGGCTCAACATGGTTATCTGAAGAGATTTCCCAAAGTCACAGGGCATCACAATGATAACTTGTTGTAGATAGATAATTCAGGGGCAGAGATAATTTCTTCCAAGACGCGAGACCCTAGTTTCCTGCCAGGAATCATGGGCTGCGTGGGTCGCCATCTTGGAACAAACTGTCAAAGCCACGTGTCAGTGCTGACACCTGTGGCAGAATACATTAAGTCCCGCCCCTGAAAAGCCGGTGGCAGCCGTAGCCCCGCCCCCACCAACTCTGGCTACTCCCGGAGTCGGAGGCAGGGGTGGGGTTTGCGTGCAGTCACGTGGTGGGCGTGGCCTCAGCCAGAGTGTCCAGTGAGGCCGTGACGGTTGTCCTGAAGGCAGGTTCTAGGGGTTTGGTCTCCTGTCTCTCACCTGACCGTGGCTGGGTTGGGCACTGGGTTTTGCCGGCCTCGCTTTCCACGCCAAGAACCGTTTTAGCCAGCCCTGGACTGCTTCCGCCTTCTCTCCCGAGGCTTGTGAGCTCTGGTTTGAAGTGTTGGATCCAGCCGCCAGTCCGGCCCGTTTTCTGGCCGCCCGAAAGTCAGCTAACCGCTGTTCCATGATGTGCGACCTTCTCCCTGCGCACCCTGGAGCAGGGGCGCCCGAGGGATACCTTCCTCCCACTTTGTCCTGAGCCCGACCGCCTTGCGCTTGCGTGGTGGCAGCTCTTGATGCGCGTGCGCACTGTTGTGGTCCGGGCCCAGCGACTTTCAGTGTATTGTGACGTCCAGCAGGGCAAATCTGTACCTGTAATGTGGTCGTTAATTTGGTCGTTGTTAAATGCTCTCGAGTCACTTCCGACTCAATCCTATATAGAGTTTCCGAGGAGCGGCTGGTGGATTTGGACCAGACAAGCTTGTGGTTAGCAGTCCAGTGCTTATCTTACAGCGCCACACTGGTGGTGGTGGTGGTTATGTGCCATGCAGTCGGTTCCAACTCACAGCGACCCTGTACAGGGTTTTCGAGTCTGTAAATCTTTACGGGAGCAGAAAGCCTCATCTTTCTCCCGCGGAACAGCTGGTAGTTTCAAACTGCTGACCTTGCGGTTCACCGCCTGATTCGTAATCACTATGCTACCAGACCTCCATACAGCGCCACACTAGGACTCTGTAATAGTCTCATCAAATGCAAGTGGATACTGCGTACACCTCCTCATTCTGTAGTTAAAAATCTAAAGCATAAAGACTGGCCCATTGTTTCTCTGGCCTCAAGCTCCATTTAGGGAATCTTGCCCTGAGGGCTCTGGTCCCCAACATGTGCATCTTTGACTGTTGAGTGTGCATATTGGACACCGGCACTGAGAACCAAATAGGGAAGGAGATCATGGGGCACAGAAGAACCAATATCAAATAGAGACCAATACTGTTATATCCACCATCCTGCAATACAGTGATCTATGTTAATGTGCCAGACTGCAAAGCCGTTTAAACTGCACAGTAAGTAATCTGATGTTCGAACTCCTATTATCTTCTTATCAGAGTATGTCAACTGTAGATTGTGGGAAGGTGTCTTTCCCACTGCTTGTGTTGCTGCTCTTGCCACACAGAAAATTACCTGTTAGTGTTTAGCTAGGTCAGGAGCTTAAAAATTAAGTCAAGGTGCACTGCAACTTTTACAGTAAAGGCACAAATCTTAAGTATATAATTCAATAATTTGTACTTATGTATCCACCTTTAATATTAGGGGGCTTCAAGAAGTTCATGAAAAAATTCCTTTATCTTTCAATTCCATTTTTTTCACAAACTTTTTTAAGCCCCCTGGTATAATCACCACCTAAACAAAGGACAAAAGTGTGCCTGACCCAAGCCATGGTATTTTCAATAGCCTCATATGCGTGTGAAAGTTGGACAGTGAATGAGGAAGACTGTAGAAGAGTTGATGCATTTGAGTTACAGTGTTGGAAAAGAATGTTCAAGGAACTATGAACTGCCAGAAGAACGAACAAATCTGTGTTGGAAGAAGTACAAACAGCATGCTCCTTAGAAGCCAAGATGACCAGACTTCGTCTTTCATACTTCAGACATATTATCAGGAGGGACCAGTCCCTGGAGAAGGACATCATACTTGGTAAAGTAGAGGATCAGCGAAAAAGAGGGAGACCCCCAACTGGATGGACTGGCACAGTGGCAAGAGCAATTGGCTCAAGAATAGCTGTAATTGTGGGGATGGCGCAGGACTGGGCAGTGTTGTGTTCTGTTGTACTTTAGTTCGCGACGGGTCAGAAACAACTTGACAGCACCTAACAACAACAGATAAAGAACACTTCTAATACTTCAGGTGCTCTCGTGAACCTCCTCACAATTAATAACCACTCAGAATGTAACTACCATTCAGTTCAGGTCAGGGACTGTGTTACATATTTTGTTTAAATTGGTTTTTTTTTTTAAATTGTACTTTGGGTGAATTTTGTACAGATTTTGAGCTCTAGCCTCTAGTTACGTATCTCTCACATAATTGAGATTCAGATAGTTATTGGATCTTGCTGAGTTTGAGTTAAGAACTAGCCAGACTAGAATAGAGTCTTACTTAACAATGGTCTGCTTATGTATCAAATATTATACCAGGGATTTGAGGTGCCACAATGAGTAAAACATAGAAATTGGTTTTCTTGCAGTGTATATTCTGGTGTGGGGCTATAAACACTGGGCTGCTAACCACAAGGTTGGTAGTCCAAAATTATCAGCCTCAGAAACCCTATACCGAGTCACTATGAGTCTGGACAAATTGGACAGCACTTGTTGTTGTTGTTGTTAGGTGCCATTGAGTTGGTACCAACTCATAGTGACCTTATACACAGCAGAACAAAACACTGCCCAATCCTGGGCCAACCTCACTATTGTTGCCACGCTTGAGCCCATTTATGCTGCCACTTTGCCAATCCATCTCATTGGGGGTTTTCCTCTTTTTCTCTGACCCTCCCTCCACCTTACCAAACATGATATCCTTCTCCAGCGACTGGTCCCTCCTGACAATATGTCTGACGTATGAGAGACAAAATTTGGCCATCCTGGCCTCCAAGGAGCACTCTGGCTGCACTTCTTCCAACACAGATCTGTTAGTTCTTTTGGCAGCACGTTCAATATTTTCCAACACCATAACTCAAATGCATCAATTCTTCTACGGTCTTCCTTATTCACGGTCCAGCTTTCGAATGCATATGAAGTCATTGAAAATACCATGGCTTGGGTCAGGTGCACCTTAGTCTTCAAGCTGACATCTTTGCTCTTCAACACTTTAAAAAGGTCTTGTGCAGCAGATTTGCCTAATGCAATACATCGTTTGATTTCTTGACAGCATTTACTGACCGACAAACATCCTAAAGGAATCCTGCTGTGGTGCTGTAGATTAACACTGGATCACAAGGTCGGTTTCAACCTCAAAGTTGGTGGTTCAAACTCAACCAGCCACTCCTCAGAAACCCTATATAGGGTCGCTGAGTAGGAACCAACTCAACAGCACTTAAGGATGACAAAAAAAAAAAAAAAAAAATCCTAAAGGGGATGAGAGACAATAAGGAAATATCTACCTGCATTTATGCAAAAAATGATGGCACCAGATCATCCTTCCCACAGCACTCTACTGCTCTGTTGCATTCAATTACCCATTGCAACAGCCACACAGAACTCAGAGACAGTACTACAGTTACGGGGTTTATTGGGGAAGTTATTGTTGTTAAGTGCTGTCAAGTCGGTTCCAACTCATAGCGACCCTGTATAGGGTTTCCAAGAAACGGCTGGTAAACTTGAACCACTAACCTTGTAAGTCCAGTATGTTAACCTGCAACACCACACCAGGACTCCATGTGGGGAAGTTAACAGATTACAATACAGGATCAAATAATGCTCAGGACACAGTTGTTCCAGTCAGCTGCTGATAAATGCCCACAGAACACACCATTCCACCAGAAGTCTCAGCCTAAAGGTACCTGGCCAACCTAGCTCCCCTAATTAAGTGTCTGGAGGCACTTAATCAAGCCGCCTGCCCAAAGTCATTCAGATTTACTTGCTCTGTGGGCTGGAAAACCCACTGCTCTGTCACATGCTTTGGCACTTGGCTCTGCTGCTGCTGCCTCTCTTCTGGTGTCACAGCTTTCTGTCCCTGGGTTGAGGAGGTTCAATGTACAGGGATCTCAGGGTCCAAAGATGTTCTTCTGTCCTGGCTCTTCTTCTTTTATGCTAATGAGACCCCTCCTCCTGCTTCTGAGATGTTAATTTGATACCCATGCTAGAATTCCAAGTTTTTACAATTACAATCAACTCTGTTAACATCCACAGCTGAATCATGTCATCCTCTCATCTTCTCCCATCTTCTCTTCCAAACCCAGCAGGGAAGAAATGTTGTTGAGTTACAGACTTTGTCTAGAAGAGCCATTAGATAATTAACATAACTTCAGATATTCATTAGTGCTATGAAGCAAAGCAAAGGATGGAAGTGGTAGAGCTATTTAGAGCCACTACCAGAGAAATCTATTTGAGCAAGAGATGTAAATGAAATGAGCAAGTGAGGTGTGTGGATATCTGGAGAAGAAGGTTCAGGCATAGGAATTAGCAGGTATAAAGATCCAGAGTCTTAAGTTGTATGGTTGACCTGCATATAGAACATCAGAGAGGCCAATGTGGCAAGAGCAGAATGAAGGAGGGAAAGAGAGTCTGGTAGAAAATAAAGATGCATACATAGGTAGCCAGGGAGCAGATCATGTAAGACCTCAGGTCATGATGCAGACCTTGCATTTAATTCTAAGTGTAATGGGAACTGACTGAGTGATGTTTATCAGGTGACAAGATACAACATTTTTAAGGAATCACACTGTCTGCTGGGAGTGGATACTGGAAGAGGGCAAGAGTAGAAGGAGTGAAACCAGTTAGGAGCAAATGCAGTAATGAACAGGAAAAGGTAAAAACATTCACTGCCCTCTCTGCCCAGGAGACAACTAAAATGAATGGGACCAATCATCTCCACCCAGGAGTCAAACTAGAATGTTAATCAGGTTACTGGGTAGAACCAATCCTCTGGTTTCCCTCCTGTCTTCAAATTGGTCCGCAACCTAACCCCTCCCTGATTCTGACCCCATATAAGTCTGTACTGCCCTATTTGACCACAGATAAAGACTGCTGTGACACTCTCAAATCTAAAGCTGTTGTAATAGTAGTAGTATAAGACTATTGTTGTTGTCAAGTGCTGTCAAGTCGGTTCTGACTCATAGCAACCCTGTATAGGGTTTCCGTAGGAACAGCTGATGAGCTGGAACCGCCTAGATTGTAGTTCAAAGTAACTTTGTGATATAATGCATTAACCCACACCACCACACCCACCAAAATCCCATTGTCTTAATTACTATAGTTTTGTTTGTAGTACTTCTCCTGCTAGATACTAAGCTTAGGTATCTAGCGGGGAAAGTGCTCCCTTGTAGCAGTTCTTCATGAATATTTTCACTATTCTTGGCCCTTGGATATTTAATGGACAGTTTAAAATCAGCTTATCCATTTCCATAAAACACCTTTCATTGAATAAATGGGTTACTGTGGGAAGAAGTGACTTTTTTTTTTTTTTTTTAAATAAATGTTTTATTGTGAATTGTGTGATAGTCTACATGGGAGAACATTAGTTTTACAGTCATTCTATCATCTATCGTTGCATTGGCATAGTTACCATCATGTCCATGCATCCTCACCCAACCAAAGGGTGTACCCTGTAAGCCTGCACCCCCCACCATAGTCCTCAGCCCCTTTCCCTTACCGGATCCCAAGTCCCCAGCCACTCCATCTCTTGACGTCACCAAGAAGTGACATTTTTATAATACTGAGTTTTCCTATTCATTTATGTACATGTGTCCCCATTAATATATCTTCTGTAACATCTTCCAATAAAATTTTTATTATGTATACATAGTTTCCATATACCTTTTGTTAGATCTATTCCTAAGTAACTTACATTTTTATACTATTTTAAGAAGTAACTTTTTTTCTTTATTGCATTTTCTATCCATTTGTTAGTAATGCAATTGGCTTTTCACCTTGGCACACTACCAAAGCATATTAAATAATTATAATTATCTGTAGAAAGTGTAGAGTTTTCTGTGCAGACTAAAATATCTGTGAATGATGACACCTTTGTTTCACCCCTTTAAATTACTGAAACTTTTATTTATTTTTATTTTGTTACTGCCCTTGCTAGGACTTGCAGTACAATGTTGGGAAGATGTGTTCACACTGGACATCTTTATCTTATTCCTGATTTTAAAGGGAAATTTTTTTCATTTAAGTACAAGATTTGCTGTAGGTTTATGGTAAATATCTTTTATCATATTAAGGGATTTTTTTTAAAAAACTACTAGTTGCTGAACTTTATCATATATGAAAATTTTATGAATTTCTTTTTCTGCATCAATTGAAATGGACTTTTTCCCCCTTTAATCTAATAACATAGTGAGTTACATTAATAAAGTTTGTTTGTTAAACCATCCTTACATTCCTGGTTTGGTGCTGTGGGTTAATTCATTAGATTACAAAGCCATTTGAACTGCAAGGTCAGTGGTTCAAGCTCACCAGCCGCTCCTTGGAAACCCTATATAGGGTTGCTATGGGTCAGAATTGACTTGAGGGCACTTGACGACAACAACAACAACATTCACTTTATGCAATGTATATTAAAAGCTATATTTAGTTTGATAATATTTGGTTTAGGACTTTTATATCTATACTCATTAACATAATTGTTTTCTTATAATTTTCTTTTCATGTACTGTCCTTGACAGTGTGGGGTTTCAGAGTTATATTAACTTCATGAAATAAGCTGAAGAATGTCCCTTCTTTCCCCTCTATTTTCTAGAAGTTTGAATAAAATAAGATTAATTGTTTCTTGGATGTTTGGTAGGGTTTAGTAATAAAGCCATGTGGACTTTATGTTTTCTTGGATCAAATAAATTAATGTAAGCTACAATTGAATGGATTCATAGTTGGTCAAGACAGACTTAACCAAAACGTGTTAAGAAAGGATGAACATCAGTCTTTCCCATTTGATATTTTGAGGCTTTGCTTGGATTTATCTATCATATTTTCAGGTGACAGACTCTTGGGAGAGTTGATCTATAGTTATATGTTTGGTGGTGGTGGTTATGTGCCGTGGAGTCAGTTCCAACTTACAGCAACCCTGTATAGAGTTTCTGAGGCTGTAAATCTTTATGGGAGCAGAAAGCCTCATCTTTCTCCTTCAAAACAGCTGGTAGTTTTGAACTGCTGACCTTGAGGTTAGCAGTCTGACTCATAACCACTAAGCGATCAGAGAAAATAAAATGGAATGATTTTTTTGTTCATTTGATCATATTTAAAATAGATTGTAGACATGCTCAGAGGGAATGCTACATCCTTCTAAATTTGCATTTGTGTTTGTACATTTTGCATTTGTTTCATAATCATTGTATTGAGAATACTTCATTTCAGTAGGACCTGGAGCTCTTCCTTGGCCACTGACCAGTTATGAGATGGGGTCTGTGGTAGATGCTGTCACTGCTACAGTGAATCCCAGTGCCATAGCCAAGGAGGATGGGTAACAAGCCCACCCCCATGCTTTTATGCTCTCTTAGGTCTCTTTGGTGCCCTGCAGGCACAATGTGTAAAGTTCTGAGCACTATGCTTTGTGTGACAAACCAAAGACTATTCAGAGGAGAGTCACCTGCATGATGATGGGACTAGACTAGGGTTTTTCAGCTTCAGAAATGAAGACATTTAAAGCCATTTAATTTTCTGTTGTGAGCGACTGTCAGTTTGAACCCTAAGATCGGCAGTTCAAATTTACCAGCTGCTTCTAGGAAATCCTATACAGGGTCGCTATGAGTCGGAACTGACTCGATGGCACTTAACAGCAACAATCACTGTAGGCTAATGTACTGGACCACAAGGTCAATTTAAACTGCAAGGGTGGTGGTTCAAACTTACCAGCCTCTCCTCAGAAACCCCACACAGGGTAGCTATGAGTTGGAACCAACTTGATGGCACTTAACAACAACAACAACATCCTAAAAACTGGAAGGTTGGTGTCTCGAACTCTCCAGCCACTCCATGGGAGAAAAATGAGGCATTCTGCTTCCATAAAAATATACAGCCTCTGATACCCTATGGAACAATTCTATTGCCATATAGAGCTGCTATGAGTCAGAATTACTCTATGGTAGTAGATTTTTTTAGGGTACCAGGCTCTAAGAATGTGGACATGTAAAAACTGTAAAAAAAAAAACAAAACAAAACGGTTCTAACCCATAGGCATTTACGGTCTAGCTGGGCAGGCAGACTCATGGATAGATAATTACAGTGCAGAGGAAGGAGCCCTGGTAGTGCTACAAACTGAAAGGTTGGTAGTTCTAAGCTACCCAGCAGTTCCATAGGAGAAAGACCTTGCAATCCGCTCCTAATAGATGACAGCATACAAAATCCTATGGAACAGTTCTACTCTGTCATGTGGGGTTGTTATGAATCGAAATGGACTCAACAGTACCTAACAACAACAACACAGAGGTCTGGGGAAACAGAAGAGGGGCACTGACTAAGACTGGGGAGCAGTCTGATTTGAACAAAAATTTCACCAGATTTAAATATGGTGAAACTGAGTTCCAGAGAGGAAAAGCTGATGACGTTATGTAATTCCTGGACATGGCTGTAGACGAGAGACATTTGGGGTAAAAGTTTGAGTCTTTATAATATTACTTTGCATTTACATTAGAAGGTATTGCTGCATACTCCCTTCTTCCAAGTGGCCTTAACTTGATAGTCACATTGATTCTGTCTGACAGCTGAAGCTGGTTTGTACTTTGTCTTTTCATGTCCCCCAGCTACTGGGCTTTTGTGTTCTAAAAGAGTCCATCAGCCTCTGCTGTTTCTTCCTAGTAAACCCTGCCTAATCACTGCAACTTCCTGAGTGCCCTCTTCTGCGTCTCCTTTAAGTCCCTTTAGTATCCAAGATCTCAAGTAGTGACAATTTTCCACTCATCTAACTTCCATCACTCCCAAGTTCTGTTGTGCTTACCTTTGATGCTCAAAGAAGTGTCTCCTGTGGTTTGCAGGACAGGTGACCAGACAATGTCTGCAGAATCACAGCAAAAATAATTTATATGTAAATGCTACCCCCAAACTCTCTTTAAAACTATCTGAAAGTATTTGGAGAAGAACGTCTTTGCAAATTGAGAATACTAATACAGAAAACTGTCGATATAGTGTGTGTTTCATAACAGCCTACTCCTCCATGGTTTTGTATGGATACAAAGTTGGAAGAAAGGAAAACTTTTGCCATTTAAAGTCCTTGAAAGAAATGGGCCATTTCACTGCACAAGCACCCAGAGCAGTATATTTCCTGACTCCTGACAAGTTCAGCTACCCAGCTTCCTCCCTTGAAACTACCTCAGTCCTTGTATATTTTCCCCAACCATTGACCTTCCAGAGTCTTGCCTGAAATACCAGGACTTGCACCCAAATGTACTCATCTTTCATCCTAACAGCATTAACTGCTGCTGAAGCTCAGAGTTAGAACTGGCCCCATCTGTATGACTTAGCATCAGGAACACTGCCTGGCAGCCTTGGCCCCTGATTCTCTGCTCAGTTGCTGCCTGCTTGATTATTAGTCATTTCAGTGCTCTAAACACCAGGGAGTCATTATTGCGTCTGTAGTGAGGTTGACGTGGTGCAGGGGAAGTAAAACAATTCCTCTCCAACATTCATCCCTTCCAACATGTCTATTACTTTTTCTACACTTGTTTCCTGTGGAAAGAGGTTTCCTATCTCTGAAGTCATCTCAAAAAAAATTCTTTTTTTTAACTTTGGGGATCATTTGTGTAATTCATTATCAACAGCAAATATTTGTGGAACTTCTAATAATAGCTGACCTTTGTGGAGTGTTTAATATGTACCAAGCATTGTGCTAACATTCAAAAACTGTTTTGTATTTTGTCTCAGCAAGCCTTCAGGAAGGCACTCAGAGAGATATTAAGTCATTCAATGTCACACAGCAAGGAACTAGCAGGGCCAGGAATTGAACCCAGGGAATCTGACTCCGGAGCTCATGAATTCACTACTGTTTATCCTTCTATGTGCAAGCCACTTTTCAATGTGCTGAGAATACAAAAAGTTGTCGTTTTGACTCCTGACTTCCAAACAAATTACAAACTTGAAGGGAAGATGAAACAAGACCCTGAAATGGTAATTACTGCCAGACACTATCTGCTTAGTGCCATCAATAGAACAAAAAGTGTAGGGACTTCCTGGACAAAGAGATCATGGAGGGTAAAGGTGATCTAGAAGACTTTAAAGAAGCATGGTACTTGACTGACCTTCAAAGATGAGTAGGGCTTCGGTAACCTGAGAGGAGGAATTTAAATCAAGGAAAGAATACTTTGAAGATGTGGGTTCAAGTCCCGGCTCTGGCATTATCTATACTACCACATGAAAGTCTCTCATTGTCTTTCTCCATTTCTTTTTCTGTGGTGAGAAATTCAGGTAGCATGAAGTAGTGGCTAAATCAGAAATTAAGAACTGGAAGACCCAGCTTCTGGGAGGTGGGAAGAGTGATTGGAGGAAATGTTAGTTATCAATTATAATCCCCAAAATATATGTTTAATGCCACCTAGAAGTCAATCCAGATATAGAAGAATCCAAAGTAAAACAAACCTACAAGACTGAAAATAAGGAACCGGAGATATCAATTTATAATGAAGACAATTACCAAGCAAATAGAGAGATTAGTGTTATTACAGAACTTCCAAATGATGAGGAAGTCAAGTAGAGTTCAGGATGAAACAGACTGTTTTAAACCAAGGAAGAGATTAATAAATTACAGGATAACCTTAAATAAAATTAATAACCTTCTCACTAAAATAAAAAAGAGGAAAACCTTAAATACTTAGTAAACAACACTAACAAACAAAATGAAAAGAAAATCCACAAATAAAATTAACCCAGCCTGGAAAATTCTGTGGAACAAAGAAGGCAGCAGCACAGCAGAAAAACACATAGCAAAATGCCAGCAATCAATTCACACCTATCGATAATTATGCTGAATGCAAATGGAATAAATGGCAATCAAGAAACAGAGAGAAGCAGAATGAAAAAGAAAACAGTATCATTCAATGTGCTGTCTACAAGAGGCACACCTTATGCACAAAGAAAAACATAGATTGAAAATCAAAAGATAGAAAAAATATATCAAACTAACAGAAATAAAAAGGAGCGGAAGTGGCAATATTAATTTCTGATCAAATAGACTTAAAGTTTAAGTGTGCTTCTTTGCCTCATATGCAAAAATCAGCATAAGAGACAAAGAAAGACACTGTAATTGTTAAAGGGTTATTTGAATAAGAGGACATACCATAATAAATATCTGTGCTACCAATGAAAGAGCCTCAAAATACATAAACTGTAACATAATTTTAAAAAAGAAATAGATAAGTCTGCAATATTAGTAGGAGGTTTGAGTACACCACTTTCAATGAAAGGTAGAACAACTAGAAAGAAGCTCAACAAAGACACAGAAGAACTAAACAACACAATCAACCAACTTGACCTCATAGACTTTTATAGATAACTCCACCCAACAACAGCACAATAGACATTCTTTTCCAGTGCACATAAACAGTCTCCAGAACATATGTTGGGCCACAAAGCAAGCATCAATACATTTTAACACACTGAGATACTACAAAGCATCTTCTCCGATGACAACACTATAAAATTAGAAATCAACAATAGGAAGATCAAGGGGGAAAAAATTAAATACAAGGAAACAGAATAGCACACTGCTTAAAAACTACTGAATTATAGAAGAAATAAAAAATGAAATTTAAAAAATTTCTTGATCAAAGGAGAATGAAAATGCTTATCCTCAGTGCCACACCAGGACTCCATTAGAAAAATGCAAATCAAAACAATAATGAAATATCATCTCACACCAGCATTAATAACAAAGTTAAAAAAAAAAAAAAAAAACACCAAAAACTAGAAAACCACAAATTCTGGCAAGGGTGTGGAGAGACTAGGACCCTCCTACATTACTGTTGTTGTTGTTGTTGTTATGTGCCGTGGAGTTGGTTCCGACTCATAGCGACCCTGTACAGGGTTTCTGAGGCTGTAAATCTTTACGGGAGCAGAAAGCCTCATCTTTCTCCCACGGAGCAGCTGGTAGTTTCGAACTGCTGACCTTGCGGTTCACAGCCCGATTCGTAACCACTACGCTACTAGAGCTGTTGGGACTATAAAATGATTCGACCACTGTGGAAAACAGTACGGCCCTTCCTCAGATAGTTGGAAACATAAATACTGTATGACCCCCCTAATCCATCTATTTGGTACAAGAAATACAAGCTAGGGCACGAGTAGATATATTCACACCAATGGAAACAAGAAACATAGCAGGGAAGTTGAAGATGTGATATTGCATTGAGGGGGTCACAATTGAGATGAAATGAAGGGTATGATTTGTTAAATGTAAACCTACACTCATCACAATAAAAAAGTAAAAAAAAAAAAAAAAAGAGATGTTTAAGTCCTAATCTCCCACCCCCCATATTTGTGAATGTGACCCTAGTATGAAACAGGGATGTTAAGATGTTAGGAGTTATATTGACATCTAATCCCACCTGAGTGCTGTTTTTTGAAGAGAAGAACAGTCATGGAGACATAAAAAGGAAAACCACATGTCTATAAAGAAAGCTGCAAGCAATGGAATGCTAAGGATTGCTGGCATAGAAGAGCAGCATGAAACTGTTTTTCTTTCAGAACCTTCAGAAGGAATCAATATAGCTAATAACTAATTTGAATTTATAGCCTCCAGAATAATGAGACAAAATATTTCTGTTCTTTAAAGTTACCTACTTTGTAGTATTTTGTTACAACAACACTAGGAAGCTAACACCGGGCTTCTGGAAATGTTGGCAAAATTCGACTCGTATTTCTTGGTTTCTGTGGTAGTTCTATGACTAATTACTTTGTGATGATAACACATTAACCTGTAAAAAAAAATTTTTTTAATCGGCTACTAGTATTTATTATGTCATGATCAAGGTACTCAATGGCCTTTCTATTTCTTCATCTATAAATGGGGATATACCTCACAGAAAGGTGTCAGAATGAGGTGAGCTAATAATTGACTCTCAGTCCTTGGCTCATTGTAGACCCTGAGTCAACATGAGCTGCAAAGGGGTAGCATATAGAACCAGTGTGGTCACCAAAGGCCAGACAATAAATGTAGGAAGAGATGTTCCCAACCCAGAGAAACTGGAGTGTATATGAAGAATTGGTACCTTGGTGGTTTTTCAGTTTAAGCAAGATGCCATTCATTTGAGATGGGTGAGTTGAGATTGTTTCCATATCAAAAAATACTTATAGAATGGCTTTTGCTCCTACCTTCTTCCCTGACTCCCATTACTCTCCAGTGCCTTTTGAACCAAAATAAATTTCTTTCTCTCATTACTTTAATTGGCTTGGCTATTAAAGTAATAAATTTATTATATTATTGACCTCACTTTGAGGCCTATCAGCCAGCCAGCCTTCCACAGATTGTAGAAGCTGTTATGAATTATGTTCCTGAAAAGAAATCCAGCTGGTTAGGACAGTGAAACTGAGCCCTGTTATTCAGCTGGGATTTCCAGTATGGAAGCTAATTGCTGTTAAGTGCCATCGAATTGGTTCAGACTCATAGCGACCTTGTATAGGGTTTTCAAGGGACAGATGGTGAGCTTGAACTGCCAACTTTGTGGTACAAACCGACTTTGCAGTCTAGTGCATTAACCCACAACACCACACCAGGACTCCAGGAAGCTAATAGTAGCGGGGAAACCAAATATCACTTATCTGTGGCTTTCAGCTTCCCTAGACAAGAGTTCCTAGTGACACTGGGATTCCACGGTGAGGAATTCTGTTTGGTTTTCATAATATCACCACACTTTTATTTTCCATCCCAACCCCACCCACAGTCCCCAGTCTCATTATTTCCTACTGCCCCATTCATATCTGACTCTAGCTATGCTAAATGATAAGTTCCTAAGCACCCTGGTTATGTCCTGCCTCTCTGCCTTTACACATGCTTTTTCCTTTATCTGAGAATTCTGTTCCTTTACTCTGTGATACGCATCTTACATACGTGGCTTAAATGTTGTCTTTTCTAGGAAGCCTCTCAGACTTTTCTCCCCAGGTAGAATTTGCTCCACTTAGATATGCTCTCCCAGCACCAAGTGCATCTACAATCACAGCCCTTTATCCATCAGTGTTAGATTCCTGGTGTGGCATGGTGGGTTAATGTGCTGGACTGTAAGGTCAGTTTGAACAGCAAGGCTCCAGCTCACCAGATGCTCCTTGGAAACCCATACAGGATCTTTATGAGTTGGAACCGTCTCCTTGGCACTTAACAACAACATCCATCTCTAGTACAATGATTGGCTTACATGTTGGTAGAATATGGTTCCAGATTTTAGAATTATTGCTGTTGTTGTTAAGTGCCATCGGTCAGTTCCAAGTCATAGAGACCCTGTATAGGGTTTCCGAGGAGCAGCTGGTGTGTTGAACCACCGACCTTGAGGTCCAGTGCATTACCCTGCAGCACCACACCAGGACTCCATTTTATAATAATAGGCAGGAGAAACCAATACCCATAAAGCAGTCAAACACATAAACACTAAAGTTCAATCTTGTCTTCTCCTGTGACCTAACCCTATTGGTATGCATATGACCTTGGGCCTCTGACTGAGTGGGTTCCATTAGGCCCAGGCCCTATATCAACCATCCTTTTTAACCTGTGTGTCATCGACTCTAGGCAACTCCAGAACTGCTGCTCTCCCCTCCACCGATATATTTTATACCATATCCTTTTGTTCTTTCTCTTATAAAACCTCATTAATTTCATAGCTTTGGAGCCATTGCAATGAATCCTACTCACAGCACCAACTGCTTAAACAAAATAGGGACCATGTCTGACTTCCTCTGATTCCACAAGAGGATTAAACTCAAAATTAGCCCAAGGCTGATTCCTATGAAGTGGAGGTCACGCCTCCACCCTGGATCAGTGCCTTTAAAATTAGTCAGACTTGAGAACCAATTTAGAAAACTCATCCTTATGACTTTATTTCTCTAGAACCCCACTCTTGGTACCACATGTCTTAGGCCAGGTTTCCTACAGAAGCAAAACCATTGAAATATATGTATATGTTTATTATCAAGGAAATGACTTACAGTTACATAGTTCCAGGTCCCCAGCAGAAGAGATTTTAGTCCCCAAATAATAGTAGCTTGGGTAATAAATAGTTTATTTTCCTCTCAAGGAAAAATATGAGAGTGTTATGTTATTAGAATCTTGGGTCCTTCTATCTTATTGCTCTTCCAACCCTAGGATGTTGACCTGTGATTTGCTTTACAACCACCTTGGCCTTCCAGCCTGCTTTGAATTCCAAAGCCTCTTAATAAGGAGCTCTGGTAGCATAGTGGTTATGAATTGGGCTGCTAACCTCAAGATCGGCAGTTCAAATCTACCAGCTGTTCGTTGGGAGAAAGATGAGGCTTTCTGCTCCCGTAAAGATTTACAGCCTCGGAAACCCTGTGCAGGATCACTATGAGTCGGAACTGACTCCATGGTACTTAACAACAACAACAACAACAACAACTTAACTACTAGGTTATACTGCCTCCATTAATAAAGCTGAGCTAGCTGCAAGGAGCCCTGGTGGCAGCATAGGAGAAGCACTGGACTGCTTACCTCAAGGTTGGCAGCTCAAAGCCACCAGCCACTCCTTGGGAAAAAGATGAGGCTTTCTGCTCCCATAAAGATGTACAGCCTCAGAAATACTATACAGGGTCGCTATGAGTCAGAATCAATTTGATGGCAGTGGGAGAAGAAGATGTGAAAAAGTTAGAGAAGTTCAAGGTATACTGGGGACACTTGAATAGTGGGCTGATCTGATTGGACCCGGTGGGAGTGGTAGGATGGTGAGAGATGAGATCATAAAGACTGGGTTTGATGTTGTAGGACCTGAAAGTCGTAAATATACTGACCATCATTGTTAGATTGTGATACCTCTTTGGCACACCCTTCAAAATCACTGTCTCTGAAGTGGGAATTACTTCTAAGCACCTCTGATAAACCCATCAAAATCTTTCCACATTTTTCAGCAACTTGGGTCAGAACTCTAAAAAGAGAATAGAATCAAAAAGCTAATACTCAAGAATGCAGACTTGAAGTATCATGTTCTGAGCTGATCATCAGAATCACCTGGACACTAATAAAAATGAAACAGGATCTTGAGCTCTATTCTGGGTCCCAGAATCTCCAGCATGGGTTTCAGAGATCTCTCTCTATTTTTTAATTGTCCCATTTATTCTCAGAATGGTGTGGATACTTTGAACTTAAGAGACCCACTTCTACTCTTGGAATTACTCCAACTAAGCTTTATCTTTAATGGTGGTAGCAATTTTCTTTCTCCGGGCCCATGGAAGGGTGATTCTTGTTTGATATTCTCTCTGCATCTCTCTACCTTGGGTTACTGCAAAGTCCAAATCATTCTTGACCTTTTCCAAGACTTTTCAGTGTCAAATCTGTTCTCTTGAAAGTTAAATGCAGAGTTGAACAATTCAAAGCTTTGGTGAACCTCAAATCCAGTCACTGCACATCTTGTAAAGAGACTTAGAAACATCAGTGAATCTCAAAATTCAAGCGAGGCTTGATAGAGATTTCTTCTTAAGTTTAACCAACCATTTCCCATGATTTCCATCTCACTGACCCTCCACATCAAGCTTTCTAAATTACCCAGGCAGGAACGAAGCCCAATGGTAATAGTAGAAGATTTATTTAGTGCCTTCATGAACGACATGGTTTATATACAGCATCTCATATAAACTCTCTTAATAACAGGAAATATTAGTATTATCATTCTCAATTTATAAATGAAGAATCAGGATCAGAGAAGGAGCAGAACTGGCATTCACATCTGTATCAGTTTGAGTTCAGATTCTGAGTTACTTCATCTCCCCATTATGTATCTGTGTATTTGTAGCTGGCAGAGGAGGGAGAGTGAAAAGAAAAGAACGAGGGATTGAGGGAAAAACAAAGATCATCTCTTCCTTGGCATCTGCTGCTTATTCTTCCTGACCCCTCCTCATGCTTTAGCAGCCAATACAGAAACTGTCTGTGATGCTCCGAGGCAAATATTAGCAGAGAAAGTTGAGCTCCTGCAGAAACTAGCTTCCCCTCTGCGTCATTCCAGGGCCTCAGTGGACTCACAAATATCATTTTCAGCTAATCACGTGTGTGCCAGGCACTTATGATATACAACAGATGATTAACACATTCAACTGATTCCCTTGAAGGCAATTCACCAAATTTATTGGAAGACATTTTTATTCAAGATGCAACACTGATTTCCTTTTCCTACATTTCCTTCCTTTGCTGATTCACTGTGTATTGTGCTTGAATTATCTGGCTTTTCTAATAATGGAATTGAATGAGAGCAGTTCAGGTATGTGATCACTGCTGGGAAGATGACAGGTTTGGCTCATGAGAGTTATGGTCAGGGTACTCTTTGGGATCAGGAGCATTCTAAATTTGAGGTACTTGAAAGGGAGATAACCAACATATTTGGTTCAGAGCTTTCTTTGGAGACTGAGTATGTCTCCCCCAATGCTATTATTTGTTGATAGGAAAATTATACTGGGTCCCCTTGTCCTGCAGCAATTAGAGTGAATTCTCTTGTGGCAGGCTGGGCCCTCCAGAGCTTTAATTGGTTTTAATGCAGAGTGGCTTAAAATAGTTTGGTCTTCTACAAGCTAATCTTAATTTCCTGGAGCAGATTGAATTTTTCAGAAATGAGCCATTGAGAAACCTCTTCTCATTGAACCCTGGGTTTGTGGCAGAAAAGAGAGGACAGTGGGGAGGGGAGGGAAAGTAACTGGCTATGCCTGTTCTGTGATTCCAAATTATTTTCTCTAGTCTGGACAGTCTCATTCTTATCCTTCAAACCTGATTTATGAACATAGGATAATGTGCATTCACAAAAAACATTATATTCTTAACATACTTAGAGGGCAGGTGATTTTAAAATAATTTCATGTGTCGAGGAGGTACATGGTATGAGTTCTTATCCTGATCCTGTAACCAAATAGCTCAGTTTTCTCATCTGTCAGTTAAACTCAATGCTTTCTAAAGACTCTTAAATTGATTGAAAAGGGGGTTTTAATTAAACCCAATTCATTATTCTAAAACAGAGTTTCACCTACACTAATGACATTTTGGGGCAGGTAATTCTTTGTTGTGGGGTTCTATGAATTATAGGATGTTGAAAGAATCCATGGTCTCTACCCACTATATGCCAGTAGCACCTCCTACTGAATGATGACAACAAAGAATAGTTTCAGACATTGCTAAATGTCTATTGGGGGGCAAAACTACCCTTGTTTGTGAAGTACCTTTGCTAGTTCCCCACTATCTACAGATAACACATTAATTTACCAAATATTTAATATTATATGTTGGGTGCTTACAAGGACAAAGATAACTGAGACTCAGTCCCTTAGATCTAGAAACTCATAGTCTAGGTAGAAAGACAACTAGGCCATTGCAATATAGTGAAGTACATATAATGACCACGAGAGACTTAGAGGAAAGGAGGGAAAGGATAATGAAGGGAAAAGTAGAGGGATATCATGAAGCTTTTTGGAGAAATTAATGACTAAATGGAACTCTAAAGGATGAACAGAAATTAGGCAGGCATTGCCAGCTGAAGGGACGGCATGAGAAAAGGCACAGGAGTGAGAGTAACAATCCAGTCCCAGGAAAATCTTGGAGCTGTTGGTTGGAGAGGATGAATTCCTTAGGAACAAAGAGAAACCCCACCTAACTCCCCCCACTACATACACACAAATCCTATGTATGGTCTTTCTTAACATTCCAATCAACGGAAACAATTCAGAGCCTTGGTGTGGTACTGTGGATTAATGCACTGGACTGCAAGGTCAGGTTGAACTGCAAGGCCAGGGGTTCAAGCTCACCAGCTGCTCCAGGGTTGCACTTTACAACAACAAAAGATCTCTCAGCAGGGTTCTTCGGATTCACCTTTAGAATGTTAATACTGTGTAGCTCTCCAAGGTACTGAACTACATCCATTTGAAACCCTCCTAGTCAGAACATAAGGACCTACCTGTCTGGGACCTTGCCCATCTCTGACTCAGACTCTTGTCTATGCCTCTTGACTTTGGTTAATGCCATGTAGTAGAAAGAGTATTTAAGGTGTTAAATGTAAGGGATAAACTGTTGGTACATATGACAAATTATGATGCATTCTTATGAAAGAATCTTACACTGTTTTGGCAGCTTTATATTTTTGTTTTAATTTATGTAGCACTTTAAATGTTTTCTAAGATATGTCTAATAAGCATGTATTTTTTTTTTTTTTACTCTAGGAAAAAACCTTTTGAAATAAAATAATAATAAAGAGCTTTGGCTTTGGAATCAAACAGACTAGGATATGAATCCTAACTCTGCCACTTAATTGTTGAGAGACTTTGGATCAGTTAATTTACTCATTCTGGCCATTGTTTACCTACCTGGAAAATGGGGTGGGGTGAGGAAGAAGAAGAAATAATAATTCCCCATGCCTACCGTGAAGGCCTCTGCAGATATTGAATGAACTAAAGTAGCGTGTTGCCTAAAGGGCTTGTTTTTCATTTTCTATTCCATCTCTTGGATGTTCAGTTTTCTACTACAGTAAGAGTAAGCCTGGTGTATACCAAGTGGCAACAGGTCTTACAGGTGTAGATTGCCAGTGCCCCTTCCACCTCCCATTCTTGAGGCCCACATTAGAGACAGAGCTCTGGAATAGGACTGCTTCTGAGGCAGAATGTCTATGCTATTTCCACATTTGACTACAGTACACGAGCATCCTTACCTTCATGACAGGAGGCTGGAAGATCATTTCCTGGGCAACCTGACCAGCTAAAGAGTAAATGCCTGAAGTATTGGGTGTTCTTCCAACAAGCAGCACAGGTAGATCACTTTACTTTGAAATATAACATTCACAAGGCCCATCTACCTACTTAGAACATCCAATTAGATTTTTAGCTTCCCACTCATTATCTCAAGTTTTTCATCTAAGGAGAGGTGTGAACATGAGAAGTAGAGATGAAAAAAACCCAAACAGAATAAAAGCAATTTAGAGGAAACAAAATCTATTCAGGGGAAAGAAAATTTCCTACCAAAATTCTGATTCATATCCTTAGATAAGAGTTCTGGTGTGGCCCTGTGGGTTAATGTGCTGGACAGCAAAGTCAGTTTGAATCACAAGGTTGGAAGTTCAAGCTCACCAGCCACTCCTTGAAACCCTATACAGGGTCACTATGGGTCGGAACCAACTCGATGGCACTTAAAAACAACAAAATCCTTAGATAGGTTAAAAAAGAACTTCCATAAAACAGTAACCATAAGTTATAAAATAACAACACTTGAGGAACACAAAAAGCCCTTGAAAATGAGAAAATGAGAAGTAAAAAAAAAACTTAACTGGATATAAAGATTATATAGAAGAAATTTCCCTCTGCCCTGCCTCCCCCTAAAAGGAAGCAAAAGTACATAGAAGGAGAGTAGAAAAGACATATTAAAAAGAAAAGAGGATTAGTGATGATGATCCAACATTAGAATAATACCACCTCTAAAAAGAGAGAACAGGAAATAGGGAAGGAAGAAAATTTCTCAGAAAAGATAGAAAAGGCCCAGCAAGTGTCAAGCCTAATAAATGAATTTTGAAAGAGAGAGAGAGGGGAAATCCTCACAAGGCACATAGATTAGTCTGAAATTTCAATCGATGGGAACACAGAGAGGAAAAAAATCTACATATTACCACAGAGAAAGCAAAATCAAACAAACAAAAATCACACCAAGGATATGGAATCTGAATGGCATCAGATTTCTCAACAGTAATACCGGAACTAATACAGTGGGGAAAAATATCTTCAAAATACCGAAGAAAAATTCATCTTCATCTGGAATTCTATATCCAGCCCAACTATAAAGCCAGAACAATAGAATTAAAACATTTCTAGACATGCACAGTTTTAACGAATTTACTTCCCCTTGCACCTTTGCTATGGAAATCAATAGAACTACATTACAAAACTACTACAAAAAAGAGAAAGACTTTAAATACAGGAAATACCAGAAAGGGGTGAAAGAAATGGGCAAGTGGATGACAAGTGGTGATCTCAGATTGAGAGCTGTGTAGCAGGCATATAGGGCAGCCAGTCCAGAGTAGAGTAGTGTGTTTCAGAAGACAGATGCATTAAAAGCTGTCATCACCAGGATCCCCACTGTTACTGAACCACTGTTCTTTTAAACTGATGACAGAATTCCAGGGTGACTCAGGCTGACTTCATTTATACTTGCCTTACTCATTTTTGATGAGGTGGCTTCTTTCACTGCTATGGTCTGCTTTCCATATCAAGAGAATTCTCATTTCACCCCACAGTAGTGCTCTGCTTTGATCTGCTTCTCAAGCTGAAGTTGGGCTATGGTGAAGCAGAAAATCCAGACCAGTCAATGCTATGGCCCATATTGCCACCCTGCCAGATGCCCAACTTTAGTGGAGTCCCATGTTTTCCAAGACTCACTCATGACTGTATACCTACTTCTCCAAAACGGTCTCTTGTAAACTCCTAGGGAAGCTTGGACCAGACTGAAACCCAAAAACGTTCATCTTTCTCCTGGATGTCTTCATAAAATAGGGGCAACATTACTCCTTCATTTCAGCTAGATTTGTGATTCTCCTCAATCCACATTGTTTAGAAATATGTGTTGTTGTTGTACGTTGCTGTTGAGTTGACTCCCACTTCTGGTGACCCCATGTATAACAAAATGAAATGTTGCTTGATTGTGTGCCATCTTCATGATCATTGATATCAAGAATCAATGATCATGGAGTCTCATCAGCAAAATACAATTCAGAACAAACTCCTAAGCTGTGAGTGATAGGAATGTTGAGTTAACTTTGACTCAGGGTGACCTTATGTATAACAGAGCAAAACATTACCAGGTTTATAGCTGCTTGTTCTCTCTTTGCCCCTCCTGATCCAGTCTCTGCCCTTTGCCATCTTGCTGTCTGCCACAGAGGTTGACTTCTATAGACTACAGCCCTCAGGCTTTGGTTTTTAGTTGTTATTATTGTGTTAGGCACTGTTGAATCAGTTCCAATTCATAATGACCCTATGTACAACAGAACAAAACTTTGCCTAGCCTGCATTATCCTCACAATTATTGTTATGTTTGAGACCACTGTTGCTGCCACTGTGTCAATCCATCTCACTGAGGGTCTTCCTCTTTTCACAGAGAGCCTCTACTTTACCAAGCATGATGTCCTTCTCCAGGGACTGGTCCCTCCTGGTAACATGTCCAAAGCAGAAGAGATGAAGTCTTACCATCCTCACTTCAAGGAGCATTCTAATTGTACTTTGTCTAGAACAGATTTAAATGCATCAATTCTTCTCCAGTCTTCCTTATTCATAGTCCAACTTTCACATGTATATGACGTGATTGAAAATACCATGGCCTGGATTAGGGACACCTTAATCCTCAAATTGACATCTTTTCTAGTTAATACTTTAGAGAAGTCTTTTGCAGCAGATTTGCCCAATGAAATACATGACTTTGTTTCTTGCCTGCTGCCTCCATGAGCATTGATTGTGGATCAAAGTAAAAATGAAATTCTTGATAACTTCAATCTTTGTCATGATATTATTTATTGATCTAGTTGTGAGGATTTTTGTTTTCTTTACACTGAGGTGTGATCCATACTGAAGTATGTATTCTTTGATCTTCATCAGTAAGTACTTCAAGTCTTCTTCACTTTCAGCAAGCAAGGTTTTGTCATCTGCTGGTTGTTAGCAAGTCTTCCTCTAATTCTGAGGCCATGTTCTTCTTCATATAGTCCAGTTTCTTGGATTATTTGTTCAGCATACAATTTGAATAAGTATGATGAAAGGATACAACCCTGAAATACACATCCCCTGATTTTAAAGCACATAGTACCACCTTGTTCTATTTGAATGACTGGCTCTTAGTCTATGTATAGGTTCCGCATGAACACAATTATGTTCTCTGGAACTCCCATTATTTGAAGTTATCTATAGCTTGTTATTATCCACACAGTAGAATGCCTTTACACAGTCAATAAAACACAAATAAACATCCTTCAGATATTCTCTGTTTTCACCCAAGAGGCATTTGACATCAGTAATGATAGCCATCCTTCCATGTCCTCTTCTGAATCAGGCTTGAATTTCTGACAGCTCCCTGTTGATGTACTGCCGCAACCAGTTTTTAATTATTTTCATCCCTCAGGCTCCTCTGTTCTTTGGTAGTCGGGTTCTGGTCATGGAAGACACTGGCAGGAAATTGCAGGGCAGGAGGAAATAGAGGCCAAGGGTATTTCTTCCCCTTTCCCTCCCAGCCTTACCATCTCCTGTTGGTTCCTTTAGCTCCATACACACCCCTATAAACAGTTCCAAATCAAAGTACCAGTTAAGCCATTTGTAATACACTTTTTGTTTCCTGCCAGGTCCCTGACTGATACATTCCTTTTTAATATTTAGTTGTCTCTTCCCAGATGTACACTGTCATGTTAATAGGGCTTTTGAGGACCAGCAAGCCCTCCAGAGGAGTCCTGGTGTGGTGCTGTGGGCTAATGTATCAGACTGCAAAGTTGTTTGAACTGTAAGATCAGTAGTTCAAGCTCACCAGCTGCTCCTTGGAAACCCTATACAGGGTCACTATGAGTCCCAATCGACTCAACGGCATTTAACAACAATAACAACAACAAGCCCTCCAGAACCCAAATATGGTAGCTTTCTACAGAGATGCCTTAGAAGAAAGACCTGATCATCTATTTAAAAAACAAAACAAAAAACAAGTTGCCACTGAAACCCTATATAATACAACTCCACTTTGACACTCAAGGACAATTGGTATATAATGGGTTGGGATTTCAGGCAGTGTTTTAGAGGCGTTCCCACATCAGCTTTCAAATCAGACTATATAGAGGGGTCATTTTCACAAGCAGCTTTGTCCAAGAGAAGATTGTTGTTGTTGTTGTTAAGTGCCATCGAGTCGGTTCTGACCCATAGTGACCCTGTACAGGGTTTCCCAGGCTGTAAATCTTTACGGGAGCAGAATGCCTCATCTTTCTCCCATGGAGCGAGCTGGTAGTTTCGAACTGCTGACCTTGCAGTTCACAGCCCGATTCGTAACCACTACGCTATATGCAGCTCAAAATATCTCTCTTGAATGGTAGATTTGCAGCTTTGGTCTTTTTATGGAATGGTTATACATTAATTTATTATTCAGTGAATTATACTGCTAGTTAAGTATGGAAAGGTCTGAGGGAATTTTTTTGACCTGTGGAATTTTTATTCCTTTTACAACTAGGTCTTAGAGAGAAGAAAGACATCCATAATGACACTGATGGGAGTACATATTCTCACCAGCATCCTCAAGTTGCTTTAAGGGAAGGCCTTCTTTTTTCACAGAGTGAGTCAGATGCTGACCTGCTCTTAGCATCTCTCATCAGCTTCCCGGAAGTTGTCCCTTCCCCTCTGAAGATCAAAGCTCACCTCTGGAAAACTGTCAGTGGGAAGAAATAGCCAACTGAACCCCCAGGGCCAGGCAGGAAAAGCAAGTAAACAAGTGATTGACGCACTTTGAGGATAAGCTGCAGGAGCCCCAACACAGGTCTCTGTTGGGGGCGAGTGTGACTGAGGGGAAGCTGAGGAAACTGTCCAGGATGGAGGCGGGGCCCTGGAAGGCTTGGGTAACAACTCATTGTTCCTCCAAGTTCCCAGGGAATAAGGTCAGCCTCCAACAAAACAAACAGGCTATTTGTGTTGATAAACACGAAAAGAAGGGAAGTGACTAGCTGGAGGGAGGGCAGGTTTAAATGGAATGTGCTTTATCCTGGGAATCTGTATACTTCACTCCTAAGGGAAATAAGAGGAAGAGACAGAAGGAACTGGGACAAAAGGAAGTAGTGTTGGGTATTGTTAAAAACTATGAGATTTGTATGGGTAGATCTGGGTTCAGATCCCAGAGCCTCTATTTCCTTGCTCTGTGACTTGAACCTATAATTTCTCTGGCCTTTGATTTGAGTATGTAATGAAAATCACAATTCATAACCCGTAAGGTTTACTTAAAAGTTTAACAAGACAATGCATTCTAAGTGTCTGACACATAGAAAGGTAAACACTAGGTTTAACATGATGAATATCAGTGAGGAAAGGGACAAGTAGGGAGGAAGCTGTGCACCATGAAGAAACAGAACTGTATTGTCAGGCGCCTGCATTTTAGTCAAGGCTCTGACACAAACTCACCATTTGAACTTAACCAAGTTATTCCCTATCTTAGAGCTGAGATTTGCCTTTCTGGAATGAACGTACGGAACCACAGGTTCTATAGGATTCATTCTAGTGCCAAGACCCTGAGTACTAAAAAGTTCTATATAAAAAAACAGCATGGCAATTCCTCAAAAACCTAAAAATAGAACTACCGTTGTTGTTGTTAAGTGCTGTCGAGTCGGTTCTGACTCATAGCGACCCTGTTCTGGGTTTCTGAGGAGCAGCTGGAGAGCTTGAATCGCTGACCTTGCAGTTCAAACCGGACTTGCAGTCCAATACATTAACCCACAGCGCCACACCAGGCCTCCAGAACTACCATATATGATCCAGCAATTCCACTCCTAGATACATATCCAAAAGACATAAAAACAGAGACTCAAGCAGATGCTTGCACACCAGTGTTCACTGTAGCACTGTCCCAATAGCCCAAAGGTGGAAACAACCTATACGTCCATGAGTGGGTGAATGGATAAACAAAATGTGGTCCATCAATTCAATAGAATGCTACTCAGTAAGAAAAATGAAGTCTTGATACATGCTACAATATGGATGGAGCTTGAAGATATGCTGAATGAAATAAGTCAATCACAAAAGGACAAATATGACCTCACTTTTATAAATAAAGAACAGACAAATATAGAGCGGCCTGTGGGAGGGGGAGAGCAGGGAAAGGGCAATTGCTTGTAGAATAGTAGTGGTGGCGGTTATGTGCCGTGGAGTCAAGACTCATAGCAACCCTGTATAGTGTTTCCAAGGCTGTAAATCTTTAAGGGAGCAGAAAGCCTCATCTTTCTCTCGTGGAACAGCTGGTAGTTTCCAACTGCTGACCTTGAGGTTAGCAGCCCGAGTCGTAATCACTATGCTACCAGAGCTCCTTTGTTTGTAGAATACTGAATTTTATTTTTGTTGTTGTTATTAAGTGCTGTCGAGTCAATTCTGACCCATAGCAACCTGGTAGCAGCTAGTGAGCTTGAACTGCTGACCTTGCAGTTCAAATGGCTTTGCAGTCTGTTGCATTAACCCACAGTGCTACACCAGGACTCTGAGTTTTATTTTACACTAATGGAAAATTGCATCAAATCAGTGTAGCATTACAGAGTCAATTAATACAATTGCTGTCAATAAGTTGTGCACTGTAAAGAGTTAAATTGGCAAAAGTGTGATAAGATAAATATATAATACCACACACACACACATACACACACACACACAATGTAGCTACTGAGACTGCTTATGTACAACCCAATACTTCATAAGATTTGTTTGATTCCTTGATTTGGAGGGTCATGGTTTCATGGGGCATCCCAGTTAATTGGTCTAATAGCATATTTAGTTTTACCTCCTAGATCACTGTGTAGTGTCTAGGGTCTTAAAACTTTGTAAACAGCCATCCAGGACACAGCAATTGGTTTCTATTTGCCTGAGGCAATAGAAGAAGGAGAGTCAAGAATCAAAAGAGGAAATGGAATATGTGGTTAATTGTTTCCATGAGCAACTGCCTCCTTTACCAGGAGATCAGAACTGGATGGTGCCTAGCTACCATTACTAAGCATTTTAATTAAAGTTTCTATAGAAGAATCATGATCAAAAGAGGGGGAAATGCAGCACAGAATTTCAGATTCTCATGGAATCCAGATATACTGGAGCCCTGGAAACTAGATGAAGCCCTGAAACCATAGCCCTGAAATCATTTTTAAACTTTAAACCACAAAAATCACCTGAAGCCTTCTTAAAACCAAACAGTAGTTTAGCTTAACTAGAAGAGGATGTCTGCCTTGAGCATTGTATTCTTTTAAGACTTCTCTATCTGGGATCAAATTCATAACAACTAGAGTGATGAGACAGGAACCTTGAGGGGCAGTGAGTTTATATTAATGGAGGAGGGACAACTCAGAAAAGGAGGCTGAGAATGGGTCACAACTCAAAAGAAGGAATTATGCATGCAAAAACTGCTGAATTGGTATATATTTTCTGTGTATACGCTCTACAACAAAAACTATACATTTTAAAACACACACAAAAGCTATCAACTGTATATAAGATATGACTAGGAAATTCTTTGACTGAAAACAAAACAAAACAAAAATTGACGCCTCTGAGGCCTCCTAATGGCATGCAGGATCTTGACTTTTGTTACAAAGATGCTGCTATTTTTTCAAAACATTTTCAAATTTGTTGGTTTAACATTATCTTCAGAGTTGGATTTTGCATCCAAATCAGAAAATCATCTCATTGCTTTACAGCTACAAGTTTCTTTTTTATTTTTTTGATGCCCCCCCCCCCACTTCTACCTCTTATTTCCTTCTGGCAAATTAGATCCTAGTTCCAGTTTTGCTGCTAGCTAAGACAGCATTTTACTTCATTTCTTTTGACTTTGGGAAGTGGAGATAGTAATATCCACATCACAGTCTGTTATAGACAAAACAAGGCAGGGACAGCCTTACTGAGCAGGATTTTTAGTTCAAAGGAGGTAACAAAATAGGCATGTAAATAAAGAAATAAAATATCCTCATTCATCATTTCCCCCCCAACATGGTTACCCACTTTACCACTTTATTCAAACTATTAGGTGTTAAATGATTTTGGCCCAGGTCCAAAAATCAAATACACTTTCAAAGGTAAAAATTTACTGTCATGAAAGATAAGATATCCTAAGGGATGTGTTCAGACTGAAAAGATTTCTCTTGATAGTAAGTATGTGTGTGTGTGTTTGGTGGTGGTAGTGTGACATTGAGTTGGTTCCGACTCATGGTGAACTTGTATAGGGTTTACAAGGAACAGCTGGTGAGTTTGAGCCGAGCTTGCTGTTCATTACTTATCCTATAGCGCCACAGTAGGACTTTGGTGGTGGTGATGTGCCGTGGAGTCGGTTCCGACTCAGAGTGACCCTGTATAGGATTTCCGAGGCTGTAAATCTTTACGGGAGCAGAAAGCCTCATCTCTCTCCTGTGGAACAGCTGGTAGTTTTGATCTGTTGACCTTGAAGTTCGCAGCCCAATTCATAACCACTACGCTACCAGAGCTCCTTTGTTTCTAACGTTTAGTAAAATCTTTAACTGCTGTGAGACCAGCACATGAATCTGAAGTCAGTACTGTGATGCTGTCCTAGCCTCTGGCTTCAGAAAGCACAGGCTCAGAATAACCCACAGAGGAAAATACTGAGGGCCAGGATGCAAATTTAGAGCTAGGTGAGACCTGGCCTCCAGGATCAGAGATGTTTATTCTGTGGCTGGGTGACCCCTTGTGAATCATATCATCTTTTGACTTCTCAGTTTACATATCAAACAATGGAGTAATAACATAATCCTCATAACGTTATTGGGAGGATCAGTAAGAGTTTTATGAACAAGTTAGGAGGAGATACTAGTGGGTGGGAAAGATGGTTCTACTAAGGCGTAAGATACCAACAACATAGGTACTTGCTCTATGCCCCAGCTAGCAGGCAAAGATGGGGTTGAGGAGGAAAAGACAGACAAGCAGCCTTAACTTCGCCCAGCGCTGCCTCTAGGAAGAAAGCGGACTCTGCCTAGTGATGTCAAGTTCCTCTGCCCTTCCTTCAACTCCAAGTCGGAAGAGTGGTGTTTTTGTTCCAAGGAAACCATTTCTCAGCCTCTCACCCTTGTAATCCATCCAGCTCTGAAGCTGCCAAGCAAGTTTCAAGCATGTTTATGAAATACCTTCACCTGAGGACTCTTGATTGGTTTATCAGCCCTGGCCCTGGGGACATTTCCTTACAATAATCAGTGACATTTACAGCTGCAAGAAGTGTAAAGGAAACATTTTTCTTGCTGACTCCTCACCACCCCCACTCCCTCATCTCTCTCTCTCTCTCCAGTGAGGCAGTTATGATAGTCTTTCAAAGGTGGATTCCGTCAGTCAAAAATGTCCCATAGGAGAAACACTGTAAATGTCAGAAACTTCATTGTATTGTCTGAGGTACATAAAATCAGCTGCTTGAAAACTGTGGAACAAAAGTGGCTCTTCTTCTTTTTTTGCAGACATGACAGGATCTGTGGCTCCAGGCTTCAGGCCCCAGGGCTCCAGTCTCAGAAGAACTTTGCTCTTGATTTAACAATCTGCATTTGAAACCGACCTTGCACAGCATAAAGATGGATAGGAAAATACACCCAAATCATTTAAAATGTGAATTTTTCTTTACTTAAAACAATAAAAAACAAACAGAAAAACATCATGAAAAACTGCAGAAGTCAGTTTAGAGAGAGACTGCAAAACAAAGGAAAAAACTTTCTATTTTTTATATATTGGATGGAAATTTTTTCCCTGCTTTCTCCTCTTCCCAACTCCCTGCCAATTTTTTGACGAAAGGGTCTCCTGCATTTTCATTTTGCCTTGGGCCCTATAAATTACATTGCCAGCCCTATCTGTAACACTTTAAAAAAAAAAAAAAAAAAAAACACACAAAAAAAACCCAAACAGCAGATGTTTTGATCATAACGATCAAAAACAAAAATAAACCAAACCTGTGAGCATTCTGGCAGAACTCACCTGATGAGGGTCACTTTATCCAAGACTTCTCTCCCCAGTTTGTGGTCTAATCTGTATGGATGATTGATTTTGTCTGCACTAAAAAGCTATTTATAGCTGGATAAGGTCTCTCTTCATTTCAGCTGTTTGCTTTTTAGTCTGGGATTAGATGGTGAATACTTGTGTGTGTGTGTTTAAATTTTTTTTTTTTTTTTTAGGTAATTACAGTTTTGACAGAACCCTGTGTGAAAACAAAGGCTTTTTAATCTTCTTCTCTGGCAGCTTCTGAAATGGGTCTGTCTTTCCACAATTCAGTCATGTTGCTTCTTTCCCACTGCAGCCAAGTTTTCTTGCCTGTTTTGGAATTTCTGGAAGAAGCTGGACTAGACTCACCAATGGCCTAGAATTTGGACACACAGCTATGCCTTCCTCCACAATCATGGTTCAGGATAGCATGCAGTGTTTATATGTCTCAACCACACACTAATCCCCTTCAATCAAGCCGCACTGATGAGCCACATTTTGATCTGAACTCTACTAAATAGGGGAAAACTCGATACATTTCCCAAGAGGTGCTATGAGAGATATTAAGTCCTGAAGATGCTTTATGAGAAATGTATTCAATACTCAAAGAAGCCATGCAAAACGGGTTCCCTTTTTGAAGACTTACAAAGCAGTCTTGCAGCAAGAACAAATGGACAAAACATCCAACCTGTTTCATTTTGACTAACCCAGAGTTTTTCAAGCTTCTTTGGGTACTGAGCCTTATCTTTGTTATCATATCTTTGAACATCCTCAGAATCAACCATATAATACAGTGTTTACAAGCCTGGTTCTGGGCTCAGACTCTAGATCTGAAGCATGCTTCTACAGGATCCAGGAGGGAGTCTTGTCATCTCTGTAAACCTCAGTCTTCCCAAAAGTAAAATGAGATTAAGACTTATATCTCATTGCACAACTTGTAATCAGTGCTACTGACCTGTATAGGTGGAGTTTGTTGACATGGTGCAGGTGCATGTTTTGTTATGTATATTTTCTCCATAATAATTTTTAAAATCTATCTCATAGAGCTATTATAATAGAGCTCTGGCAGCATAGTTCTAAGCACTCAGTTACTAATCAAAAAGTCAGTGGTTTGAGCCTACTAGCCACTCTATGGAAGAAAAGACCTATCGATTTGCTCCCATGAAGATTGTTGTTATTGTTAAGTGCCGTCGAGTCAGTTCCAACCCCTAGCGACCCTGTATAGGGTTTCCAAGGAGCGGCTGATGAGCTTGAACCACCAACCTTGCAGTTTAAATGACTTTGCAGTTTGACTCAGTCCACAGCGCCACACCAGGACTAGGAAATCCTAAGAGGGAGTTCCACTCTGTCCTGTAGAGTCCCCATGAATCAGCATCAGCTGTATAGTGCACCACAACACAGCAGGTTGTTGTGAGAATTAAATAAGGTCGTATATGAAATGCACACAGTGGGTACTTAATGGTAGAAGCTACTATTCTTAAAACCTTAGGGAAGTGCTTCCCCTGCATAAGCCCATCCCTGTCCTTACCAGCTGTACCCTGTCTGACTTCATGTTTCTTGGTCCACTCATCTCTCCCTGTTTTCTTTAACCTACTTCTCAATATTGGGCTCATTATGAGATGAGTATCAACCAGCCTCATAACTTGCGTCTTTGGTCCTTACCCATCAGTTTTAGGGATTGATTTCTAAAGAGCCTTTTCACTTTCCTGAAATTGGACCACAGTGGGGAATGGAGGCAAGGAAGCATAAGAGGCTGTTTTGTTACTCCATGATGTGGTCTGTGGTCTCATTTAAGAAATGCAGGTTTGGGGGGACAATGTGTGTGTTTTGTTTTGTTTTAAGGTAGATGTTCCTTTAAATGCACTCAACTGTTTATAGTTATCAATATTATGATGCAATAAAATCTGGCTGGACACTCTGGCTACTGAGAGACAGACGCCCAGTCCTGGGCTGAGCAACATTCAGGGGCAGAACATCATAGTAATTGAAGACTGCAGTTAGTGAACTGTCTGTTGTAAACTGAGATTTTAATCCAAAGCAAGAGCACCAGCACCGTTAATAAAATGTTCTGTGTCTGGCTGGCTATTGCTGATAATTTCTCTGTTTCGTGGTCACAGGGCATTGTCTCTGTCTGGCAGGGCCTGCCGAGAGGTGCCCATGGGAAACTTCCTGGACCTAGAGTCAGATTGCCAATCTTCAGGATGCAGAGAGACGACAGTCATGGAGCCACCTTCAGGGAAACTTTCTGTAGCATTCAGGATTCAGGACAGGAAACCGAAACCACTTTAGGTATCCAAGCCCAAAGCTATTTAATATTAGGAACTAGGAGTTTTCAGGCAGACTAAAAGTCAGAGGCCACTTTTAAGATAATGGTTCTAAAACATACCATAACAGTTGAAGTCCAAAAGATCAGGAGTCTGCTATGACTGCTGCTGCTGCTGTTACCATTGCAGCATGGACCCATGAAACTACTCACCAGTAAGGGTGACTTGGCATCTGGCTACTGCAAGCACATCTGCTCAAATTTTATAAGGAAAGGCGCAAGGATCTGGAGTTAGACAACCAAAAGGGAAGAATACGCTCAGCATTTCTTAAGCTGAGGGGAACTGAAGAAAAAATTCAGTCCTTACCTTGCAATATTGAAGGATCCTAAAGGCAAAATATTGAATCATGCAGTAAGCAACAAAAGAAGATGGAAGAAATATACAGTCACTGTACCAAAAAGAAATAGTTTATGTGCAGCCATTTCAAGAGGTAGCATATGGTCAAGAGCTAATGAAACTAAAGAAAGAAGTCCAAGGTACACTGAAGACATTGGCAAAGAACAAGGCTCCAGGAATTGATGGAATACAAATTGAAATCTTTCAACAAAGTGAGGTGGCACTGGAGGCACTCACTTACCTATGCCAAGAAATTTGGAAGACAGCTACCTGAAAGAGACAAGGAAGAGATCCATATTTGTGCCCATTCCAAAGAGAGGTGACCCAACAGAATGCAGAAGTCATAGGACTATATCATTAACATTGCAAGTAAAATTTTGCTAAACATAATTTAAAAATGGCTGCAACAGTACATTGACGGAACTGCCAGAGGTTTAGGACAGATTTAGAGAAGGACATGGGACAAGGGACATCCTTGCTGACATCAGATGGATCTTGGCTGAGAGAGAATACCATAAAGATGTTTATCTGTGCTTTTTGACTACGCAAAGGCTTTTGATTGTGTGGATCATGACAAGCTGTGGACAACATTGGAGAGAATGAGTCCTCTGGAACACTTTGTTGTGCTTATGAGGAACTTGTACATAGACCATGAGGCAGTTGTTCAAGCAGAACTAGGAGCACTGAATGGTTTAAAATTAGAAAAAGTGTGCACCAAAGTTTGTATTCTTTCACTATACTTATTCATCTGCATGCTGAGCAAATAATTCAAGAAGCTAGATTATATGAAGAAAAACATGGCATCAGAATTGAGGAAGACTCATTTGAAATATGTAGATGATATAACCTTGCTTGCTGAAAGCGAAGAAGACTTAAAATACTTATTGATGAAGATCAAAGACCCTAGCCTTCGGTATGGGTTGTATCTCAATGTAGAAAACAAAAATCCTCACCACTGGACCAATAAATAACATCAAGATAAATGGAAAAAAATATGCAAGTTGCCAAAGACCTCATTTTGCTTGGAACACTCATGAAAATTGCAGTCAAGAAACTATATGATGTATTACACTGGGCAAATCTGCTGCATAAGACTTCTTTAAAGTGTTCAAGAGTAGATGTCAGTTTGAGGACTAAGGTGTGCCTGACTCAAGTTATGGTATTTTCAATAACCTCATATGCATGTGAAATTTGGCAATGGATAAAGAAGATCATAGAAGAATTGACACATTCGAGTGATGGTGTTGGAAGAGAATATTAAAAGTATCATGCCAGAAGAACACACACATCTGTGTTGGAAGTACAGCCAGAATGCTCCTTAGAAACCAGGATGACCAAGCTTTGTCTCTTATACTTTAGACATATTATCAGGAGGGACCAGTCCCTGGAAAAGAACATCATGCTTGGTAAAGTGGAGGGTTGGTGAAAAAGAGAAAGACCCTCAATGAGATGGATTGGCACAGTGGCAGCAACAATGGGCTCAAACTTCACATTGATTGTGAGGTTAATGCAGGACTGGGCAGTGTTTTGTTCTGTTGTGCATACAGTTGCTATGAGTCACTTTTTTTTTTTTTTTTTTATTAAACAGTAGGTATTTTAATGAAAGCAATGCTCCTGCCATTCGATACTTCTCAAAATAATACATATATGCAGGAAAAAAATTGTACATTTAAAATTCATATAATTATACAGATATTTGCAGTTGAATAACAAAATGTATTTATTTGTGACTTTAAAAAATAAATTTAAGGATTTAAGGTACAGATTATGATGAGATAAACATTCAACAATTGGAGGATGCTCATTTAAAAATGAAAAACACTTTTTAAAAAAACCAAACCAAACCTATTGTTGTCAAGTGGATTCTGACCCTAATAGACCTGCTCCTTAGGATTTCCAAGGCTGTAAATCTTTACAGAAGCAAATTGCTACATCTTTCTTCCACTGACTGGGTGGTGGTTTCAAACCACTGACCTTTCAGTTAACAGTCAAGCACTTTAGCCAAGGCACCACCAGTGTTCCTGAAAGGCACTTAGCATCCAGTAAAAGTAATGAAGAGTGTTTGTTGGTGCCAGGGTCTCTTAGGAGATCTGAGCTAGAAATCCTATCATCACCATAGATTCACAATCAATCCAATTTTCCAACATTTAAAAAATATATGAAAGGAAATCTCCATAGTTATCTATTGTTGCTTTTTGCTATGAGTCACTTCTGACTCGTCAATACTCAACATCATCAGCAAACATCTTTCTAATATTCGTTGCTTTCAGCCAAGACCCATATGACCTCAGCAATGATGTTCTTCATTCCACATCCTCGTCTGAAACTGGCTTGAATCTCTGACAGTTCCCTGACAGTGGATGGTTGCAGCAGGTTTTGAATGATCTTAAATATATGGGCCCAGGTTATGGAATGCTTGCTGAGTTTGTTTAATAGTTATTCACATATTTATTAAGCACCTGTTAGGTCTCAGAGACTGAATCAAACTTTGTGACAATATAAAAACACATTAAAAACAACAGCAATTACATGGTGGCCTCAAGTTGACAATTTTTTTTTCCCCCTGTAAATAGTCCAAAGGCAAGAAGGAGAGATGAAACAGAAATTCAAACTCTATTTTTGTTCAAACAATAAGAAACTTAAAACTCTAAATAATTGGAAATGGTGTCAAAAGATATGAAAATATGACTTCCAGCAAGATGGCTGACTAGGCAGACACAGTACACAGACTCTCTACAACAGAGATTGTTGTTGTTTATTGTTGTTGAGTCTGTTCTGACCCAAAGAAACCCCGTATAGGGTTTCCGAGGAGCAGCAGGTGGGCTTGAATCATCAACCTTGTGGTTAGCAGTCTAGTGCTTATCCTGCCTTGCCCTTGTATAATACCTCATCACTGGGGGCAAGGAAAGGCTGACGCTAACTTGAAAAAGCTGGAACATACCAATAGACAATGCACTGAGGGCAACATGGTACAGACCAGGCACAGGAGATCAAATGAAACAGATACAGATAACCCTGGAACCCTGAGATTTAGAGGAAAAGATAGAGAAGTGGATTGAACATTTACTGGGAGGAGATGCTGAGTGCAGGTGGGGAAGGAAGAAGGCCGACTCACGAATGACATGGCCATCTTGAATTTTTATGAGTGGCTTTGGAGGCAGACCAAAGGGCAGTTTGGGGCAGTTAATGTAGATGTCCATGGGTGATTGGTGACAGGAAAGGGTTTTTTTTTTTTTCCCTCATGCTCCCCTGGTGATCAGAGTTGTCACCAGCCTCCACCCTTGTCCACCCCCAGTACAGCGCCTGCTCTCTGGGCGTTCAGACCCATCCAGCTGTGAGCCATACCAGTGTGAGGTGGGTTCTGGCTGTGCTGCCTTGGTGCCTGGATCAGGTAGGCTCTGTTCCAGACCTAAAGAACCTGCAGAACCATTAGGCCATCCCTAGATTGCAACTTCCATAACTGGAACACTCTGCCTCTAGCTGCCATCTGGTCCTGATGGACACTGACCCCTAGCTACCTTTAGGGCCTGCACAAACTACTTCTAGATTGGGTTCCCGGAACAAACAACACCTAGGCCTATAGGAACTCCATCTAGGGCTGGGAACTTCACCACCCCATCCTTACCCAACCCACCCTGTGGGCTCCTTGGCTAGTAGGAGGGCCCCAGAGTTTTCTCCTCTGAGTCTGGCACCTGCTGTTGTT
>NW_006408556.1:9063369-9066104 GCF_000296735.1 Chrysochloris asiatica
TCTCCCCTACTTCTGACACATTATCAGGAATACGAGTCCCTCGAGAAGGATAAAGTGGAGGGTCAGAGAAAAAGAGGAAGACCTTCAACGAGATGGATTAGCACAGTGGCAGCAGTGATGGGCTCAGGTTTAGCAATGATTGTGAGGTTGGTGTGGGACTGGGCAGTGTTTGATTCTGTTGTGCACAGGGTTGCTGAGTCAGTGCTGACTCAATGGCTCCTAACAACAAACACCTGATCAATGATAGACGGATCCCCTAAAGTAAGCTGCATGAACAGTGAATGGAGAACGGTGCACATACTTCCATTCATTCTCTACCCACCCGGAGAGAGTTGGCGAGAGCCTAAGAACACACCACCATACAATCATCAATTAAATACAAACGTAATGCCACAATGTCTTGAAGACTGTAGACAATTTCCATTCAAATGAAAAAAGAGAGAGTGGCTCAAAGAAGTGACCAAGATGCAGAGCCAGAAAACATTTCTGAGGATGAGAACATATTGGAACTACCTGAGAATAACTCAAAAAGAGGGATATTTAGGTATCACCAACAGACTGAAAGAAAAATCAAGGAAAACACAGAAAAAAACTTTAGAATAATTCAGGAAAGTACTACAAAAACAAATGGACAAACTAAATGTAAAAGTGGAAATAATACAGAACCAGAAAATAGAAATCCAGAAGATTAATACCAAGATTTCAGAAATGGACAACATATCATTGCATGATGCCTAGGATATTAAAATATTGCAAGCAACCATTCAAGGCACAACAATTAGTTTCTATTTGTCTGGAGTGATAAAGACTAAAGGTGAGTCAGGAACAGGAGGAAGATATGGAATGTATGACTAACTGCTGTTATGAACAATTACCTCCTTTGCCCTGAAACCAGAACTGGACGGTGCCCAGTTACCACTGCTGAACACTTTGATCAATGATTCCTTATAGGAATCTCCATCAAAAAGGGGGAAATACAGAATTTCACATTTTCATGGTGGTGGGGGTAGTGCTGATAGTGTGCCGTGGAGTCAGTTCTAACTCATAATGATCTGTAGAGGGTTTCAGAGGCTGTAAATCTTTATGGGAGCAGAAAACCGCATCTTTCTCCCACAGAATGGCTGGTAGTTTCGAACTGCTGACCTTGAGGTTAGCAGCCTGATTCGTAACCACTATGCTACCAGAGCTCCTTCATAAACCCCTGAAAATACTGCCCTTAGCTAACCTTTAAAATTTAAACCAAAAATGTTTCCTAAAGGCTTCTTAAAACCAAACAATGGTGGTTGTGTGTTATAGAGTTGGTTCTAACTCATAGCGACCCTGTATAGGGTTTCTGAGGAGTAGCTGGTAGGTTTGAACTGCTGATCTTATGGTTCAAAGTCTAGTGCTTATCCTACAGTGCCACAAATTAGTAAAAAAGGTCTAACTTATGCATTGTGCTCTTTTAGGAGCTATATGGGATCAAAGTGATAACAGCAACTTGAAGAATTGGATAGAAAACTTGGGGCACAGTGAGTTTATGTTAAGGGAGTGGGCAGGGGCAACTCAGGAAAAACAGGTGAGCACAGTTGCACAACTCAAAGAATGTAATCAACGTCACTGATTGTACATGTAGAAATAGTTGAATTTATGTTTGTTTTGCTTGTATATTCTCAACAATAACAGCAAAATAAATTTAAAAAAATCAAAATATAATTTCATTAAAACTGTTCAGAATCCACAGAAGACTTGCATCTAGCTAATAAGAAGGTATAGCTGATTGCAAAATTAATAATTAAAAAACTAACAAGTGACTGTCATTACTAAGACCTAGCTTAATAAAACTACTGGACTTCAGGGACAAAAAGAATATTTTAGATAGCCAGGCAAAAAGACCACGATATGTGACTTGCTGACTTCAAGCTTCTCTAAATCAGTGTTCAGTGCTAGAACACAGTAGAACAATTCATCAGTGCTCAGTGCTAGAAGACAATAGAACAATTTCTAAAACTTCAAGGAAAGGAAATACAATGTAAGATTCTTTTATACTAAAGCTTTTGTTTAAAATATATCACATTTAAAGATATTTTGCCCATGTAAAAACTTAGGAAGTATTGTTTTTATGGACCTTCTTAAAGAAATTTCAACCCAAATGACACTCAGAATGAGTGAGGTACATGAATGCTGCCTGCAGACAAATGAAAAGTCTATCATTAGAATGGAAGTGCCTGAATAGGATTTAAGTGTTTTGGAAAAGTCTGGGAAATTAATCGTATAAGATCTGGGAAGCATCAGTGCCTCTGAATATGCCCATAAAGTAAATCAGAAAAGCAATCGTGTCTGACAGCAAGATTGTTGTTGTTGTTAGATACCATTGAGTCTGTACCCACTCATAGCGACCCTATCTATGCACAGCAGAACGGAAGACTGCCCGATCCTGGGCCAACCTCACTACAGTTGCCACACTTGAGTCCATTGATGATGCCACTTGGCCAATCCATCTCATTGGGGGTCTTCCGATTTTTCTCTCACCCTCCACCTTACCAAACATGATATCTTTCTCCAGTGACTGGTCCCTTCTGACAATATGTCCGAAGTATGGGAGACGAAGTTTGGCTATCTTGGCCTCAAAGGAGCACTCTGGCTGCACTTCTTTTAAAATGGATCTATTGGTTCTTTTGGCAGCCCATGGCACTTTCAATATTCTCCTCCAACACCATAACTCAAAAGCATCAATTCTTCTACGATCTTTCTTA
>NW_006408556.1:9067869-9077277 GCF_000296735.1 Chrysochloris asiatica
CAGATGTAGTCAATTTGATTTCTATGTATTCTAGCTGGTGAGGTCCATGTGTATAGTCGTCTCTTATGCTGTCTAAAGAATATTTGAAATGAACAAATCATTGATTTTGCAGAATTCGATCATGCGTTCTCCAGCATCATTTCTATCACCAAGGCCATATTTTCTAATTACTGATCCTTCCTCTTTGCTCCCAACCTTTGCATTCCAATCACCAATAATGATCAATACATCTTGATTGCACGTTTAATCTATTTCAGATTGAAGAAGTTGGTAGAATTCTTCTATTTCATCCTCATTGGCTTTAGTGGTTGGTGCGTAAATTCGAATAATAGTGGTATTAACTGGGCTTCCCTGTAGGTGCATGGATGTTATCCTATCACAGACAGTACTGTACCTCATGATTGATCTGGATATGTTCTTTTTGATAATGAATACAACACCATTCCTCTTCAATTTGTCATTTCTGGCATAGTAAACCATGTGGTCAGTGGATTCAAAATGGCCAATACCAGTCCATTTCAGTTCATTAATGCCTAAGATATCAATGTTTATGCATTTCATTTTATTTTTGACAACTTTCAACTTTCCCAGATTCATACTTTGTACATTCCATGTTCCGATTATGAATGGATGTTTACAGCTATTTCTCTTCATTTTGAGTTGTGCCCCATCAGCAAATGAAGGTCCAAAAGGCTTTACTTTATTCGCGTCATCACAGTCAACTCTACTTTGAGGAGGCAGCTCTTCCCCAGTCGCATTTTGAGTGCCTTCCAACCTGAGGGGCTCATTTTCTGGTACTATATCTGACAGTGTTTCTCTGCTATTCATAAGGTTTTCAGTGACTACATATTTGGAAGTAGTTCGTCACTCCTTCTTCCTAGTCTGTCTTCGTCTGAAAGCTCATCTGAAACCTGTCCACCATGGATGATCCTGCTGGTATTTAAAATACCAGTGGCATAGCTTTCAGAATCACAGCCACTCACAAGCCACCAGTTAAGGTTAAGAATTCCTAAATTGACATATTGAGATGGTACTGGCCATTCTGCCTGAGGATTTTAGACTGAGCTGGATTTTCATAACACGCCCTGGGAACATGGCATTCTTACTGCCATATTGGGTATGTCACATTTGCCAGAGTGTTCTGGGGAATGTTGTTATTGTTAAAGGCCTTAGAATCACTTCAAATTCATGGTGGTTGTGGTGGTTATGGGCCGTGGAGTCACTTCCGACTTATAGCGACCCTGTACAGCGTTTCCGAGGCTGTAAATCTTTACAGGAGCAGAAAGCCTCATCTTTCTCCCATGGAACAGCTGGTAGTTTCGAACAGGTGACCTTGCAGATTGCAGCCCGATTTGTAACCACTATGCTACCAGAGCTCCGATTCATAGTGACCCTATATAGGACTTCTGAGGAGCAGTTAATGGATTTGAACTGCCAACTTTGTGGTTAGTGCTTCAGTGCTTAGCCTACAATGCCATACCAGGACGTCATAGTCCTTTTTGTAAAGTAAATCACACAATGCACAGAAGTTTCAAATGCTCTTCACAGAATTAAAAGAAATTATTTAAAAGTTGTGAAATTTATTTTGGGGGACAAATAAAATTTTCCTAGGGATTATATTTTAGATTTTAAAATCATTTCTAACTTTCTGAAATGTAATCATGGTATGATGCTTATGTAGGAAAACAGTATTTGTAGGTGATTTTTGATGAAGTACTCAGAGGGGGAGTGTCGTATCTACAATTGGCTACTAAGTTATTCAACAAAAAGAAAGAAAAGGCACACATTGTATACAAAGAAAAAGGAAATAGAGAAAAATGCTAGTAATTGGTGACTCTTGGTGTGAAGTATATGGAGTGCTTATTATATTGATCTTTCCATTTTTTGTAGGTTTGAAATTGCCCAAATAAAAAGTTGTTCAATTAAGAACAGAACATCAAAGCAGTGAAGGTATCTTTTGAAGAAATCAAGACCCAAAATAAACATCTCTCTGAGGAAGTATCTGGTCTTAAACAAACAATCAGGCAACTTGAATAAATGATTCAAATGCACAGGAAGATATGTTTGCTATTTGGGGACCTGAGAGGAAGAGCAGAATATAAAGAAGACATTGAAAAATAAATAAATAAATAAATAAAAAGAAGACATTGGAAATCTGGAGCTTTATGAAAAAGTTACCCATTTTTACTGGTAATTTTATTAAACTTTCAGAGGGGAAAATCACTCTCCTGAGGATTAATCTAAGTAAAGAGAAGACCATGCCTGAATACTGTTCAATTCAACAAAATCCAGACAGACTTAAACTGAGTGTGGAATGATGGCTGAAGAAGATTGGGAGGAATGAAATATTACTGAACTCAGTGAATGAATCAAATCCCATCAGAAATTTAAGGAAGACTCAGAAGAAGAAGCTTTATCAGACAAATAAAATGAAACTGAAGTTTTGAATAATTGTATTGGGCTACTGGACCACCTGGTGACAGGGGTGGGGGTGGGCATAAAATACCAGAGAAGACAGATAATGGCTATCTCTTAGGCAAAACTGAGAATGGTCGAAGAAGGTAGATTCCATTTTTAACAAAAATGGATGAGGTGTCAGCTAGGCATAAACTGGGAGCACAAAGAAGTTGGAAACTCACACTGGGAGAGGGCCCTCCATCAAAGCTCACCTGGAAAATGAATGCACAACCTCGCAGCTGGAGCAGAAGTTGTTAACAACCTGGGTGGAAGCATGGCTCTGCAAGAGAATGAAGAAGAAGAGAAAGAGAGAGCTGTCAGGTGCAGATGATGCTGCAGAAAGAGCTCTTGCTGGAGAGAAGAGGCAAACTTCCAGCCTTGGGCAGAAATGAATACAAGTAAAGCCAAGAAAGTGATGCTTCAAACACTAGTGATTGTAGCTCCAGGAAGACCCATCATCAAACCCTACTACAGAGGGTTTGATGTAGTCAGAGCCCAGACTACTCTCTGGTCCACCTACTGCAACCGGAGAAGCTCTCTAACAAGGACATAATTTTCTGGGCCCTGTTCACAGTGAAAATGCAGGTCTGTAATTTAAAAAAACAAGGATCTCTGGTGGCATAGTAGGTTATGCGTTGGGCTGCTAACCGTTAGGCCAGCAGTTCGAATCCAGCAGCCATTCCAAGAAAAAAAGATGAGGCTTTCTGCTCCAGTGAAGATTTACAGCCTCAGAAATCCCATACAGGGTAGCTATGAGTCAGAACCAGCAGGCAGGCATACAACCACTAGTTCTTGTTAAGTGCCATTGAGTCGATTTGACTCATAGTGACCCTGTATAGGGTTTCCAAGGAGCAGCTGGTGGGTTTGAACCACTAGCCTTGTGGTTCTCAGTCCAGTGCTCTTCCTACAACACCACACTACCACCTGTTTAAAGAGCAGGAAAAAGTGCCTTTCAAGGTACTAAAATAGAAGGCTTTTTTCATGTCTTCTGCAATCTCTCTTTCTTAACTTGGCAGTATTTCTTACTTGGTATTTCATGTCACTCTCAGTAAAGAAAAATTAGCATTTTAAATGACAAGCATGATCCTACCATTCATTTTTGTATAATGCAGTAGCAGTTTAAAATGCAAATCTATGAGCATTTATCTCAGAAGATGAATCACCAAAATTATGCAATTTGCATTTTGTAGCTCATATATGCATATGTTTTTTTTGTTGTTGTTGTTCCTACCAGAACAGTGTGGTGCTGTGGGTTAATGTGCTGGACTACAAAGTCGGTTTGAATCACAAGGTCGGCAGTTCAAGCTTACCAGCCACTCAGAAACCCTATACAGGGTTGCTATGAGTTGGAACCAACTTGATGGTGCTTAACAACAACCAGAACAGTAGTAGAAATGCTTTACAAATGGAATTCCTCAGGTTTTATTTCACTTCTCCACACACACACTTTACCAACATTCTCTAACCTTCAGTCCTCTAAGGCAGTTCAGTCCTCTAAGGCAAGACTGAAAGGAAAAGGAGCTCTGAGTTGTCCGGCCTCTCCCTTTCCTACTATGTCATCATGTGCCGCCTACGTGGTTAGTTAACACAGGCACATAACACAAGTTAGAAAGGACATGAGAGGGTCCCTTGGTCCTTTGTGTTTCTTAGAATGCCATTGCCTTCTTTCCTTGTTAGAAGCAAGTACTGGTCCAAAAAAAGTGTGGCTCCTCTGAGTTTTCCACTTGTAGACATAGCACACTTACCATGTACTTGCTTTGAGTCTTGCAAGCTCACTGTGTACTTGCAGGGCATTGTGAACATACTGTGCAAATGAAGTGACAAGGCATTTTGGACCCCCCATTGCTCAAGTCTCCCTTGTTCATGTACCTGCATGATCCATTCCCCATCAGACTTCATTTATGAAAGACGAGTTTTAAGATTGTGACAGATGGGAAGCTTTTTGAGTATTTTGCCCAGAGTTTTCCAAATTTGTCTAGAGACCCTGGCATCAAAATTTCCTGGGGCCAGGAGAAGAGAGGCTTTAAAAAAAAAAAAAAGTTGTTTTTATTGTGAATTGAGTGAAAGTTTACAGGGCAGATCATCAGTTTTACAGGCAACACATTTTATACTTTGCCCCATTACAATGATCATAATCCCCTCCATGTACCCTCAGTTAACAGTATTTCAACTCATTTTAGCTCAAACACTCAGGCATATATAAAAATTTACACCACCAAAGGGCACATTCTGCAAGTCTGCCTTCTGGCCACCTGGAAGAAAAGCTTTTAAAGTTCAGACTCCAGTCTCCTTTTCAGAATTGTCAGGCAGAATCACTGGGGATAGAGTTAAATGTCTGCAGCTTTAACAAATTCCTGTGGCTGTTCTGATGCACAGTGAAGTTTGCAACCCCCTAACCTAGTCCTGGTGTGGCGCTGTGGAATAATGCCCTGGACCACAAGGTAGGCTTGAACATCAAGGTCGGAGGTTCAAACTCACCAGCTGCTCCTTAGAAACCCTATTGGGTTGCTATGAGTCGGAACCGACTTGACAGCACTTAATAACAACAACCTAGCCCCACCACTTCCTTTAACAGTTGAGGAAATTAAGGCTCTTCTCTTCAATGACACAAGTCAGAAGCAGTAGAGTGGGGACAAGAACCCAGTCTTTCCACTCTTAGTCCAGACCCTATACTAGGATGCCTGGTTTTGGCAATATTTTAATATACATCTTGACCTTGATCACCTCAAAAAAAGTGACAAGAGGCACACAAATCACACTCACAAGTCAGCACAAGGCTAGTGTGAGGTAGCGAATTGTTTTCAGCAAGTAGACCAATGAACTGATGAATGATGACTCCCCACAGCGAGGCTTTAAAACTTCCAGTTCATTTTAAAGTTTACTTTTAGGTGTCTTTATTTCCAGCCTCTGCAAGCCCTCTTTGGCAGAAGGATGGATTTTTAAAGCAAAATAAATTAGGCAGATGAAAGCAGGGGTTGATTCAAGGGTGTCAAAACTCCCTGGTCTGCTTGTTCCAGCACCTGGAATGGGGCATATTTCAGTTACCTAGGACTGCCATAAGGAGCTCTGGTAGCGTAGTGGTTATGAATCAGGCTGCTAACCTCAGTGTCAGCAGTTCAAAACCACCAGCTGTTCCACAGAAGAAAGATGAGGCTTTCTGTTCCTGTAAAGATTTACCTCCTCGGAAACCCTGTACAGGGTCGCTATGAGTTGGAAACAACTCCACGGCACATCACCACCACCACCACCACCACCACCACCAAGGCTGCCATAAATACCTCATGAGGGTGGCTTTAAGGAACTGAAATGTATTTTCTCCTAATTCAGGAAGTTAGAACTCTGAATCCAGGGCATGTGTCCAGAGAGAGGTCCTTCTTTGTCTTTTTAGCTGTTCCAATCCACCAGTGCTCCATGGGGAAGAGATGAAGCAGTATGCTTCTGTAAAAATTTGTTGTTGTTGTTAAGTGCTGTCAAGTCGATTCAGACCCATAGTGACTCTGTATAGGGTTTTCGAGGAGCAGCTGGTGAGCTTGAACCACTGACCATGCAGTTCAAATTGATTTGCAGTCTGAAGGATTAACCCACAGCACCACACCAGGACTTACAGCCCTTGAAATCCTATACAGCAGTTCTACCGACTCCATGGTCCACCACCACCACCACCTTGTCCAATATGGTCACCAGGATTCTGAGCCAACTAGTTGGCAGTGTATACAGGAGTTACTAGCTCCTATTGAGTGGATTTCGACTCACAAAGACCCCATGTGTGTCATGGTAGAACTTTGCTCCATAGGGTTTTTACTTGCTGTGGTTTTTTTTTGGAAATAAATCTGCAGGCCTTTCTTCTGAAGTGTCTCTGGGTGGACTTGAACCTCTAACCTTTGGGTTAGCAGCTAATTGTGATCATCACTGTGCCTACTCTTAGCTTCTAGAAGTTCACAGTAATTCTTGGCATGTCTGGTGTATAGATGCATCTGTCTCCCTCTTCCATCTGCGTGAGTCTATTCTGCTCTTTTTATAATCAGAAGTAATTGCAGTCAGGATACTGGTATGGATCCATTAACATAACAGAGGAAAGCCCCTTCTTTCCCAACAGGAAACAAATACAAGTGTTTGTAGGTACAAGGGTTAGGATTTCAACACATTTTTGAGGAACACAGTTCAACCCCTGACAAACACCTAGAAAAATGACTTCCCAGCAAAGCCGTCTCCAACTTCCTTCTCTCTGCCCTCCCCATTCTCCTGAGGTCAATTTGAGCCAATGTTTCACATTATCCATGGCCTCCCACTTGGGCTGCTGGTGTAAAAACACCAACTATCCTCAGTGGGGTCAGGGGCGGGGAGGGAGACGTTCATTTGTCTTTACGGCTATATGGTACTATTGCACGCTGAGGCAGCGGGCGGCGGATGGATGGGCCTTCACGTGCTCCAGCCTGTCCTGGCTGCATGGCTGGCGACAGGCGCTGACAGCATTGATGGCATCTATAATGAGATAATGACTGTTCTCTGAAGTAATACATGTCAATACTGTGACTCTCAGATGGGGAGGGAAAGGATCTTTGTCAAAGGCAGAAATTTGTCTTCAGAGATCATAGAGTACCAGAGGGCTGCAAAACGGTTGTGGGAAAAATCCATTATCTTTTCATTCCTGTTTGAAGCAAAGCCCCTTCATATTCTTTGCTAGAAAAGGGCTCATCTGGCAGCATCCCTTCCCTCGAATGCCCTAGCCCTATCCTTTCCCCTGGACAGACGGATGGATGAGTAGAATTGCTTCAGTTAATTTTGAGGAGTGATGGTGTTAGAATGTCTGAAATGAAAGGCTCTCTATGGAGCTTTGAGTCCCTATAGGGCTTCTGAGACTCAGACCGAAAGACTTTTTCAGATACCTGAATAGATACCATCTGAAGTCCTGGTGGATTTAGTGTTGGGCTGCTAACCAAAATGGTGTTGGTTTGAACACACCAGCCATACTGTGAGAGAAAAATGAGGCAGTCAGCTTCTGTAAAGATTTGTTATTGTTAGGTGCATTTGAGTCAGCTCTGACTCACAGCGACCCTATGTACAACAGAACAAAACACTGCCCAGTTCTGTGCTATCCTCACAATTGTTATGTTTGACCCATTGCTGCTGTCACTGTGCCAACTCATCTCGTTGAGGATCTTTGATTTTTTCTGTTAGCCCTCCACTTTACCAAGCATGATGTATATCCTTTTCCAGGGATTGGTCCCTTCTGATAATATGTTCAAAGTATGACAGATGAAGTCTGGCTATCTTGGCTCCTAAGGAGAATTCTCATTGTACTTTTTCCAACACAGATTTGTTTGTTCTGCTGGCAGTTCATGGAACTTTCGCTATTCGTTTCTAACACCGTAACTCAAATGCATCAATTCTTCTGTGGTCATCCTTATTCACTGACCAACTTTCCCATGCATATGAGGCATACCATGGCCTGGGTCAGTCCTCAAACTGTATCTGTGCTCTTAAACACTTTAAAGAGGTCTTGTGCAGCAGATTTGCCAAATGCAAATCCATGAAGATTTACAACCTTGGAAATCCTATGGGGCAATTCTACTTGGTCCTGTCAGGTTGCTATGAGTTGGAATCGACTCAATGGCAGTGCGTTAACGGAGTATCTGGGACCAAACCTGGGTAACTAGACTCCTCACTGATATTCAGGATGTTAACATGCCTGGATTCTAGTAAAGAACTACATGCTAGGGGTCAGACTGCTTCAAGCTCATGGGATGCCTTTTTTTGCAAATAAGGAAACGGTTCCCCTTCCTTCCAGTGTACACAGCTCTGCCTCAGAGTCTGAGGCTTGACAAATGACTGGCAACTGGGTTTCAGTCTCTGCTGGTGCCTCAACAAGGCACAGCAGCACAGTGAACAATTTAAGCCGTTGTCATCGTCGGTGTCAGTGACTGGTGAAATACAGTTTGCCCCTGAGGCCAGTGTACGAACCTCATTTACCACTATGAGTCTCACCTCATCTAGAGCGGCTGCCTGGCCCAATATGGGAAGCAGAGAGAGGGGAGGAAGGAAGGAGCAATGTCCTTGGGAACTTTATAAGTGAAACTTGGTGAAGAAACAAAACAAGTAAAACCCAAACAGCCGATAGCTAAGTCTGGCGCAGGAAAATAAAGCAAAATGAAATAGAGTCCAATTAGTTTGCTTAAACAATATTAAACTCCAGAGGAAAATGGAAAGATAGCTCTGCTGACATTACTTGGAGCTGCCGAGAGGGGCCAGGCAATTCTATTAGGGAAAACATATAAGTTTGTGAGTTGCCAAATAAAGAGGCAATCACAGAGATAAAAGCAAATGTTTTCTCCAAACAGAAAACAAAGCTAAATCATTTATCAACTTCCCATGCAGAGCTCAGGTACCTGATCTGAAAACAAATACAAGAGTTGGTGTTTTAATGGTGTTATCTTGACTAGCGTGATTCCTTTGCCTCAGGCTAATTGGGATTAATCTATCTCCCCAGGAGGCTATAAAATTCTTCTTTCCTCCATAAACTTTTGGAAGGACAGATGGCCACTCATCTGCAAAGGAAACTTGAACTCCCTCCTTACTCCTCATGCTGGGGGCCTGGGAGGGGTGGATGGAGCCGAGGCGCTTGGGACTCAGGTGTATCAAGAGCAGGGGGATCAGAGGAAAGGATGAGAGATTAAGTATTTTCATCTGCTCAGAACTCTGATTGTATCTTTTCTGTTTCTCTGCCTCATTTATTTATTTAGACAACAAGCCCCTGTTCTCCTCTGAGAGTCAACTGTGACAGTTATGTAATGATGCAATTACCCCCATGGTGTGATCTGATGTGATTGTTGTTGTTGTTGTTGTTAAGTGCCATCGAGTCTGTTCCGACCCATAGCGGCCCTGTACAGGGTTTCGAGGCTGTAAATCTTTACGCGTGCAGAACGCCTCATCTTTCTCCTGTGGAGCAGTTGG
>NW_006408556.1:9080597-9097558 GCF_000296735.1 Chrysochloris asiatica
TTGAGTCAATTCCTACTCATAGGGACTCTGTTTAGGGTTTCCGAGGAAACACTGGTTTGAACCTCTAATCTTACAGTTCAAACTGACTTTTTGATTCAATGCATTATCTTACAGCACCACACCAGGACTCATTTGAGATGTAAATGAGATTAAACAAGCAAGCAGAGCTCAGAGGAACATACTGCCATCTAGAAAGAAGAACAGGGAATGGCATGGGTCCTTTGGACCTGGGGTTGCTGCAGTGTGAAGCTCCTAGATCCAGGGGAAGATTGATGCCAAGAAAAATGGAGATCTTCAAGGAATGCTGAAAGGAGACAAGGACATTTCTCCAGAGCCAATGAAGAGAGAAAGCCTTCCCCTAGAGCCAGCACTCTGAATTTAGGCCTCCAGCCTCCTAAACTGAAAGGAGCTCTGTCTGGTAGCGTAGTGGTTACAAATCGGGCTGCGAACCTCAGGGTCAGCAGTTCAAAACTACTGCGGGAGAAAGATGAGACTCTCTTCTCCCGTAAAGATTTATAGCCTCAGAAACCCTGTACAGGGTCTCTATGAGTCAGAACCGACTCCACGGCACATAACAACAAGTAAGAGAATAAATTTCTGTTTGTTAAAGACATCCACTGTGGAATTTGTGTGATACCGGCTCTAGGGAACTAAGACACTGGTGAAAGGCTGTGGGCCCTCGCCCCAGAAAAGATACACATATACGGAAGCTCATACACTTGGACAAACAATTTCAAAGGATTCATGGACCTCCATTGAAGCACATCTTTGGATCTCAAGTTAAAAACACCTATTCTAGAGTCTGGAATGGAAGTCATCTTGGAGAGCATCCTAAAAGCTTAAAAGATAACTCCCAACTCTCCTAGGAGTTCTGATGTGGCACTGTGAGATAAAGCACTGAACCACAGGGTCGGTAGTTCAAACTCACCAGCCATTCCTTGGAAACCCTACACAGGATTCCTATGAGTTGGAACTGACTTGACTGCACTTAACAACAACTCTCCTAACACTGTCCATTTTGCATTTTAAATAGATTTGAAGGTCTCAATACATTAGAAGGAGCTGCTCAGAAATGACCATTCTCAGATGTATTCGTGGGGACCCTGATAACTTGGAGGTGAAGGAAGACTGGCAGGAAAGAATAATTCTACGTTTGAGAACTTGAGTCATCATCGAAGTTTAGCCTGTAATTTCCCAATGATACCATAAAGTGCTGTAGTCATCTGACTTAAAATTAAGCATACACTTACCATAGAACCAAACAATCTTAGAGATTTTGTCTAGAGAAGCACAAATTTATGTTTGTACCAAAAGTATATACACAAATGTTTGTAGAAGCATTATTATCACCCAAAATTGGAAATAAACCAAATGTTCTCCAGCTGGTAAATGGATAAACAAACTATAATCTATTCTTGCAAAAGGAATACTACTGAAGAATAAAAAAAAGAACAAAATGTTAAGATTTTTATTGTGGTACTATAGATACACACACATATATATGGAGTCCTGGTGTGGCACTGTGGGTTAATGTGCTAGACTATAAGGTTGGCAGTTCAGGCACACCAGCTGCTCCTTGGAAACCCTATACAATTTCACTATGAATTGGAAATGACTTGATTGCACTTCACAACAGCATATATATATATATATGTATGTATATAATAGTTCAAATACACCAGTTGCTTCTAGGAAACCCTATGAATTGGAACTGACTCAAGGGCACTTAACAACATATATATATATATATATATAGTTAGTAGTTGGTGGTGGTTGTGTGCCACTGAGTTGGTTCCGACTCATAGCAGCCCTGTATAAGATTTCAGAGGCTATAAATCTTTACAGGAGCAGAAAGCCACATCTTACTCCTGTGGAGTGACTGATAGATTCAAGCTGCCAACATTTTGGTTAGCAGCTCAGCTCATAACCCAGTATGCTACCAGGGCTCCTATATATTTTTATTGTTAAGTGCTATTGAGTCTGTTCTGACAGACTCAATGTATATATGTATATATATACATATATGTATATATATATGTAACATATATATACATATATAACATTATCTATTTTAACCTTTTTAACTGTATAATTCAGTGACATTAACCACATTCAACATGCTATTATCACTATCCGTTTCCAAAAATCTTTATCACCCTAAATAGTTCAAGAGGTAGCATCTAATCCAGAACCAAAGGAAGGAAGGAAGAAGTCCAAGCTGCACTGAAGGCACTGACAAAAATCAAAGCCCTTGGAATAGAAATGTATCAAGAAACAGATGTAATGTTGAAGTCACTCACTCATCTGTGCCAAGAAATTTGCAAGACACCTATCTGGCCAAACCTGTTTGAAGAGATCCCTATTTGTGCCCATTCCAAAGAAAGTTGACCCTACAGAATGCAAAAATTATCGAGTAGTATCATTAATATCAGATGCAAGTAAAATTTTGCTGAAATAATTTAAAAATTCAAAAACAGCTGCAGCAGTATCATCAGCAGGAAGCTGTCAGATATTCAAGCCTGATTCAGAAGAAGACCCAAAACAAGGGATATCATTGCTGACGTCTGATGGATCTTAGCTGAAAGCTGAGAATACCAGAAAGATGTTTACTTGTGCTTTACTGATTATGCAAAGGCATTCGACTGTGTGGATCATAACAAACTGTAGATAACATTGCAAAGAATGGGAATTTCAAGAGTTGTACATAGGCTAAGAGGCAGTTGTTCAAGCAGAACAAGTGGATACTGAGTGGGTTAAAATCAGGAAGGAAGTACATCAGGGTTGTATCATTTCACCATACTTACTCAATCGTATGCTGCACAAATAGCACTATATGAAGAAGAACATGGCATCAGAATTGGACAACGGCTCACTAACAACCTGCAATACGTAGATGTTATAACCTTGCTTGCTGAAAGTGAACAGGACTTGGAGCACTTACTGATGAAAATCAAATATTACAGTCTTCAGTATGGATTACACCTCAATGTAAAGAAAACAAAAATTCTCACAACTGGACCAATAAATAACATCAAGATAAACTAGAGAAAAAGATTGAAACTGTCAAGGATTTCTTTTTACTTGGATTTCCAATCAGCACTCATGGATGTATTGGCTTGGGAAAATCTGCTGTACAAAACATCTTCAAGGTGTTAAAGAGCAAATATGTCACTTTGAGGTGACAGATGCAAGTCTTGGTACATTCAGTTGCCTCATATGTATTCAAAAGTCGAACAATGAGTAAGGAAGACCATAGAATAATCAATGCATTGGAATTATGGTGTTGGGAAAGAACATTGGAGGGAGGAATTGGGGCATGTGTTAGTGTATGTATATGTGCAGCTTATGATAGACACATTGAACTTGAGGAGACCTGGAGCTATTCAGGTGGATGTGTGCAGCCGACAACTGGCAGTAGGGACTTCGAGAGACACAGGACAGTGTGAGGGAGGCAGGAGAGTACAGTGGGTGTGAGCACGGGTTCTCTAATAGAACAAACCTGGGGTGTGACTTCTGCACGTTGTTTAACCTCTCAGAACCTCAGTGTCCTCTTCTCCAAAATGGGATCATGTTCATACCTTGTATGAGGGATCAGTGAAAGAAGGCAAGTAAAACGCCCAGCAAATGTGGACTGTGATGGTGATTATGAGAAGAACCATCCTGACCCAAGACTCAGAATCATCAGGGGACTGAATCTGATTTGAGATGATTGCAGAGATTCAAGGACAGAGGGCACAGCTGAATGAGGACAGCCATGGAGACTGAGGAACAGGGATGGACACAGAACCTGTGCTGAGGGCTGTCCTGAGGGAACCAGGTGACTAAAGAGAGTGAGATGGAAACACAGAGGAGCTGCACAAAAATTTCAACTGATGCAGCGAGGGCTCCCTCTCCTCTGTCGCGTACCTCAGGACTGCTGGGAGGATAAACACAACAGTTCCTGTGTTTATTGCTTTAGCTGGAATGTCCCGCCATGGGGTCAGGGTGAGACTTCATGGGGAAGACTGGAGGGACATGAACTGCAGTTCCTGAAGGGGGTTTCCAAGGCATGAGAAGCTTTGCAGACAAGGTGGGTTTCTTAAAGGCACAGCGTGAGGAGTCATGGGAGCCTGTCTCTGGAGTTCAATGTTTTGAGTGCTCCCTTCCCTGTTTTCTTCTCGTGTTTGTGACCAATGGACTCCCCAGCAGCACTTTCTCTAGGCTGGTGCCTACCAACCCAGCTGTGCTCCCCTCTTGGCAGTGACACTCATGATGGCCCATTGTACCTGCTCAGGGCTTCATGCAAAGGGTGTTTAATATGCCCCCTCAACAACTTCCGAGGCCAGCAGGGCAGTAGCTATTGGTCTCACTCTATAAATGGGGACACTAGGCTCAGAGAGGCTGCCTGGCTTATCCAGGCCTTAGTTGTCTCTTGACTCACCATCTGGATCTAGGCATGTGACTAGGCACACACACTACATGGTCTTGGTTTCTGGTGGCTCCTGTTTGGGGACGCTTGGTTTGAAGGAAAAAGTGAAATCGGAAGCAGAGCTACCCTGACTTATCCTGACTCCAACCAGAGATCATCTGGCCTTTGGGAGGTCTTCATCAGACGCTGAGCATACCTGCGCACAGCTTCTACGTTGCAGTCAACATGACCACAAGGGGGCAGTGGCGCCCCGCGTGATGGGTGAGATCAGCGGGCCGGCAGTTCTTAGGTCTTCTGAGGAAGAGCAGGGAGAGCAGTTTCCCAGGAAAATTCTCAGGGCTCCCAGTTACCAGGACCCTTCCCATAACCTTCTCTGTCCACAGACGGGCTCTTCAGATTTTAGAGTATGTGAATTTGGCACAAATCGGTCTTTTCTGGACTTCCTAAGCTGGGGCTGGGCTCGATGCTGGAGGAGCCTCCCCTCACCTTGAGCACTGCCCCTCACTCCAGCCCTGTAGGGGAATTATGATAAAATTCACAGTATCCACCCCCTCCACTGACCCTGGACATATAGGGGCTGCTCCATCCTCTTCTGCTTTCTCCTTCATCACACACCCAGAAGATCTAGAAGAATAATGTTGTTGTTAAGTACCGTGCAGGTGGAGTTGGTTCCCATTCAGAGCGACCCTGCATAGGGTTTCCGAGGCTGTAAATCTTTACGGGAGCAGAAAGCCTCATCTTTCTCCTCCCGTAAAGATTTCCAGCCTCGGAAACCCTGTTCAGGGTCGCTATGGGTCGGAACCGACTTGACGGCACTTAATAACAACAACAATACCAGAGCTCCTTTAATGTAATAATGGCGGTGGCGGTGATGGTTATGTGCTGTGGAATCAGTTCCCACTCATAGAGACCCTGTACAGGGTTTGTTGTTGTTGTTAAGTGCCATCGAGTCGGTTCCGACCCATAGCGACCCAGTACAGGGCTTCCAAGGGGTGTAAATCTTTACAGGAGTAGAAAGCCTCCTCTTTCTCCCGTGGAGCAGCTGGTAGTTTCGAACCGCTGACCTTAAGGTTCGCAGCCCGATTCGTAACCACTACGCTACGAGGCTGTAAATCTTTACAGGAGCAGAAAGCCTCATCTTTCTCCCGCGGAGCAGCTGGTAGTTTCAAACTGCTGACCTTGAGGTTAGCAGCTCGATTAGAGAATCCAAAATGCCCAAAGAATTCAAAAGTCCATGAAACCAAACCAGTTGGAATCCAGTTACTCATTCAATAAAAATTGAGCACCTACTACGTGCCAGGCATCTAGTCGGAAAAAAGTGCACAAAAGAAAGACTTTAAAAAGCTTACCAAAAAAATAATATATAAAGAGGTCTTGTGCAGAAGATATGCCTAATGAAAAAAAAAAAAAAAAAGCTTACATTACTTAAACTCTCGGTATGTTCCGTGACAAAGTGAAAATAGCAAGACAGATAACTAGCCCACCCTTTGCTCACTGCATTTTAGGCTTATGACTATGCGGACCCTCCTCCTGATTTTGCCGTTTTCTTCCGACGCCTGATGCTTCTCTTCCATGTGTTTCCTGGTTCTATGCCCCCTCCCTGCCTTTGTCCTTCGGGCCAAGGAGTGACCAGTGAACACGCTGTTATTCACATGGGTGGCCGAGCCAAAAGGAGACATCTAGAAGTACTGCTTGTGCTCAGTCCTGAGCAGGCTGCCCCTCAATCCAACCCCTGGACCTAAAAATCAGGTTTGCTGGCATTGGGAACCAAGGAGGAGGGCTGGTCTGTTAGTGATTGCCTTGGCTACAGGCTTCAGACTTCAACCCCTGCTCCAGAGAAGTGGGAGGGGAAGAACTGAAGGAAGAGGAGGGAAGGGTAGGAGGCAGCTGGCAGGGGTTGGGCAACCCCACAGGAAGTCCACCCAAATCACGTTTGTTAACCAGGAAGGAACCCCAAGCTGGAGCTCCAAAACTCCAGCAGAGAACTGTCCTGTTACTACCTGAGCGTTTTTTACAGAAGCCCCTTTGGACTTCACACACTCAGAGCATACACATAGACAGGCTGTTTGTGGTTGGAAAAGACTCCAGAGAGATCCTAAAGGACAGAGCATAGGGTTTCTAAGGCTGTCATCTTTCTTCTGTAGAGTAGTTGGTGGGTTTGAACCACTGACCTTATGGTTAGCAGCGGAATACTTTACCCATTGTGCCACCAGGTCTTTTTGTGGTTTGAAAGGATTTTTACTTCCAAGTACTTCAGCTCCTCAGGGCCACCCCACTCTGAAGGGGAAGGACACAACATAGACCCTCCCCCTGCCTCAGGGAGCCCAGGGAGGACACAGCTCTGTCCTCAGGGAGCTCCAATATGAGGTGACGACATGGCCCTGCCCTCAGGGATCTCCAATCTGAGAGGGACACACAGTCCTGTCCTCAGGGAGCCCCAGGCTGAGGGGAGACACAGCCTTGCCCTCAGGGAGCCCCAGTCTGAGGGGAGGCACAGCCCTGCCTTCATGGAGCTCCAATGTGAGAGGGAGACCCAGCCTTGTCCTCAGGGATCCAGTATGGAGGGTTGGAAGTTTCTGGCCTTAGAGGATCCCTTCTCCCCGTATTATGTTTTGCCAGTCTCTCCTGTTCTGTCTCTCTGTATAAGCTCTCTCATGTGCACACACACATGCAGATACTCAGGAGGAAGTCTGAAAAACACTCAAGACCAAGTCTCAATAAATGCCAAAGAATACAGTCCAAACTCCAAGGACTATGGAGATTGAGACACGGTGGCGAGTCAGGAAGACCTAGAGGTGGGGCTGCCAGAGGTGAGGCTCCAAGGCCTTATGTGAACTCAAGGACTTTGAATCCTGTTGGAGGCTGTGAGGGGGGCAGCAGGTGATGCTGCCTCATCTTCATGGTAACTTGAGTGAAATGAAGAACCCCCTCCCATGGGGCTGCTTCTCCCAGACTCATGACTCCCTTTACATGATCTGGCCATTGAGGAACAGGACTTGACACAACTTAAAAGTGTATGCAATGACTAGAAACACTGGAAGAACACGAGGCGATAGGCCTAGTGGGATGGACGACCCAGCTAGCCACAGGCCCATAGGAGGCCAAGCCAATGAGCCAGAGAAGTCTCTCCCCTTTCCTCTATCTCCCTGTCTGAGCCCCAGAGCCCCAGAGAAGATAGCAGGACTTGATTTCTGTCAAGGATGTGTCCCACCGCTCTTGTTTGGATTTCCATGTTATGGAGGACCAACGAGGAGTGTCAGAAAGGACCTGAATGAAGCTCATTTCCAATAAAATGTGAAGAACACCTCTGTCACTTGCATGTCCCTGGTTATTTTCTGTCCCAAAAAAAAAGATACTCATTCATAATGAGGGTAGAGATAGTTCATCAATGGAAGTCTCACCTTCCACGTGGGAGACCCCAGTTCGATTTGGCCAGTAGACCTTATGCATCACCCCCACCCATTGCGTGTTGCTATGATGCTAAACAAGGTTCATCAAAGGCTCCAGACTAAGACTAGGAAGAAAGGCCTGGGAATCTACTTTTAAAAATCAGTTCATGAAAAATGGATCTGCCACCAAGCTATAATCACAGAGATGACACAATTTTGAGCGGCATTTTGTTTCTCTATGCACAGGGGTGTTCTACCACAGCTAACAACAACACCCCATTTGTAAACATTACTGAGACCAGGAGCTGTAGGTGGAAGTTAACTCTGTCCAAACGAGAGCTGGAGGGGGAAAGAAGAAGTCTCGAGTGAGCTGGGAATGAAAGGAAGCCATGACGTGAACTTTCCTGAGACTTTCAACTTGGAACCAGTTATCTTTCTTACAGTCCTGTCTGGAGGCAGGTAGGTGAAGAATTTGACGTTTGTAACCACAGACACTCAAAGTCACAAGATCACTCATTGGTCAATGACAGAGTCACATCTCCAGTGACAGGGACCTCATCTCTTTTGAAATGAGATGACTCTGACTGATGGGACTTGGCTTGGGAGGCTGCTATGTCCCCTCCCCTCTACCTGATCACAGCAGAACCTGGCAAAGACCAAGATGGGTCCCTGGAGCCGGAGTTTCTGGCAGAGTCTGGAAGCTCCTCTAGAAGGCAGATTTCTCTGAAGGGACTTGGCTCAGAAATAGCCCTCCTAGGTGGCACCAGGGAGGTGGAGCTAGTGCAGTGAGGGGCTGGCTTCTGAGTTGTGGCCTGAAGGCACTGCCTTGTCCCATTGACAAGGTGGGGTGAGGGACTGGCACCCAAGTCTGGCATGGCGCTTTGCTGCCTTGGCACTTTTCTCACTCAGGTTATGGTTCAACCAGACTTCCTGTGCAGGTCTAGCCAGTTCTGAGCCTTGGAGTTTGGGGGTGGTGGTGGTATATGCCTTAGGGTTACTCTGATTGTCTAGAGGACAAACAAGATGTGTATTCAGTGGGGACAAATGAGAAGAGTCAGGGATGAAGCTGCTGGTGCCTAGGCAGTTCCTTCCTGCTTCCCTGCCCTGTAACACACACCTCCCCCAACCCAGAGCTCAGAGCACTGTGTTAGTCAGAGGTCCAGGTATACTAAATCAACACACACACATACACATATACACACAACACGCAATTAGAGGGACCCTTTGCTAGACATACACACCTAGTCTTGGTGTTATAAAGACAATGAACTCTGGCAGCACACACACAAAAAACCAGAGTTAAAGAAGTGGCTCTTGTCCAAGGGTGTCACAGCAGCCACCAGTGCCAAGGTGGAGAATTGGCCCAGAGAAGGAAGGGGGTGGTTGCTAGCAGGAAGGGGCAGGGCATGCAGGGTACAGTTGCCAGGTTTGTGGTGGTGCCTCTGGGGTGGATAGACTGGGCCTTAATCTTGGATGTTGTCCTGAAAGACTGATAGGACAGAGAACCAGCTTCCTTGGGCTGAGAAGCCGGGCTCTGGAGCCTTAGTCAGAGGCAGACAGAACAACAAAGTCAATGTTGTTGTTGTTAAACGCCGTAAGTCAGTTCCGACCCATAGTGATCCTGTATAGGGTTTCCGAGGAGCGACTGGTAAGCTTGAAGAGGACCTTGCAGTTCAAACCAACTTTGCAGGTGGACTCGTGGAGGGGAATCAGAGGTCCTTATGGGGCCACTGAAAGCATGGTCCTTGGACCACTAGTAGCAGCATTGTCACAGAAACTTGTTAGAAATGCAGAATCAACCCACACCTACTGAATCAGAACTTGTTTTTTTATGTACATATTACAGTTTGACAGGCACTGTCTAGGAGTTTTCTGGATCCAGAATAGGGTTGGCAGATTCTTAGGCTAGAAGACTCGTCCATGAGGCCGTTCCAGCCATTTCCAGACCTCCAGGTGGGGCTATGCCCCCAGGCCACCTGGTAGATTTATTCATTCATCTCACAAATGCTAGACATTCAAAACCAAGAACTAAAACCATCGCCACTGAGCCAGTTCTAACTCATGGTGACCCCATGTGTCTCAAAGTAGAATTGTGCACCATAGGGTTTTCAACATCTCTGGTTACGAATTGGGCTGTGAACCGCAAGGTCAGCAGTTCGAAACTACCAGCTGCTCTGTGGGAGAAAGATGAGGGTTTCTGCTCCTGAAAAGATTTACAGTCTCAGAAACCCTGCTCAGGGTCGCTATGGGTTGGAACCAACTCGACAGCACTAAACAACAACAACTATATTACAGTGGATTGCCAGAACTTTCTTCCATGGTGTCACTAGGTGAATGTTAACCACCGACATTTTGTGCAAACATTTTGTCACATTAGGGACATAATAAGGAGCTCTGGTAGTACAGTGCTTATGAATTGGGCTGCGAACCTTAAGGTCAGCAGTTCAAAAGCTACCAGCTGTTACACAGAAGAAGATGAGGCTTTCTACTCCTGTAAAGATTGACAGCCTTGGAAACCCTATACAGGTTGAGTTGGAACTGACTTCAAGGCACATCACGAATAAGCAAAAACCAGACATGGCCCTTACCTTCTTGGAGCTTTCAGGCTAGTGGGACAGATAAGTAAGGCTTTCCTGAAAAGGTACCACTTGAGCTGCATTTTGAAGAGGTTATCTTGGTGAAAAAGGCAGAGAAGCATATTCTAGGCAGAGGGAATAGCACATGCAAAGGCCCTGTGGTACAATGGTACAGGGCTGATTTTAGGACTTGAAAGGTCAGTGTAACTAGAGAATGGAGAGCCTTCTCAATGGGGCATTATATTGAATGTGACTTAGTGCAAGCATCTTCAATAAGCCAGAGTGTCCTGGGGTGTGTCTTCCATTCTCCTTGACTAATAACTTTCAGAAAATACTAGAATGTCAGAAATGGAAGGAATCTTGGGCTTCATTCAGTCCAATAATTTGTACCTAGTTGCAAGTCTCAGTCCACCATGAATTCACCATAAATGTGACCTTGGAGCCCAGTTTACTCATCTGAAAAGGGTACAAGAAGTGTCACCTACTTTGCCTAGACCAGGAAAGGGCCAAGTAAGTCTTCACCAAAAATATATTTTAGTTAGGGCACAAGCTAAGCTTCTTAAAAAAAAAAAAAGCATTGACTTCAATAAAAAATAATTATATTTCTGTCTCATGAACAGTCTGAGTACGATGGTACAAGGTTAGTATGGTAGTTAAATGGTGGTGGGGAGCCAGGTGCCGTCTGCCTTGCTGCTCTGTCCCCCTGACCTATAGCTTCCATCTCATATGGCCCAAGATAGTTGCTCCCATTCCTGCCATCACATTTCCACCCTTCTTCCCTTTAGAGTCATAACCCAAATGTTGCATATGCCAATTATGCTCATATCTCATTGGCTCATATCTCATTAGTCACATGGCCTTACTGCAAGTGAATCTGGGAAATGTAGTTGTTGGCTGGGCAGGCATATGCCCAGCTGAAAATGCCATGACTATGTTAGAATGGGAGAATGGATGTTGGGGTGCAATGAGCAGCATCCATGGCCTGGGGTCTGAAGTAGAGTTACAGTTCCTCTGTATGGTGGCTGCCTCTGATCCAGGGCCAGGACACCAGACCAGATCTCACCAGTGTTCTTTTGGGTCGGAGCTGCCCTGGCCTCCTACCTGAGCTGCAAGGCCAGGCTTCATCCTGTTCCATAATCCACCTCTAGTCCTACCAACTTCAAGAAGTAGACTCAGCCGGTGGAGGTCCTGGTAGCTACAGTCATGGAAGACTGATCAGGTTCTCGCCTTGTCCCCATCATACCACACACAGAGTCCTAGGAGGGTTTCTGGCAGGCTCACAGGACAGATTTGAAAAGAGTAGGTTTCCACTACTCATACCTGTCAGAGCTACTGCTTCTACCCTTGCCATGGCTGGAGAGGCCAGTCTGGGGTAGGAGGTGGGTCAGGGGTGAGCCTCACAGTCAGGTAAACAGCTGGCAGCCGCAGCTGGTGTGCCTAAGGAGTGCTTTCCTACCAGATTGTCTGACCCTGCAAACGCCAAAACCAACACCAGCAGATTCCGGAGGCTGTGTCCCGCCCACTGTCTGGGCTACTCATCTCAGGCGCCTGCTGGCAATGGCTCCTGCTCTAAGCTTCCGCTCTTCAATTTGTTTTCTCAGAGAGGGAGTGTGAGGTAGGCCTTACGGTATATCAGGCTTTCTCAACCTTGGAACTATTGACAGTTTGAGACCTTGTCGGATGCTTGACAGCATACCCACTAGATGCCAATGCCATTCTCGTCCCTCACCTCAAAGAATAAAAACCAGAAATATTTCCAGCCGTTGCCAAATGTCTTCTACCACCTAAAAACTACTGGTATAAATTGAATAGTCTTGATTTACCAAAGAAAGCAGTCAAGGACAGGCGGAGAGAAGCAGAGGGAAGGGAAAGACAAAAGGGAGAAAAAAGAAGGAAGAAGAGAAACTGAGTGATCAGATGAAGAATTTAAAAAAAACATGGTGGGGGTTAATAGATATATAAAGAGTAAGGAACAAGTTGAAAGACATAGTGACATCAGAGATGGAGGTAGAAATGGGGGCATTGAGAGAGGGAGCAGCTGAGGACTCTAGATTCATGGAAAGAGAGGGACTGAGAGCTGGCAGCCAGGAGACAGGCTTGCAGAATGCACCCTTTGGTGGTGTAAATTGTTATATATGCCTGAGTGTTTAAAAAAAAAAAAGAGCTAAGATGAATAGAGAGAAATAATGTTAATTGATGGTATATGGAGCGGATTGTAATCCTTGTAGTGAAACAAAGTATATGATTTGGTGAATGTAAACCTGATGATCTGCCCTGTAAACTTTCACTTAATTCACAATAAAAGCTTAAGAAAAAAGAAAAAAAGAAAGAGATAGTGAGGGCTAGGCCCAGGCAAGCAGAAGAGGAAAAAGAGGCAGTCAGACCCCAAGGTGATGTAATATACAGGAGCTGGCTTGGGGTAAATGAGCCGTCTCAGAATCCCAGTATCATGGCCAAGGTCAAGGTTCTAGCATCCCTACCTCCAAGAAGCCAGGCAACAGAGCAGAACTTTTAATGGTCATTTCTAAAAGGAGGTCAATGGACCACACTCTTCAAGTCCCTCTCAGGTGTCTGGTCATTCAATTTTCTTAGTAGGACTGGAATCTACTCAAATTTTCTCTAAACCTCAATTTTCACCTCTAGAGAATGGGCAACAATGAAAAACACGGAGAACTGGCCACTTTTTATCTCTGCTCTCTTCTAAAACCCCTCTAAGATTGTTGTTGTTAACTGCTGTCGACTCAGCCTTGACACATAGTGACCCCATGCAATGTGAAACGCTTCCTGGTCCTACATCTGTCCCATGATCACTTGCGGATCAGCTCATTGTGATCCAAAGGCTTTTCATTGATGACAGACACAGCCACAAGGACAAAAAGAGTGACATATAATCAGCAAAATTCTGGAAGTTGAAAAGAGGATGGACGAGTTCCTTAATTCGGTAGAAGAAGTTGAAACCTTACTGACTGGTGTAGGGGATGGAGGATTGACAATCAGTCACAAGCTGTTTGGAGCTATGATCCCTCAAAAGGCTCAATTCTTGGAAACGTTGATGCAGGTCAAGGTGTGGTGCAGGGTGGGCTGAGGAGGAGCATTGATAAAACAGCAGCCGTAGCCCGAGATCCTCTTCCACTCCTTATGTGGCTGGAAACTGCCTTCCCTACTCCAGCAGAAAATGGACTGCCTTGTTTTCCAAAGAGCTGGGCACAGCTGAGATCAGGGGGTTAAGAGAAAGTCTGCATACACAATGGTGAGTTTCCCTGAGCCCCTCCTCAATCAGCATCAGAACATTAGAACGTTGGAAGCCAGGTTTATGTTGTTGTTGTTGTTGTTGTTTTGTTTGTTTGTTTTTAGGTGCCTTTGAGTTGGTTTCCTATGTCAATAGAGCGGAACACTGCTCAGTTCTGCACAGTCCTCACAATCATTCCTATGTTTGAACCCATTGGTGTAGCCATTGTGTCAATCCATCTTGCTGATGATCTTTCAACAAACTTGGGGAATTTTCTCTGGGAAAACTGACTTAAGAGAAAAGACCTACAGATATTGACATTTAAGGGTTCTCAATGAGCAAGTCAGCTTTCCAGTTTTCACCCCATAGTGAAATCCACTGGGCACAAGCCCTGCTCATATAACAGAGCCTCAGTCTTAAGTAGGAAGAGAAAACGAAGGTCACTAGTTATTTGGAGAGGTTTCACTATGAAAAATAGAAACCGAAATCAGCAAACAATGGTGGGGGAAGATCTCAGAAATGATACAAACAGCAGAATTAATATAAACCCTCAGCATTTCTCAAGCTGAAGGAACTGAAGAAAAAATTCAATCATTGACTTGCAATATTGAAGGATTATACAGGCAAAATATTGAATGGTGCAGAAAGCATGAAAAGAAGATGGAAGGCATTTACAGAGTCACTGTACCAAAAATAAATGGTGAAATGGTTGATGTTCAAGCATTTCAAGAGGTAGCATATGATCAAGAGCCAATGATACTGAAGGAGGAAGTCAAAGATGCACTGAAGGCATTGACAAAGGACAAGCCTCTGGGAATTGATAGAATATAAACTGAAATCTTGCAACAAACTGATGCAGCACTGGAGGCACTCACTCATCTATGCCAAATTTGGAAGACAACTACTTGGTCAACTGGTCAACTGAGATCCATATTTGTGTCCACTCCAAAGAGAGGTAACCCAACAGAATGTGGAAATCATTGGACAATGTCCTTAATATCAGCATGCAAGTAAAATTTTGCTAAAGATAATTCAAATGACTGCAACAGGACACTGACTGTCAGAGGTCCAAGCCAAATTCAGGAGAGGATGTGGAATGAGAGATATCATTGCTGATGTCAGATGGAGCTTCGCTGAAACCAGACAATACCAGAAAGATGTTTACCTGTGTTTTATTGACTACGCAAAGACTTTCAATTGTATGGATGACAAGCTATGGACAACATTGTGGAGAATGAGTATTTCATAACACTTAACTGTACTCACGAGGAACCTGTACATAGACCAAGAGACAGTTGTTTGAAAAGAACAAGGGAACACTGAATGGTTTACAATTAGGAAAGGTGTGTGCCAGAGTTGTATTCTTTCACCATACTTACTCAGTCTGTAGGCTGAGCTCATAATCTGAGACTGGATTATATGAAGAAGAATGTAGCATTATTGTTGTTGTTAAGTGATGTCGAGTTGATTCTGACCCATAGAGACCCTGTATAGAGTTTCCAAGGAGTGGCTGGTGAGCTTGAATCACTGATTTTGTGGTTCAGATGACTTTGCAGTCCAGCACATTAGTCCACAGTGCCACACCAGGCAACCTGCAATATGCAGATGTTACAACCTTACTTGATAAAAGTGAAGAGGACTTCAAATACTTACTGATGAAGATCAAAGACCACAGCCTTTGGTATGGGTTGCACCACACGTAAAGAAAACAAAAACCCTCACCACTGGCCTAATAAATAACATCGAGATAAATAATGAAAAGATTGAAGTTGTCAAAGACTTCATTTTTCTCAGATCAACAACCATGAACACTCCTGGAAACAGTAGTCAAGAAATCAAGCGATGTACTGCATTAGGCAAATCTGCTGCACATGACCTCTTTAAACTGTTCAAGAGCAAAGACATCACTTTGAGGACTCAGGTGTGTCTGAACCAAGCCATGGTATTTTCAATAACCTCATATGCATGTGCAAGTTGGACAGTGAATAAGGAAGACCATAGAAGAATTGATGCATTTGTGGTATGGTGTTAGAGAAGAATATTAAAAGTACCATGAACTGCCAAAAGAACAAACCAATCTATGTTGGAGGAAGTACGACTAGAATGTTCCTTGGAAGTCAGGATGGCCACACTTCATCTCTCATACTTCAGACATATTATCAGGAGAAACAAGTCCCTGGAGAAGGATATCTTGCTTGGAAAAATGGAGGGTCAGAGAAAAAGAGGAAGACCCCCAGTAAGATGGATTGGCATAGTGGTAGCAGCAATAGGTCAAGCATAGCAACAATTGTAAGGTTGTGAATAGGGTCGCTATGAATCAGTATCAATTAAATGTCACCTACCAATAACAATGTGTTGTTGTTTTTAAGCACCAGTGAGTTAGTTTTGACTCATAATGACCCTATGCACAACAGAATAAAATATTGCTTGGTTCTATACATATATCCTTTCAACTGTTGTGGTGTTTGAGTCTATATTTCAGTCACTCTGTCAGTCCAGTAACTTTTTTTACTCTCCACCCAACATGATCTCCTTCTCCATGGGCTGGTCCCTCCTAATCACATGCCCAAAGTACGGGACACAATGTCTTGACATTGTTGCTTCCAAGAAGCATTCTGGTGTACTTCTAAGACAGATTTCCTTTGTTCTTTTGGAAGTCCATGGTACTTCCAATATTCTTCACCAACATTATCATTAATCAAGAAGATAGAAGACCATTATAAAAATTTCAAAGACCAAGGAAACATAACTAGATAGGCTTTTTGGCTCAAATAGACCAATTACAAAAGACATGTTGAGAATAACTGGGGAAATTTGAATATGTTATTCACTTCCTTATGTGTGATAATGGTAGTGTGATTATGTAAAGAATGGCCTTCATTTTAGAAGCTGCACGTTAAAGTATTTAGAAATCAAATATAATGTAGACCATGAGGTTTTTTTCCCAGTGGTCCTGCCAGTATTTACAGGCAGTACATGATAGATACAGAGTAAAAAGTAAACAGGTGTTCATTCTAGATCTGCACTGTTATGGCAAATACCAGCTATCCATGGCTAGTAAGAACCTGCTATGTGACTTGCCTGAATCGAGATATGTTACATCAAAGACTCAGCAAAAGAGAAAGAATGGAACGTGTCTGTTTCAGTTATGGAGTGCTGCTATGACAGAAAAACTCCAAGTGGGTGATTCTGACTAACAGAATCCTATTTTCTCATGATTTATATGGCTAGATGTCCCAATTCCAAGTGCCAGCTCTCTCTCTCTCTGTCGACTCTGAGGGGAGGTGCCTCTTTCTTTTCAGTTTTTGTCCCAAATAGGATTATATCCACAGGTATAGGGGTTAGGATTTATAATATAT
>NW_006408556.1:9097720-9099666 GCF_000296735.1 Chrysochloris asiatica
CTCATTAACTATTTCTATATTGATTGCATGTAGAAATTATAACATTCTGAGTTATATAAAATATAATAATAAAATTAATGTAATTTGTTTCCTTTTTCTTTTTAATGTGCTATTAGAAAAATGATAACCAATGCATTAGGAATAAAGGGCCTTAAGGGGACAACCTGTTCCCAACAGAAGGAACAACTTATGCAAAAACCCCTAGAAATTCTAAAAGTTTCAAAGAGTTACTGGGCAGTGCAAACTCTTGGCTCCTAACTGAAAGATTGGAGGTTCAAATCCACCCAGAGATAGATACCTGGTGATCCACTTCTAAAATATCTGCCATTGAAAACCCTATGGCTCACAGTTCTATTCTGATGCATAGGGCAATACTGTAAGTTGGAATCAACTTGATGTCTCAAAAATTTTTGAGATAGGAAAAAAACATATGAAGACCCAGGAATTAGAATGTCATTGAACTTCCCTCCAGCTACCAAGGAAATTAGAAGACAAATATAAACACTTTAAAAATTCTGAAGAAAAAAAAAAAAAATGCCCCCAAATAGAATTAGATACCCAGCTAAACTATCAATCAAGTTTGAGGGTAAAATAAATACATTTTCAGAAGTACTCGTTTTCATAAAGATCATCTTCCTTACACTATTTCTCAGAAAGCTACTGGAGAAAGTGCTTCAGTGAAATAAACAAAGAAAGTAGACACTGAATTCAGAAAACAGGTACTCTAATTCAGGCAAAAAGATTATGGTGATTCCCAATTAAAGATATAGGAACATTCTTGATGCTGGCTATGTAGCAGGTCTAGAAAACAACCAGCCAACAAGGATCAGAAAGATGACTGACTTTGGAACAGATATTGCTAAGAAAATGGGACAGGCAGATTACACTTTTGAGGGTATTTTATAACTACAGCAGAGAATTTGAGTATGAATTAGTAGTAGGTACCTACAAAACTAAGCAATCAAACAACGTGGAAAATAAAATACCATACAAGAAAAAAATAACCCACATGCATTATATAAGATTTATGCAATCATAATAATGTAAGCACAAAGTATTGGTTTAATCATAAATTGAAATCTAATTATATTAGAAGAGGGAAAGATATGTGCTGGGAGTGGAGCTAATTCTTAACTTTTGTGGTAGAAAGATACTTTACCCTAACTAAAGAGGGATGCCAAAATGAATACCAACAGAACATTTTTGTAAAAAATAAGCTGTATGTTACTTTAAAAAGTGTAGCAAAAATAGAAAATAACTTGAAAGTCTAATAGAAACTGCCTCTGGGGATTCGGACTGGGGAAGGGTGAGGTTGGCAACTGCTACTTTCTGTCACCATCTGTGTAATATTATTTGACTTTTTAAAAAGTATTTATATAGATCTAATTGCTAAAAATAAAAGTTGAATTAAAAGATAAAAAGAAAGCCTATGTCACCCAGGGCAGGGCAAGTGACTGCCCAGAAGTAGGGGTCATTCCAGGTGTCACTTTCTGTTAACTGCCTACGTAAGCTCCTCCAGACATGGAGAGGGAGCCTGTTCAGAAAAACATAATTCTTCCTACCCCCGTGAGTCACAGGCCCAATTGTTTCTACATCCCAGTCCCACCACCATCATGGGCATGTGTGTGCTGAGGTAGGGAGCAGGCAGAAAGAGCTTTCTGATGCTCTTTGTTTACTGTGCTTCCCTACAACCATTCTCAGGAGTACAGGTTTGCCAGGGACCAAGCATCAGGCAAGGGGTTTCAGGTGCTGAGAAAGAAAACAAATAATCTCAAAATACCTTTATTTCCACCCCAATTCAGAATCACAGGAATGAGGGGAAATTTTAAGATCAACTTGCCAATATTTCCAAGAAGCAGTCACCTACCTTTTGCCTGAGCACTTTCAAAGGCAGGGAACTCACTACCTCAGTGGAACAGAGTTGGAGGTTGGGAGTGAAGTGAAGG
>NW_006408556.1:9100941-9101877 GCF_000296735.1 Chrysochloris asiatica
GTCTGCAAGTTTGGGTGTTCTTGTGCATCTCCCCTCACTTCATATCAGCTGGATGCTTCACTCTCAGCTCTAGCCATCTGTGGCTATGTCCTTGTCCATGAGCTCACGTGTTCCCAGGTCTCACCACATTTTGGAGCAACCTCTTCTCTCTCTCATCTCCACCAGGTCAATGGGAGTCAATGGACTGTGGTTAAACTCAGCCCATTTCTTCATTGCTGCCTTTCCCCCTCTTCCACTCACCAGTAGACCAATGTGGTCACCAGCAAGCTTACATGCATGTGCATGTGTTCCCTTTGACTTTCAGTCTTAGAGGGGCATTTGTCCTGAAGGACAAAGGCTTTGCAAGAGGCCTGTTTCACTGGGCAAGTTCTAGAACTCCTTTTAGGTATTCCAATCAGTTATAGGCTGAAGGTGGGCTTACAAGTATTCTGTAATCATGTTTCCCAACTTTCCTTTCTATCCCACTCAAGTGTCTATTTTACAATAGTAAGCAAGGGAAATCAATATTCATAAGACAGTCAAGCTTTTTGTATTATTTCCCCTCTTCAAACTATACCTAGATCCCTGTATCACAGAGCCCTATTGTTCCAAGTTTGAGCATGCATCACTATTTATCTCTGTCCCACTTAGGCCATGCAAACCTGTCTCAGTGTTCCCTTGTCTATCTTGTTCTTCCACCTCCTCCCCATTTTTGTATTGCCCTCCCCGCCCTCTCTAACACCTGAACTAAATCCCCCACCCCAACCCCACTTTGTGGTTACCTTATATTCCATTAGTTCTACCCTCCATTTAAGACAGTCTATTTTATCCTGTAATCTACCTGACCTTCTCATCACCTAGATCTCTGTTCCTCTGTGTTTACCTTCTTTCACATTGTAATTGTTTTGATCATAAACTGACCTCCCAGATCCTCTATTCTTAAAATTTTATTCTGTT
>NW_006408556.1:9109836-9111120 GCF_000296735.1 Chrysochloris asiatica
TTGGTCATTTTGACGTAACTCAGGATTTACTTTGCAGATTAATTCCTTTTTAGTCTGCCTGTCCTGCTCTACAATCCCCGTTCAGATCCTTTTCCTAGTGATAAACAGTTCAGAGCCAACTGTGGCCATTCTACGCTTCCGTTTGGTTTTAAGTGGAAGCTGTCTCTTTAAATTTTGAAGAGATCTGCGCGCATGAATAGTAGAACCCTCCAGGGGTGGGGTGGGGGTGGGTGTTCACTTGCTCAGACACCCTCTCTAATCACCAGGATGGAGGTGCGCAAATAGCAAGAGACCAATGAACAGATACAAAAAAAAAAAAAGAATATCAACACCTTAATCTCCGTGGTTCTGTCAGGCATTCGTGGCTTTTCTGATCCTTCCCCCGCATGGTCTCACCCAAGATGGCAGCTCTGGGAGCAGCTTACTGTCTTGAATTAGAAAGCAATGGATTTCTTGCTTCTGCTACAAATTCCCCTAGCTGTAAGCCTTCCAACCTTCTAAATATTCCTTTATATGTGTTTCAGAGTTCTGGCATCATCCCCTGAGCCTGCTTGGTCTGGTATTCTGTGTTATTGCTGATGGAGCTCCTCACTGCACTTCCACCTGATCCGCTATCTTATTTGTTCTCCCCTTCCATCTTCTTTTGATGGTTTCTGCATCATTCAATATTTTGCCCACTGTTGTTGCTAAGTGTCATTGAGTTGATTTCAATTCATAGCAACCCTGTTTAGAGTTTCCGAGGAGTGAACCACCGTCCCTGCAGTTCAAACTGACTTGTGGTCTAGTGTATTATTCTGCAGCACCACACCAGGACTCCAATTTTTGGCAATAGAATCCTTCTTTCAGCTTACTGAGCACATTCTTCCCTTTGTTTTCTAACCCCAGGTCTTTGCATATTTCATTATACTTGACTTTGTCTTTTTGAGCTGCCCTTTGAAATTTTCTTTCAGCTCTTTTACTTCCTCATTTCTTCCAATCATTTTAGCATCTCTATGATGGAAAGTCAGTTTCAGAGTCTCTTCTGACATTCATTTTGTTTTTTTCTTTTTTTCTCTCTCTTTTAAAATCACCTTTTACTTTCTTCATGATGTTCTTGATGTCATCCCACAATTCTTCTGTTCTCCGGTCATTTTAGTGATTCAATTATGTTGTTGAGATGGTCTCTAAATTCAGGTGGGATATACTCAAGGTCATAATATGGCTCTCGTGGACTTGTTTTAATTTTCTTCAGCGTCAGCCTGAACTTGCATATGAGCAGTTGATGGTCTGTTCGACAGTCTACCC
>NW_006408556.1:9111778-9115987 GCF_000296735.1 Chrysochloris asiatica
CTTGAAATGTTCTTTTTGACAATGACTGTGACACCATTCCTCTTGAATTTGTTGTTCCAGGCATAGTGAACCATAATGGTCAACACCAGTCCATTTTAGCTCACTAATGCCTGGGATATAGATCTTTATGTGTTCCATTTCACTTTTGACCACTTCCGATTTTCCTAGATTCATTCATTGTACATTCCATGTTCGGATTACTAATGGGTGTTTACAGCTGGTTCTCCTCATTTTTAGTTGTGCACCATTAGCAGATAAAGGTCCCAAAACTTTACTCCTTTTGTGTTACCCAAAACTTTACTCCTTTTGTGTTACCCTTGTTAACTCTACTTTGAGGAGGCAGTTCTTCCCCAGTCATATTTTGAGTGTCTTTCAAGCTGAAGGGCTCATCTTCTGGCACTGTAGCTGTCAATGTCCCACTGCCATTTCAAAGGTTTTCAGTAGATAACCATTTAGAAGTAGTCAACCTCTCCTTCCTAATCTGCCCTAGTCTGGAAGCTCAGCTGAAACCTGTCCACCATGGTTGACCCTATTGGTTTTTTAAAGACTAGTAGCATAGCTTCCAGAACCACAGTAACCCACAAGCCACCACAGTATGGCAAACTGACAGACGAATGGTAGAATACCTCCATCTACAGGAGTGGAATTGACAAAAGGCCCCAGCTGCTGCCTCTGAAGTCCATCAACAAGTTTTCTCTTGGCCAGGGACTGAGCACAGCATGGATACTAAGGCAGGTCCATTCCCTGAAGACTTGGGATTCCTTTGATAGCTAACTTTGGCATGAGGACACCCAGACAGCCTTGCCTAACTTTCAGGTTTGCACAGTAGTCTAGGGTGCTTCCACTTAAACTTCCCTTCCTCTTTCCCTGAATGGAATCACACTTACACGGGGTCAGATCGCATTCCCAGACTCTCCTGTCTCCCTCTGGCTCTCTCCTGCCTATTTTCTCTACAGGTGTTTTCCCCTAACAAAATCCTTTCAAGTTTAATCCAGCTGTGGTGTCATTCCCTGAGCCTGCCTTGTTTGGTATTCTGTGTTATTGCTGATGGAGCTCCTCACTGCACTTCCAGAATCTAGACCAGCACCTTGCAGCTTCACGTTGTTCATTAATGATCCCTCTGGTAGCATAGTGGTCAGCAGTTCGAAACTACCAGCTGCTCCACAGGAGAAAGATGAGGCTTTCTGCTCCCGTAAAGATTTACAGCCTCGGAAACCCTGTACAGGGTCACTATGAGTTGGAACCAACACCATGGCACATAACAACAACAACATTCCAACCTATAAGGATATATCATATCTGCACTTGTCACTTCTGTAAGGATCAATTGCAAACTCAAATCAATCTATTATCAATTATGTTCCATTTCTCTGTGATATCACCTGCACATGCAGTACTTCTTCTTCTGACCCTAACCACCCAAAACTCACAGATTAATATGCACACACATCCAGACTGCCAACTCTGCCCCAGACTTCAGACGCCAGTCACAATCTTCAAGGTCCTCAGGGCTCCCCTCATTTCTGACCCTCTGGCTACAAATTGGGGGCTTTCTACCCCCTCAGGATACTAGTCATAAGTTTGGGTCTTTAGCCTTATCCCTTCTTCTGGCTCCAACTAACTCCCTCTGGATTGATGACTTGCTAGAACCACTCACAGAGACCATAGAAATCACTATGTTTACAATGACAGCTTTATTACTATTATTATTATGCTGTTGTTGTTAAGGGCTGGTTCCAATTCATAATGATCCCATGACAACAGAACAAATCAGTGCCTGGTCCTGTGCCATCCTCACAATCAGTGCCATATTTCAGTCCATTGTTGTAGCCACTGGGTAAGTCCGTCTCATTGAGGGTCTTCCTCTATTTTACTCTCTACTTTATCAAGAATGATGTCTTTCTCCAGGTATTGGTCCCTCTTAATAATAGGTCCAAATGACATAAGACAAAGTCTCACTCTCCTCACTTATCCTTTGTCAACACCATAATTTAAAGACATTGATTCTTCTTTGACCTTCTTTATTTATTGTCCAGCTTTTCCAAGCATATGAGGCAATTTAAAATATCATGGCTTGGGTCAGACACACTTTAGTTCTTAAGTGACAGTTTTGCTTTTTAACATTTTAAAAGAAGTCTTTTGCAGCTGATTAGCCTAATGCAATATGTCATTGATATAAATCAGGATCAGCACAAAGAAGAGACATATAGGGTGACGTATGAGATGGTTCCCAGTACAGAGCTTCTATGTTCTAAACAGGCATGTCATCGTCTTGAGAAAGCAGATAGCTTCCACTGATCAGGAAGTTCATGGAGATTCAATGTCCAAAGTGTTTATTGGAGGGTCTCATTACATAATTTAAACTCCAGTCCTCTTCCCCTGAGGCCTATAAGGAGGTGAATATTAATCAGTAGGTCTTTCCAAATTCTATCCAACTGGTGGGAGTCCTGGTGTGGCACTGCAGGATAATGCACTGGACCACAGGTAGTTTAAACCTCAAGGTCAGTAGTTCAAATACACCAACCACTCCTCAGAGACCCTAAACAGGGTAGCTATGAGTCGGAACCAACTCGGTGGCACATAACAACAGCAGCAACTCAAAAGGTGTGGCTTAGAATCCTCATCAGAGACTTTTTTTTTTTTTTTTTGCTAATTGGGTTTTATTGACTACACAAAGGCATTCAACTGTCTGGATCATATCATCTACGGATAATGTTACAAGTAATGGGTATTCAAGAACACTTAATTGGGCTTATTAGGAACCTATACATAGACCAAGAGGCAGTCATTTGAACAGAACAAGGGGATACTGCATGGTTTAGCATCAGAAACAGTGTGCATCAGGGTTATACCCACTCATCATATTTACTCAATGTGTATGCTGAGCAAATATTTCGAAAATCTGGATTAGATGAAGAAAAGCATAGCATCAGGATTGGAGGAAGACTCATTAACCGTCTGAGATATGCAGATAATGCAACTTTGCTTTCTTGGAAGCAGAGGACTTGAGATACTTAACTGATGAGGATCCAAGACTACAGCCTACAGTATGGATTGCACCCCAGTGTAAATAAAACTAGAATCCTCACAACTGGACCAATAAATAATATCATGATAAATAGACAAAAGATTTCAGTTGTCAAAGCCTTCATTTTGTTGAAATTCAAAATTAACACTCATAGAAGCAGCATTCAAAAAACCAACCAATGTATTGCATTAGGTTAATCTACTGTAAAAACAAAATAAAATGAAACACCTCTTTATAGGACTAAGGTGCACCTAACCCATACCGTAGTATTGTCAGTCACCCCATATGTGAAAATTGAACAGTGACTAAGGAAGGTCATAGAAGAATTGATTTGTTTTAATTATGGTGCTGGAAAAGAATATTGAAATTATCATGGACTTCCAGAACACTAAGCAAATCTGTCTTGGAAAAGCACAGAGTAAAGTTCCTTAGAAGTAAGGGTGGTGAGGCTTTGTCTTTGCATGTTGTCAGACAAGCCTAGTTACTGGAGAAGGACATCATACTTGATAAAGTGGAGGGTCATCAGAAGAAGAGGAAGACCTCCCACTGAGATTGATTGCTATGGTGGCAGCAACAATGGGCTTAAAGGACAATTGTGAGGATGGCACCGGATCAGGTAGTATTTGTTTCTGTTATGCATAGGGTCTCTATGAGTCAGAACCAACTTGACAGCACCTAACAACAATAACGTAATGTGTCATGGTGAAATCAAGATGGGCAAGTGGCAGTGCTTCTTTTATAAAGAGGGGCAAGGATGATTGTGGAAGAGGAGATAGGAAGGGAGTTGATTCTCAGAACTTGAGGATCTAGAAACTGAGGAATTGAATCCATTAAAACTACCCTTGGAAAATGCACCTGTACTCTGAGGTAGGACCCAGGACTAAGATTAGGCAAATGAGGTGAGTGAGGTACTCACATGGGGTACAGAATTTTAAAGGAAGTTAGCTCCAATGCATAGCAACTCCATGAGTGTTAGAGATATGTGTTTCATAGGGATTTTTAAAAAATGTTTTATTGTGCATTATGTGATAGTTTACATGGGAGAACATTAGCTTTACATTCATCCTATCGTATATCATTTCATTGCCATGGTTACAATCCCCTCCATGCATCATGAAACAACCAAAGGTATATCCTGCAAGCCTGCCCCTCTGTTGTCAGCACACAGCCCCTCTCCCTCT
>NW_006408556.1:9116107-9143824 GCF_000296735.1 Chrysochloris asiatica
TAGTCACTTCTTGCCTTTATAGCCCCCCATTTTGGGTAGCCAATGTCCAAGTTGCTCATTCCTGTCTACCCTGTGTATGGAATGTGTGGGAATGAACCTCACTGTAAAGATTTGTTCCTTCTTTTGAGCTACTGCATCCATAGGTGTAGGTCAAGTTCATCAAATTGTATCAGATTACTCTTTTTTCCCTCTCTTCTTTCTTCTTCTAGTTGAGTTCTGATCATCCAGCCATTGAAGCCAGGTCAAGTGGCTATTATCTGCAAGTGTGGGTGTTTCATCAAAGACTTTGATCACCGAGGAAATCTTAAGGTTTCAGAAGAACCAAGGACAAACGCCAAATCTTTTAAGTAAATTCAATTATTTTCCTCACTCAAGCTCACATAGCCTCTCCCCCCATCTCTTACAAAGTAAGCGAGTGGAAAAGAACAATGAAAGAGGAATGTTTTCCTTGGGTCCACTCATAAAGTGTCCAGCTGTCATGGACTGAACTATATCCTACAAAAGTATGTGTCACTGAGGACTTCCGGAAAGATGGTAGACTAGGCAGACACACTACACAGACCCTCTACAACAAAGATATGAGAGACCAAATGAAACAGACACAGATGAAAATCCTGGAATCCTGATCTTCAGAGGAAAAGTTAGACAAGTGGTCTGAGTGCTTGCTGGGAGGAAAAACTCCGTGGGATGGAAAGAGTGGGAGACTGACTGGTGAACAGCCATCCAGATGTGACACAACCATCTTGAACTTTTGTGAGCAGCTTTGGCAACAGAAGGTGACTATATAGAGTAGATTAATATAGGCAATGGGAAAGGTAAGATTCCTGCTTTCCCCGTGCTTCTCTGGTAACCAGAGGTCTGGCCAATTCCCACCCTCATCCACCCACAGCACTGAACCTACTCTCTAGGAGTAGGTTGTGAGCCACACCATGTGAGACAGGGACTGGATGTGCCCCTTTGGTTCCTGGATTCAGGTGGACTCGACTCCGGACCTACAGACCCCACAGAGCCACCAGGCCAGCATTTAACCAGTCGCCCTGCCCCCAGATGCCCTCTGGCCCTAACAGACACTGAAATTAACTCCATCAAGGGCCTCACAAAGTACTTCTGGATTGAGTGCCCTGAACATAGATAACATGCAAGCCTACAGGAACTCCATCTAGGGTCAGGAACCCCTCTGTCATATCCTTCCTGCACTTATCTTGTCAGCTCCTCTTTTTCTCTGACACTCCACTTTACCAAACACAATATCCTTCTCCAGGAACTTGACCCTCCTGATAATATGCCCATAGTATGAGAGACAAAGTCTGGCTATTTTGGCTTTCAAGGAGCATTCTGGCTGCACTTCTTCCAACACAGATCTGTTTGTACTTTTGGTAGTCCATGGTACTTTTAATATTCTATTTTAACACCATAACGCAAATGCATCAATTCTATGGTCTTCCTTATTCACTGTTCGACTTTCACCTGCATATGAGGTTATTGAAAATACCATGGCTTGGGTCAGGCAAACCTTAGTCCTTGCTCTTAAGCACTTTAAAGAGGTCTTGTACATACAGCACATTTGCCTAGTGCAATATGTCCTTTGACTTCTTGGCTGCTGCTTCTGTGAGTTTTGATGGTGGATCCAAGCAAATTGAAGTCTTTGACAACTTCAATCTTTTCTCCACTTACCTTGATGTTATTTATGGTCCAGTAGTGAGGATTTTTGTTTTCTTTACATTGAGGGGCAACCTATACTGAAGGCTGTGGTCTTTGATCTTCATCCATAAGTATTTTAAGTTCTATTCACTTTCATATAGCAAGGTTGTATCATCTGCATATCGCAGGTTATTAATGATTCTTCTTCCAATCCTGATGCCACATTCTTCTTCAGATAATCCAGCTTCTTGGATTATTTTCTCAGCATAAATACAAAATAAATATGGTGAAAGAACACAACCTTGGCACACACCTTTCCTAATTTTAAACCATTCAGTGTTTCCTTCTTCTATTCAAACCACTGCCTGTTGGTCTGTGTACAGATTCTTCATGAGCACAATTAAGTGTTCCAGGATACTAATTTTCCACAATGTTATCCATAGCTTGTCATGATCCACACAATCAAAAACCTTTGCACAGTCAATAAAGTATAGGGAAGCATTTTTCTGGTATTCTCTACTTTCAGCCAAGATCCATTGGACGTCAACAATGATATCTCTCACTCCATGTCCTCATCTGAATCCAGACTGAACCTCTTGAAATCCTCTGTCAATGTATGGTTATAGCTGTTTTTGTGTTACCTTCAGCAAAATTTTATTTGAATTCTATATTAATGATATTGTCCATTTATATCTCTCTTTGGAAGGGGCAAAAATATGGATCTCTTCCAGTCAGTGGCCAGGTGGCTGTCTTCCAAATTTCCTAGCATAGCTGAGTGAGTGCCTCCCGTGCTGCATCAGTTTGTTAAAAGATTTCAATTTGTATTCCTTCAGTTCCCGGAGCTTTGTCCTTTGCCAATGCCTTCAATGCACCTTCGACTTCCTCTTTCAGTATCATTAGCTCTTGATTATATGCTACCTCTTGAAATGGTTGATCATAGACTATTTCTTTTTGGTATAGTGACTCTGTGTATTCCTTCCATTTCCTTTTGATGCTTTCTGTATCATTCTGTATATTTTACCCATAGAATCCTTCAATATTACAAGTCAAGCCTTGACTTGTGGACAGGGTTCAGCTGAGCTTCCAGACAAAGACAGACTAGGAATAAGGAGAGATGGACTACTTCTGAATAATTAGTCCTGAAAACCTTATGAAGTAGCAGTGGAACACTGTCAGTACCTGGATATTGAATATTGAAACATGATGAAGAGTATCAAAATATTATCAGATATAGTACCAGAAGATGAGCTCTCAAGTTGAAGGCATTCAAAATATGACTGGGGAAGAGCTACCTTCTCAAAGTAGAGTTGACTATGATGACACAAATAGAGCAAAGCCTTGGGAACCTTCGTTTGCTGATGGGGCACAACTCAAAATGAAGAGAAATAGCTGTAAACATCCATTAATAATTGGAAAATGGAATGTACAAAGTATGAGTCTAGAAAAATTGGAAATTGTGAAAAATGAAATGGAACGTATAAACATCGATTTCCTATGCATTAGTGAGCTGAAATGGACTGGTATTGGTCATTTCAAATCTGACAATCACATGGTTTACTATGCTGGGAATGACAAGTTGAAGAGGAATGGCATCATATTCATCATCAAAAAGAATATTTCAAGATCTGTCTTGAAGTACAACGCTGACTGTGATTATATTGATACATCTACAAGGAAGACCAGTTAATATCACTATTATTCAAATTTACACACCAACCACTAAAGTCAGTGATGATGAAATAGAAGAATTCTACCAACTTCTTCATTATGAGATTGATCAAATATGCAATCAAGATGTATTGATAATTACTGGTGATTGGAGTGCAAAGGTTGGAAACAAACATTGATGATAGAAATGATGCTGGAGATCACGTGAAAGAATATTTCAAGATCTGTCTTGAAGTACAACGCTGACTGTGATTATATTGATACATCTACAAGGAAGACCAGTTAATATCACTATTATTCAAATTTACACACCAACCACTAAAGTCAGTGATGATGAAATAGAAGAATTCTACCAACTTCTTCATTATGAGATTGATCAAATATGCAATCAAGATGTATTGATAATTACTGGTGATTGGAGTGCAAAGGTTGGAAACAAACATTGGTGATAGAAATGATGCTGGAGATCACGTGAAAGAACTTTGCAAGACAAATGAATCCTTCACTGCAAATACCTTTTTAAAACTACATAGAAGATGGCTATACACATGAACCTCATAAGATGGAATACACAGAAATCAAGATGACTACATCTGTGGAAAGAGATGGTGGGAAAGCTCCATATCATTAACACAAACAAGGCCAGGGGCAGACTATGGAACAATCCATCAATTGTCATATGCGAGTTCAGGCTGAAGCTGAAAAAAATTAAAACTAGTCCACAAGAGACAAAATATGACCTTAAACATATCCCATCTGAATTTAGAGATCATCTCAAGAACAGATTTGATGCATTAGGCACTAAAGATAGAAGATCAGAAGAGTTGTGCGATGACATCAAGAACATTATACAGGAAGAAAGCAAAAGGTCATTAAGAAGACAAGAAAGAAGGTAAAGACCAAAATGGATGTCAGAAGAAACTCTGAAAATTGCTGTCTAGCATAGAGATACTAAAGCAAATGGAAGAAATTAGGTTATGGGGTGGGTTGAGGGAAAATTATTCATGAGCTAGAAGGTAGACAGATGTTAACATGGGTGGCAGGGCAGGCAACATACAAGAGGGAGTTTGGCAGAGGAAAGATGAAGGTAGTAGGAGACACAGTGAAGAATGCAAGAGTTAAAGTGAATAGAAGTAAATATTGCTAACTGATGATACATGGAGGGGATTGCAATCATTGTAATGAAGCAAAGTTTACGATTTTTTTAATGTAAAACTTATGATCTGCTCTTTAAACCTTCACTCAGTTCACAATAAAAAGTTATTTTTAAGAGATACATGTGTCACATGACTGGGTCATCATTCCCAGTGGTTTGACAGGTATTTAATGATATAATTTGGAAGTTACCTAATGATGAAACCCTATTATGTGATCTGATTAGCCAATCAGTGGTAACGGGATTAGACTTTACTGAGGTCATAGGCCTGATCCACCTTCTATCTTAACAGAGATAAAAGGGTAGAGAAGTGAGTAGAGAGGGACCTCAGTGCCACCAAGAAATATCATAAGAGGAAACGGAATGTAATTTTCAGACCACAGGGTCCCTATGTTGAGAACCTCCTAGACCCAGGGGAAGACTGATGATCAAGGCACATGGAGATCTCTAAGGGAAGCTAAGCCTTCAGATGTTGAAAGGCGACATGGACCTTCCCTTAGAGCTGACAGAGAGAAAGCCACCCCCCTTCCAGCTTTTATTTTATGCTCTAACACTATATTGTCCACAAGCCTGAGGTATGACAGTGGCATGCAGGACAATGCCTGCCCTGCTTGGGCAGGGCCATTCTATGCTGCTCACTGAGGACAGCTGCTGGGATGATCCTGGGTTGGGGCTGACGACCTCCAGACTCTAGAGCATCTACTAGTGACTGGCACTGCGCACATCAGCATGGAGTTATCCCCTCCTCTGCCTGTGGGCTGGGGAATTTCTGGAAGAACTCAGACTCCCTCCCACCTGGACTTGCATCAGACGGAAGATTCTGTGTGTCCAGCTGGTGTTTATGATCAGCAATGTGATCCATCCAAAGCTTTAGTCTGGATCCCAACCTACCCAATTGCTCTCATCCAGTTGCCAGGAGTAGTCTTTGCCAAGAAGGTCTCCCCTCAAACTATAGAGAACCCCAAGAAGTGGGGGTTTGGCGGAAGATGCAATTCCACAGAGCGTAAGGTAACTTCTGCCCTCATTCTAGGTTGTTTCAGAACTTCAGTGGAGGCAGAAATGCCTTCAACAGGAAGCTGTGTGCCCTTTCTGCCTCCGGTTTGGAACATGACTGAAGAGTTTTCATGCACATACATGGGCAGACACATGTCCAAGTATAACCTATTCACTCCTTACCCTCATAGTGGGATCTCACAGACCTGGAATCCTCACCTCTCATCCACAATGGTCTGTGGGGCCCAAAAGAATGCAAGAGACAGCATTATGAGTTATTTTTCCCCTGCAAACCAAAGACTGTTACCTTCCTTTGCAGGGTTAGCACATACCTCACTGCCCCCTTCAACCTGCCGAGCCAGCATAGCTAGTTCAGCTAGTCAGAGCAGTGGTGAGCTGGTAAATGTTTAACATCTGGCTCTCTGGGGAAAATCAGCTACCACTGAGCTGATTCCAACTCACTCTGTGGGTCAGAGTAGAACTGTGCCCCATAGGATTTTCAAGGGCTGGTTTGTTTTGAAAGCAGATCTCCAGGTCTTTTTTCAAAGACCCCTCTGGATAGACTTGAACCTCCAACCTTTTTGTTAGCAGCTGATCATATTAACTGTTCGTGTTATTCAGGAACTGCTTCTGGGGTGAGGAAGGCCCTAATTTGTAGTTTGTCCATTTCTGTGATACAAATATTTCTACTATGGCCAATTTCAGGCTCCCTATAGGACAATACTGGTGTGGCGCTGTGGGTGAATGCATCAGACAGCAAAGTCGTTTGAATTGCAAGGTCGGTGGTTCAAGCTCAACAGCTGCTCCTTGGAAACCTTATACAGAGTTGCTATGGGTTTGAATTGACTCGATGGCACTTAACAACAACAACAATAGGACAATTCTGAATGTGGAAACACACCACAATATAGTACTGCCTGCACACACCTACAATAGGCGAATAACCTCAAGAGTTGGATCATAGAAAAATAGTTACAAAGTAATGCAGTTTTAGTCCTGTGTTTATATAGGTAGAGTCCAACTTACGATGTATTCCCATTACCATGAACCACATTTATGACTGTCATTTTTTCCCCTGGTCCATTTTACCGTTAGTAATAGGTACTACAAACAGTGTTATAGTAGTGTGTAATTTATGTGTGTCATATCTGTCAGTTTATATGTAATATCTCCAACTCCCAACAAAAGATTGGATTTATGAAGATATGAGTAATGAAACACAATCATTGAAAACAAAGAAGAAAGAAGTCAAACCAACTTCTGAGTTATAGGACAGAACCCTGTCATAAGTTGGGGGCTACCTATAATATAATATCATTGAGCTATATATTTATGTATTTTAATTTTTAATAGAGATTGTGTTTAACAGCCCTTGTGGCACTGTATGCTAAGCACTGAATTGCTAACTGCAAGGTCAGCAATTCAAATCCACCAGCTGCTCTGAGGGAAAAGGATGAGGCTGTCTGCTCCTGTAAAGGTTTACAGTCTTGGCAAGTCTTCATAGGATGGCTATGAATGAGAAATGACTTGATGGCAATGGATGGTAATGGCAGTAACTGTGTTTCAAACTGCCATACCAAGGTTCTGAAAATTTGATCATCAGCTCTCACAAGCTAGTATGAACCAACTCTCCACTGGGTTAGAATCTGTCCATTGGCATAAACTGTTGAGGTTAGGATGGAAATAGAAGGAAGGAGAGTGAGATGCAAGGCCCTGGCCTCCTGCTAGCTCATTATCTGTTCCTCATTTTCCTTCCTCTTCAGGTACAAGCATCAGGTGTTCTAGGTAACAGCAGAAAGACCCAGCAAATACAGGTCATTTGAACTGAGTGCAGTGTGGTGTCAACACCTCAAACAGCAGCTCAGCTGATTAGAGCAGCAGGTGGAGGAATCAAAGAAGGAGGTGGAAGTTTTACACAACTGAATGTCAAAAAAGATCTCCATGCAGAGTGAAAACATGCATTGACAGAATGCATTGACAGGGAATGCTGGGACAACAGAACTGGCCTGATCTCAACTCTTGGGGATCTCCAGTAGGCTTTCCCAGAATCCTGGGTATTTCTGCACTTTATCTCAGGCCTTCTGAATCAGAATTTTCAAAGGTGGAGCCCAGGAATTCCCTGATGATTCCTGGATAGTCATTCAATGAAGGGTGGGTCCACTGATTGGCCCATCTCATTCATCTTGTGAATGAGGCTGCAGGGTAACCTCTCTGGGTATCCCCCCACCTTTGAGCAGGAGAGCCTTGTTCTGGTAGGCTGGTACGGTAGAACCCAGGTGCCAGCACTGTCTCTTTGACCTTGGGCAAGTTAGAGAACCACTCTGAGTCTCAGCTTTCAAAAGGGGATAATAATATTAGTCTGAGAAGAAGCAGCTGCAAACATTCACTAATAATTGAGACATGGAATGTACAAACAATAAATCTGGGAATATTAGAAATTGTCAAAAATGAAATGAAATATATGAAGATGTCCTGGTGTGATGCTATGGGCTAATGCGTCAGACTACATAGTCGTTTGAACTGCAAGGTCGATGGTTCAAGCTCACCAGCTGCTCCTCAGAAACCCTATACAGGGTCACTATGGGTCAGAATCGACTCGATGGCACTATACAACAACAACAACCATAGCCTGGGCATTAGTGAGTTGAAATGGACTGGTATTGGCGATTCTGAATCAGATAATCATATAGTCTATTGTGCCCAGAATGGCAAATTGAAGAAGAATAGCACCGCATTCATCATCAAAAAAACATTTCAAAATCTATCCTGAAGTACAATGCTGTCAGTGATAGAATACTACCCTTACGCCTACAAAGAAGATTAGTTAATACCACTACTATTCTGATTTACACCACAAATGCTAAAGCCAAGAGCGAAGAGTTTGAAAGCTTCCTCCAACTTGTGCAGTCTGAAATTGGTCAACTATACAATCAAAATGCATTCATAATTACTGGTGATTGGAATGTGAAAGCTGAAAAGAAGATGGATAATGTGGCCTTGGTGATACAAACTATGCTGGATCACAAGATAAAATTTTACAAGATCAGCAGCTTACTCATTGCAAATACCTTTTTTGAACAACATAAACAGCAACTATTCACGTGGACCTCACCAGATGGAATGCACTGGAATCAAATGTACTACATCTGTGGAAACAGACAATGTTGTTGTTGTTAGGTGATATCGAGTTAGTTTGGACCCATAGCAACACTATGCACAACAGAATGAAACACTGCCTAGTTCCATACCATACTCACAATTGTTGTTATGTGAAACCCATTGTTGCTGCCACTGTGTCAGTCCACCTTGTTGGGGGATCTGCCTCTTTTTCGCTAACCCTCTACTTCACCAAGTGTGATGTCCTTCTCCAGGGACTGTTCCCTCCTGATATCATGTCCAAAGTATGAAAGACAAAGTCTGGCCATCCTGGCTTCAAAGGAGCATTTTGACTGTACTTCTTCCAATACAGATTTGTTTGTTCTTCTGGAAGTCCATGGTACTTTTAACATTCTTCCCCAACACCATAATTCAAATGCACTGATTTTTCTGCGGTCTTCCTTATTTGTTGTCCAATTTTCACATGCATATCAGGCAATTGAAAATGCCATGGCTTGGGTCAGACCAACCTTAGTCCTCATAGTGAAATCTTTACTCTTTATCACTTTAAAGAGGTCTTGTGCAGCAGATTTGCCTAATGCTATATGTTGTTTTTGGAGTCCTGGTGTGGTGCTGTGGGTTAATGTGCTGGACTGAAAAGTCATTTGAACCACAAGGTTGGCGGTTCAAGCTTTGCAGTTCAAGCTCACCAGTCACTCCTTGCAAACCCTATACAGGGTCACTATGGGTCAGAACTGACTTGATGGTACTTAACAACAACATATGTTGTTTGATTTCTTGACTGATGCTTCTATGAGCATTGACTTTGGATAGAAGCAAATTGAAATCTTTTGACATTTTCAATCTTATCTCCATTTATCATTTATTGGTTATTTATTGGTCAAGTGGTGAGGATTTTATTTTCTTTACATTGAAGTGCAATCCATACAGAAGATGTAGTCTTTGATCTTTATCAGTGTTTCAAGTCCTCTTTGCATAGCTTCCTCCAATCCTGTCCTGATGCCACATTTCTCTTCATATATTATAACTTTCCAGATTGATGCTCAACATACCAATTGAATAAGTATGATGAAAGGATACAATCCTGACGCACACCTTTGTTGATTTTAAACCATTCATTATCCCCTTGTTTTGTTCCAATGACTGCCTCTTGGTCTATGTACAAATATATATATATTTGACTCATTGAACACTAATGTCTGAAGACAACACAAAATGTGGGATGATATCAAAGACATCATACATGAAGAAAGCAAAAGGTCATTAAAAAGATTGGAAAGAAAGAAAAGACCAAAACGGATGTTAGCAGAGACTCTGGCATTTACTCTTGAACATAAAGTAGGTAAAGTGAATGAACTCAATAATAAAGTAAAGGAACTAAACAGAGGGTTTCAAAGGGCAGCTCGAGAAGATGAAGTAAAGTATTTATAATGAAATGTGCAAAGACTTGGAGTTAGAAAAACAAAAGGGAAAAACACATTCAATATTTCTAAAGCTGAAAAAACGAAGAACAATTTAAGCCTCTGGTTGCAATATTGAAGGATTCTATGGGCAAAATGTTGAACAAAGTATGAAGTATCAAGGAAAGATGGAAGGAATAGAGTCTCTACCAAAATTAATTGATTGACATTCAACCATTTCAGGAAGTAGCATATAATCAAGAACTGATAGTATTGAAGGAAGAATATCCAAGCTGCAGTGAAGGTAATGGCAAACAACAAGGCTCCAGGAACTGATGAAATACCAATCGACAGGTTTCAACAAATGGAGGCAAAGCTGGACATGCTCACTCATCTCTGCCAATATACGTGGATGATAGTAACCTGACCAACCAACTAGAAGAGATCCATATTTGTGGCCATTCTATACAAATTAATCCAGTATAATGCATAAATTATATATATGGAAATAAGCATGCAAGCAAAGTTTTGTTGAAGATAATTAAAAAATAGTTGTATTGACAGGGAGCTGCCAGACATTGACCAAGTTCAAACACATTGCAAAAGAATTCATTTGACTGCAAATGGTACTGCATCCCTGAGCCAATCACCTCTGTAAAGGTGTCATAGGTGTGTTTTTTGATCCAGCAATCAATATACATACACTCAGGACCAAATTTAACAGTTTCTTTTGGAAAGCCCCGTTCCTCCACTGTCCTCAGAATGTCCCTGAATACTGACCGCTGCTTTCATTTGTTCACTTTGGCCCAGTGCCAGAAATTCACGCTGGATTTAAAAGAGAAGCTGGTATGAGAGATATCATTGATGACGTCAGATGGTTCTTGGCTGAAAGCACAGGATACCAGAAAGATGTTTATCTGTGTTTTATTGACTATGCAAAGGCATTGGACTGGGGGAATCATAACAAATTATGGATAACATTGTAAAGAATGGGTATTCCAGAACTCTTAAATGTGCTCATGCAAAACCTGTGCGTAGGTCAAGGGGCAGTTATTCTAACAGAACGAAGATAAACTGCGTGGTTTAAAATCAGGAAATGTGTGCATCAAGATTGTATCCTTTCACCACACTTACTCAATCTGTATGCTGAATAAATAATCCAAAAGGGTCGATTATATGATGGAAACTATGACATCACATCAACAACCTGTGATGTGCATGTGACACAAACTTGCTTGTTGAAAGCAACGAGGATTTGAAGCACTTTCTGATGAAGATGAAATACTACATATAGCTTTCAATAAGGATCACACCTCAAAATAAAAAACACAATTGGACCAATAAGCAACATTATGATAATAGAAAAAGAGTGAAGTTTTCAAGGATTTCATTTTATTTGGATCCACAATCAACACCCACAGAAGCAAAAGTCAAGAAATCAAACAAAACATTGCATTGGGCAAATATGTTGCAAAAGATCTCTTTAAAGTGTTAACAAGCAAAGATGTCACTTTGAGGACTAAGATGTGCCATGGTATTTTCAATCACTTCATATGCATGTGAAATCTGAATGATGACTGAGTAGGACTGAAGAATTGATGTCTCTGAATTATGGTTTTGATGAAGAATATTGAATATACCATGTAGTGCCAGAAGAAGTAACAAAATCTGTCTTGGAAGAGTATAGTGAGAAGGCTTCTTGGAAGTGAGGATGATGAAAGTTTCTCTCATGTACATTATCAGGAGGAAGCAGTCACTGGAGAAGAACATCATGGTTGGTAAAATAGAGGGTCAGCAAAAGAGAGGAAGACCCTCAACAGCTTGGATTGATGCAGCGGCCACAACAATAGCCTCAAACACAGGACATGTTTGGTTGTGCATGAGATCTATGAGTTGGAATGGCACCTAACAACAACAGAAACAACAGTGTTATGGGAAAGAGTTCCTGGGTGGCACAATGGTTAAGCATTCTACTGCTAACCAAAAGTTTGGTGGTTCAAGCTCAACCAGAAGCACCTTGGAAGATTGCCTTGGTGATCTGTTTCTGAAACTCTATGGAGCAGTTCCATTCTGCACACATAGGCTCATCATGAGTTGGAATTGATTCCAATCTTTTGCTGGAAGAGTAGCAAGGTCACACTGTAGAAGAGAATGTGGAATGGAGAGATTGTTGTGGCTATCTTTTGAAATACAGTCTACAAAAACCAGCATGTATGGGAGAAAGGGGGTTGAATACCCCTGGGGCCATCCCTAGCCAGTGAGGATGGTAGTTGGTGGATAAATGCAGAAATCCCGCATCCTTCAGAAGGACAATTCTGAGGTATATTCTATACATTCTTCAGAGGATTCCCAGGAGATTTGAGCCCTTGTTAGCCACCATGAAACTAGTACAATAATACACCCTTTATTGCCTTTTCCACCTTCACCATGTTTATCTCCCCATCCCTTTCTGCTTACTTCCTCAGAACTTCTCTCAACCCTTGCTTTGAGTTTTGCTTCCCTGGGAAACTAAAATGAAACACTCAGTTTCCTCTTCTGAGAAAGCCTCATACACTGGGCTATAAAATATTGCACCTGCCTCTTAAGATTGTTGAGTAATCCCACACAAGAATAGATTTGAAAGGGCCTTGTCAACTGGGAGGCTGGGATGGGTGCGAGACATTACTGTGAGAAGAGGCATTTCTGAGGTAAACATGGAGATTTGGGTCTGTTGTGATGGAAGCCTCAGCTCTATGGAAATGGTTACCAGAAGACAACATGTTGCCTTGGGAATGGTGAGAGATGAGGAAAGGGAGGTGTGGGGATATGTGAGAATGGGTGCAGACAGAAGGTGCTCTCTGGGGGAGTGGAAACATGCAGCATGCTGAGGCCCTGCCCTGCCCAGATGGAAGGGGCCTGGCCTGCCCATACCAAATTCAGGTGACTTGGCACAAGATGAGGTGACTCACCAGCCTGTAACAAGGTCCTCAAGATCATCTACCTGTCTTTGTTGGGACTTGCCTTCATGAACAAGCCTTGATTCCTGATTTGGCCTCTGCCCAGGGGACATAGGGACTCACTGTTAAAAGGCAAGGTTTAGGACACTGGTTCATTCACCCTCCATTTAGTAAATACCGAAAGTCAGCCCTTCTCCACCTCAGGCCCTATGGTAGGGATCCAAAGGTGAATAAACCATTCCCTGCTCTCTCCAGAGGCTCCTAGTCAGGGAGGGGACCTCAGAGCAGGAGATAGGCAACTTTGACAGCACTATAGTTCCCACAGAGGCAGCCTGCTAGAGGACATAGGAGGACCTGCACCCCCCACCCAGATCTGAGGGAGGTCATTGAAAGTCATTCCAGAAATTATGATGACAGAAAGCTTGTAAGCCTGCCTTCAGCCTATAACGGATTGGATTTTCTAGAATGGGAAGTAGAATTTGTCCAGGGAAACATACTTTTTGTTAAGCCTTTATGGGGCTTTAAGAGTCTAGGGCTTTAGGTGGAATCCTGAGCCTCACCCAGAACTTTCTAAAATGGAATATTCCCACTTGAGACGACATGCAGACCAACCCAGAACTGCTGGGAGAACAGAAGATTCTTACTGAAAGAAAGATAAACCTGAAGGAAAACAGACTGTTGGCTGTTTCAGTATCAAGCAAGCAGTTCGCTTTGGAGGCATCAAGGAAAGAAAAGCCAGCCCCATCAGGGAAACCCCCCTTCTAGGACTGAAACTCAAAGGGAACCCATGAATGGTATAGTATGCTTGCTGTTGACCACCTGGGTATACTTGTGAGTGGAAGTGGGGGAAATGCAGCATCAAAGATATGGGCTGAGTTTGTCCATGTTTCATTGGCACCCACTGATTTTGAGATGAAGGAGAGAAGAGGAAGGGCTGGCTGGTCTGAAGTTTAGGAAGATGTGTGAACTCCTGAGCCCATCCATGGGCACTGACCAAGCTAGGGCTGAAGTGGCCCGCTGGTCTGAAGTGCAGGGAGGTGTGGGTGAACTCCCAAACTTGCAACCAGAACCCATTTCACCTGGCCTAGATGGCTAGTTGACCAGAAATCAGAGGGAGATAAAGATGTTTGATACTGAGAATAAGTACAAATTGCTGCAATTTGGTGGACTAGACTTTTGTGTATGAATGCAGTGACTCAAAATTCCAACAGAAATAGAAGGGTTCTTCATATCAAGGAACAATTTTGTTTCTTCAGAGTACTGGGTTGATAGGGATGAGAAATTTAGACATTGGCTATCAAACACGGGGTGAGGGCTACAAAGGCATGAAGTGGCTAGTTTACAAGCTTTCATTAGCATCCTTAGTTTCACAATGAGGGGTGAATAGTTTCCCTCTTTTCCCGATGGATCTGATAAAAGGGGATGGGGGACAACAGTGACAGGATTTTACAACAGTGATAGGATTTTATGATTCAGTTGTGAATAATTGTTAGCAGGGCTAAGTGTGATTATCACAGCTGTTAAGATGTGTAACTAAAAGGGGGGAGTAGTTAATCTTTGATTTCAAGAACAGACAATCTCAGGACAATCAAAAAGGAAGAGCATGAGTGGAGCGTGAGATCCCTATCTAGAAAAGCGTGAAATTAGACAATTGTGTCCATTGCTTTGGCTAGTGGGTCTATTCAACTTTTTGAGGGTTTCTTCACTTTTGCTGACTTTCTGTTTTTTGTTTTGTTTTAAGTTTTTATTGTGAATTGAGTGAAAGTTTACAGGGCAGATTATCCATTTTACATTCAATAAATAACTGACCTTCTGTTTTACCAATTATGATGCCTTTCGTTGGCAATTGGTTTTTCCTAATGTGTCCAAAGTAATGGAGGCCAAGTCTGCTGTTATTTTAGGGGTGGAGAACTGATCTTAAGGGTAGGACTAAATCTCTCAGGCCCCACAAAGACAACCACTTCCGGAGGCCCCACCCAGAGTCCCCAGTCTAACTGTCTCCTCCTTCCTCATCACTCAGGAAAGCTTCAGATGCAATTGCATCAGATTACCTCAACTGGTCATTATCAGGAAGGGGTGAAACCCAAACATCCTGATTTCTTCTTATGAATCTTGGCTGGAGCCTCGAGGCTCCTCCAGGATAGGGGTCAGAGGCCCAGCTGGCACTGCCAACTAATATTAATGGTTTGTGCTTGTTTTTCTATTTCTGTGTTTCTTCCCCTCCATCATCTACCTCACAAATTGCAGGCTACAGCGTAGAAGGTGTCTCCTACATCTGACTTGATTCTCTGAGAGTACACTTCCCCTCATCAGATTAGGAACTTCCAGAGGGCAGTATGAGGAGGAGGCCTGGGAACGAAGTCAGGGACGCTTTTGCTGGTGCTTTATAGTGTGGTGCTTCAGGATAATGCATTGGACCACAAGGTCGGTTTAAACTGCAAAGGTTGGCAGTTCAAATCAAACCAACTGCTCCTTGGAAACCCTGTATAGGGTCGCTATGAGTCAGCGCCAACTCGATGGCACTTAACAACAGCAACAATAGTAGTATGTTGTTGTTAAGGGCCATCGAGTTGATTCCGACCCACAGCAACCCTGTATAGGGTTTCCAAGAAGCAGCTGGTGAGGTTGAACCACTGACCTTGCAGTTCAAACGACTTTGCAGCCTGACTCATTAGCTTAAAGTGCCACACCAGGACTCCTATAGTTGTTTACAAGTCTTAAAATTGGATTCAATTTCCTCATTTTAAAAACGGGGTTAATAATACCTATTGTTGTTAAGTGCTGTCAAATTGGTTCTGACTCATAGCAACCCTATATAGGATTTCCATGGAGTGAACGGTGAGGTTGAACCACCGACCTTGCAGTCCAGTGCATTGAGCCTAAGTGCCACACCAGAACTCCAATACCTGTGGTGGTAGTAATGGTTGTGTGCTGTGGCGTTGGTTCCAACTCAGCTATCCTTCCTGCACAGGGTTTCTGAGGCAGCAAATCTTTCTGAGAGCAGAAAGCCTCATCTTTCTCCTGAGAAACGTGTGGTAGTTTCAAACTGCTGACCTTGAGGTTAGCAGACTGACTCGTAAACACTACGCTACCAGAACTCCTATAATAATACTTGTAGTGAGGGTTAAGATATAAAGAAACATCATGGAAAGACATTCTTAGACAAAAATACTGGGCACCAACCATGATATATGAGGACAGAGGAAACCAGACAGTCAGCTCCATGAATACAGGTGGATTTAGCCATTTCACACACTGCTGTATTGCAAGGGGCCAGAACAGAGCCCAGAGCAAGAGTAGGCACTCAAATTGTCGGTTTAACAAATGGGTAGGGAGTGGGTAGGGACTGGGTTTGCCCACCTCTGTGGGCCTCCAGGGGTGGCAGGGTCCACCCCCAACAAATACGCAGGTACCTTATCCAGGGTTAGAGAATAGTGATTCAGCAAGGAAATTTCCCTGCCAGTATACCTACCAGTAACTTCTGCAATCTTCTCAGCCAGCCCACTTATTTCCTCTCCCTTCTACCACACCACAGCTCCCTGGCAGTAACTATGCTATCTTTGTTCATGACCCAAGACCTTCGTGCCTTCTAGACCCCACCCTCTGCTCCTTCCTTTCTCAGAAAACTCTTGACAAGCCACAGTGGCTTATCAAAACATCTTTAGTCCTTTATCACGCAAAGAGCAGAATTCTGTGAAGTTGTACCCCAGTTTATTGTGTGCCCTAAGTAAGTCATAACCCCAAGTCTTTACCTTTTCCACTGCATACGTTACCACACAGAGGATGCTGAGTCATGTTTGTGAAAGAACCCTGTGAATTGTCATGTGCTAAATGTATAGGGTCACCATGAGTTAGAACTGACCCTGTGGTAGTGGGTTTGGTTTTATTTACTAGTTAAAATGACCCCTGGTGGCACAGTGGTTTAAGTGCCTGTTAACTGAAAGGTTAGTGGTTCAAACCCACCAGCTGTTCTGAGGGAGAAAGATGTGGCAGTCAGCTTTATAAAAATTATAGCACTGGATACACTATGGGAACAATGCCACTCTGTCCTAGAGTTGCTCAGTTGGACTCAACTCCATGGCAATTGGTTTTTGCTTAGCTTAACAGTGCCAGGTGCCACGAATTTGCCATCATTACTCCCTACCCCTCTCCCCTAGCTCCTGTGACCCCTTCCTTGTTCTTGAACCTCTTCTACAATGCTCCGCCCTCACCACATTCAAGCCTGTTAATTGCCACTTCTGAGACCTTTCTTGAGGTTTCCCTTCACCCCACTCATCCAAAGTAGCCTGCCCTCCTCCATCTTGCCACTCCTCTTCAATTTTACTCCCTTCCAGAAAGACCCAAATTCTCCTCTGGACCTCCAGACTGTGCTTTGGTCCTCTTGACCCTCCATGGGTCTTCCCAGGGCCCCCGCTTTCCCTCAGATGCCACAAACCAGTCTCCCTCTCCCAATGTGTCCCCCACACAGCACACACCAAGCTGCCTGCCCACCTCATGTTTTATTATAAAAATGCTAAATTACACGGGACATCACTGCTTGTATGAACACAGTATGTACGGTTCCGAGTCAGCTCACACCACCCGTCAGCCTGGGCAGGGGACTAAAGACTACCACAGGAGAATGAAATGCACTCCCTGCCCGGCCCCAGATTCACATCTACAAGGTGAATGGGCCTGGGGACACACATGCTCATCACCTTCACATCCTGGGGGGATGCTCTGGACCCTCTGCCCCCACCTGTACCCACCTGTGGATCAGTGCCCCGCCCCAACTCTGCCCAGTGGGGGTGGGGAAAATGATAACCTCTTTTCCGCACTGGCTCAGAAGCCAACAAAAGATTCCAAGTATGTAAAAACAGCAGTTTATTTAAAAAAAAAAAATAACAAAACACAATACTCAGGGTGGAGGGGGCTGGAGAAAGCCAGGACTCGCAGCAGCAAGCTCTACCAGCCCCTCACAGGAAGACAGTCTGTTTAGTTTCACATTATCTTTTGCTCCCCAAATCCCTTCTTCAAAAACATACTCACAAATGATGAACAATTGCTTAGGGGGAGGGGCTCAATTCACAGATTTGGCAGCTCACCACTCACCATGTGTGAGCTAAGAGCAAGAGGGGCACAGTGTGAGAGGGTGGGCAGTTGGGTCCATTGAAATGAGGACACACCTGAGGGGGTGCAGGGCAGGGAGCTCTTAGAGGGCTGGGGGTGGGATTAGCCAGGAGAGTTGACCCATACATACCCCATCACTGTCCTCTCTTTCCCACCACTTCCTGGGGAGGGCAGAAGGCCTTGCACCTGCCATTGTTGTCTGAGGCAGGGTGCTGGGCTCCGAGTAAACCTACTGGGACACTGGGCCCTCACTGGCCTTTCCTGGGGTCCTCTGTATCAGGAGTGTTCCAGCTGCTGCCCACTCACTCCTAGCCCCAGGCTGCCTCTTCTCTGCGGAGACCTGCCACAGTGGGTAGCAGGACAGATGAGGTGAGCTTCCAGGAGGGTTTATACAAACCCAGCCCTGGGCCCTGCTGCTCCCCACTCCATACGGTACCTCCCCCAAACGCTGCAGGGATCACCAAAGTAGAATCCAGGCATTACCCTTCCCTCCCATCTCCAGAATACCCAGGTTAGTGCTAGACCCGTAGGGGCTCATTAAACACCAGGGAATGTAAATGGCTGAGTGCCCTTCCCACCCCATGCCCCAGGAGAACCGAGTGACATTATCAACTGAGTGACCCATGCAGGCCTCCACAGGCTCAGTCTTGCCCACCTGCCCTGCCAGCCCACAGATGTCTCAGAACCATTGGAGGACCAAGCTGTGCTCGGGGCAGATGACATTCACTGGCAGTGTGTGTTCAGCTGGAGAGCAGAGGCTTTGTCCTGGGCGTGCGCCATGTTGGATTGGTAGCGTATAGCTGGAGGGGATGGAAGGTAAGGAAGGCCCCTGGCCCCCCACTCCCAGTTTCAGGATATCCCCTCACCATGGGCCAGGGATCCCAACCATCATAGGATACCCCAAGGTGAGGGGGAAAGAAAGCTGTCAACTGTGGGGTGGGGAGCCAGGCCTGCCTCATGTGCCTTTGGGGCAGTTTGCCTTATTGTACTCGTTCATAAGCTGTTCGTAAGGCACAGAGAGCTCAGACTCAGTGCTGGTGAAGGTAGACTCATCTGAAGAGGGGAACTCGCTCAGGTTCAGGGGTGCCTCAGCCTCGGCGCCCCCCTTCTGGGGCCGCTCCTCCTCGGCCAGGTTGTCTTCCAGAGAAGACTTCGAGGTCTCCTCGTCTGAGAGGCCAGTCTCCTGGCTCACAAAGGTGATGTTGGCGTTCTGGAAGATGAGAGGGTGGTAGTCCTGGGCATCCCATGGCTCACCCTCTTCGCTGATGCGGTCCAGCTGGTTAATGAACACCTCAGGGGTGGGGGCACCATCCTCAGGGGGTCCCTCCCCAGTCTCCTCATTGGGGGGCCTCGACACATGGCCTTTGCTTCTTAGTGTCTGTGATACCTCTTCTAAGCTGGGTACCCGGCTCTTAGAGTAGACCACCAGGGGGGCCAAGGAGGTAGGGAGGGCTGGCAGCCCACCCCCTGGAGGCCCCAGCCCAGGTCCCGGGACCCTCTCCCCACCCCCACTAGTCTTCATGGCCTTCTTCCCAATCTGTTTGATGAGGTCATTGTAGGTCTCCTCCTTTTTGGAGAGAAAGCTGAAGATGTTGACGTCCTTGGAGGTTGCGTTTCCTGCCAACTGCAGGGCCTTTTTGGAGTGTGGGGAACTCTCGAAGGACTCCTTCCGCCGTCGCCGCCGTTTCTTAATGGCTTTGTGGACTTCCACAAACATGCTGACCTTCCAGTTGACAAAGAGGGATAGCCAGGCCAGCCCCAGATAGATCCAGAGCTCCACAAAATAGCGGTAGAGGGCATGGTAGTTGGCCTCAGGGTTCACACCTGCAGGACAGGAAGCCCAGGATCAGGAAGGGGTTGATGGGGACCAAGAAGCATGGAAAGGTCAAAGCTGGGTGATGTGAGAGCAGTTACAGCAAAGCCAGAACACAGTAGGGCATGGGGGTGAACTGAAGGAGGCCTAGATCCAAGACTACACCAGCATCCTAAAGATGCATGCCCCTACTACTCCCAGACCCAACCTGTTTCTGAGCCTCTGTTTCCCCAACTACAAACATCAGGAGAGTGGCTATCTCCAGGGGCGAGGAAGAGACCTATATTGAGGGGTTTTGTGGAGTTAGTAATGTAGCCACCACATACAGTCAAAAAATACAAGGGGGCTTCAAAAAGCTTGTGGAAAAATGGAATTAAAAGATCCTGAAATACTTCCCACAAACTTTTTTAAAGCCCCTTCTTATATTATATGTACTTGTTCTGTGCACTGAGAAGAAGCCAAGACAGGAATTTCCCCTCAGAGTGGGCAGAGAGCCTTCCCTGCAGCCAGCGCCCTGAATTTGGGCTTCTCGTCTATGAAACTGTGCGAAAGTACATCTCTGTTCACTAAAGCTACCTGACAATACTCTCTGACTATTCATAAGGTTTTGTTTGTTTTTAAACTTTTCTCAATCATCTTTTTTTAAAAAAATGTTTTATTGTGAATTATTTGATAGTTTACATGGGAGAACATTAGTTTTACATTCATCCTATCGTATATCATTTCATTGCCATGGTTACAATCCCCTCCATGCATCATCAACTAACCAAAGGGTATACCCTGCAAGCCTGCCCCCTGGTTGTCAGCACACAGCCCCTCTCCCTCTCTGGGTCTAAAGTCCCCAGCTGCTCCATCTCTCCACGTCATCATCTCTGTCTCCATCTCTGGCATCACTGCTTCTCTGGGTAGGGTTCCGCTCTCTGCTCTTCTCCCTTGATGGTCCCAGGGACCTCCGCTCCCAGACTGCAAATTTAATCACTCCCCTCATTGCTACAAAACGTCTACCTTTACATTTCCAACCCTCACAATCAGTCCTGATAACAATTATTCACTATTGTATCACAAGAGACCTATCCACATTTCTTTTCATTAGCCCCGCCTAGACAGACTGGATACTACTCAGTGGAGATTCATAAGGTTTTCATAAGGCTCAAACAATGGGCTCAAAAGCATCAACAGTTGTGAGGGTGAGGCAGAACTGGGTGGTGTTTGGTTCTGTTGTGCACAGAATCGCTATGAGTCGGAACCAACTCAGTGGGACCTACCAACAACAATGTGATATTTCAACTAAGACAAAGACAAACATTTAATTTTCTACCACCCCATAAGGTCGGTGCTATTGTTATTATTTACCAATTTTATAGAGAAGGAAATTGAGGCACAGCAGTGTGGTGTCTTGTGGGAGCTGGGATGGCATCTGCTGTACACTCCTTGACACAAAATGCTTGTCCTTACCCAACTCCAGACAATGGGAGGCTTGTGCTGTGGACTAAAGTTATCTCTCTGGACAACAGTTCCTGATTTGCCAGGCTCAGTGCCTCGTTTTCCTGTTCCTCTCACCCACTCAACTGCCCCCTCCCAGCATTCCTTGCACAGGAACAGAAGGGTAGTGACCTCCCTCTGGCCCCGTGAGGGAAGACTGGCAGGGACCAGAGGCCCCGGGAGAGAGGAGGAGGTCAAATGGGCAGGGCAGCTGGCTTGGAGGGAACAAAGACTGAATCAGTGTAGCCAAACAGAGTGTCAAGAAGATTAAGAGCCAAGATGCTGTGCAGGTCATAGGCACAAGTCCCTGGTAGCGAGGCTGGCTGCAGGTGGTCAGACAAAGGGCCAAAGAATCTTATTGCCTCCCTGAATTAAGCTGAGTGGAGTGGGAGGGAGTGGTGGGCAGTTTGGGAGAAGGCCTTCCTTGTCTTTGTACTGTCTGTGGCAAGAGCAAAGTTTCGGGTCTCTGAGCCAAGCCTGCCGAGGACAGCCCATGGAAGGACAGGAGGTGCTTCAGGGATGGAGAAGGGGCCTTGCTGGACTCACGTGGGAAACACGTACAAACCTGCCCAAACCCTGTCAGCGGGAGACTGACAGTGGCCACTATCCCCAGGCCTGGGTGAACTCAAGCTCAGCAGACAGGAGGGAAGGATGCCAGAGTCCAAACAGCAGGAGAGGAAATGAGGAGGGCGAAGCCACAGCCAAGAGAGGGAAACAGAGAGGAAAGATCCTTCTGCCATTCCTCTGTGCTTTAGTTTCTCCTTGGCAACTGGCAGGGTGGGACGAGGATCCTATTGTGTGGGGGAAGTGTCCCAAAGACTGAACAACTATCAGGGCTCCCAACAAAGGCCAGCTGAGTAGGAACTGGTGAGGAGAAGGCAGGAAGCAGAGGGCTGAGGAATGAGGGCAGGGGCTCACCAGCCACGAAGTCACCGAAGCCAATAGTGGAGATGGTGATGAAGGAGTAGTAGAGACCATCGATGTAGCACCACTTCTCTGTCACCATGAACACAAAGGGCGGAATCACCAGGTGGACCAGGACACCCCACACGATGAAGATGGCCGTGCATGTGATCTGCGCCTTCCGCTGATGGGGGACAGACAGCCCAAGTCAGACAATGAGGGAGACTCGGGGGCCCAGCAGGGGCAATACCCAGGAAAGGAGGGATACCCCCGGCCTGACCCAGGAGGGCTGGACAACCAGAGCCCCTGAATACCCCAACACCTGGTCCAGCCCCCTCATCTTTGCCCACTACCTGGAATAGGGGACATACCAGGCTCACGCCTCTCTTGGTGAGGAACTGGCCCAGTCTCTTGGCACGTCCCCCGAAGAACTTGCCCAGGGCACTGATCCATGTCAGACAGAGCGGCACCCCAAAGAGACCATAGAAGATGCAGAAGAGGCGCCCTGCAGGGGTCTTAGGGGCCACGTTGCCATAGCCTGAAGAGGGAGGAGGGAAAGAATGAGGTCAAAGGAAGGGTCTTGTAGACTTTGGCTCAACGTGGCCCTCTCTCTCCTGTAACACACACATATCAGTTCATAGGGAACCCCAGTCTCTAAGTCACACTTACATATAACAACATCTGATACCATCCAACTGACTCTGACTCACAGCCAAACCCTACATGCGTCAGAGTAGAGCTGTGTTCCGTAGGGTTTTCAACGGCTGACTGAAGATCACTAGGCATTTTCTTCCAAGGTGTCGCTGGATGGACTCAAACAGTCAACCTTTTGGTTAGCAGCTGTGTACCACCTAAGGACTCCAAGCCATACTGAAGTAATGGCATTTCCCTTGGGCACACTATTCTCACATGATCATTGGATGCAACTGTGATTTATGATGGCTCCTCCATCACACTGAAAGCTCCCTGAGGGCAGGGACCATGCCTCTCCCCTACTAGGTCTCCCACTAGTGCCTATGGCATCATTGTGTAAATGATGGGGTTCCCAGGCTCCTTCCTGTCTCATGCATGCTGCTGCTGCTCACATCAAGGGGGAGTCTAATGCCCCTTCCTTTGGATCTGGGTTGGCCTGACCAACAGAACGCAGTAGGAATGAGGATGTGTAGACCAGGACTAGGAAGTCTTTTGCATCTCCCTGATCTCTTGAAACGTTTGCTGGTGGAATTCTCCCTCTTAGAGCCCAGTCACCATACTGTGAGACACTCCAGACACATGTGGAGGTCCTGTAGTTAGAGTTACTTTCATCCCCAGCTGAGATCCCTGCCTACAGCCAGTATCAGTTGTCAGACATGCAGCCAGCTGGGTTCTCAGATGACTGCAGCCGCATAAGAGGCCTGCCCAAGAATGGATGAGCTGAACCTAGACAATCCATAGAATGGGGGAAAAAAGAATCAATTCTGGGGTGGTTTCTTACGCAGTCATATAGGTATGAGGATAGACTTATAGCAAGTCTTCTTGGAATGACCAGTCACCAAAGACTTACTAAATCCCAGGAAAGTGTCGAGCTGACAGATTGCAATTTGGCTCATAAGTCTCAGTGGTCAGAGTTGGACTCCTATAATATTCGCAAGTCTAGGAGACAGTGGTGGGTATCTGAAGGTCTTAGGAGGTAGAAGGCCATTAGTGGGACCCTGGCCATATATGAACCTTACAGGAGCAGAGTCACAAAGACAGACACAAACCAGACAAACTTACCGATGGTGGTGATGACCGTGGCTGCAAATATGACTGCATTGGGCCAGTTCCAGTTGTTGAAGGTCTGGTTCCCTGTGATGGCCACACCCTTTCCTGCAGCATCAGATACTACCTAGAAACAGAGAATGAAGGTCAGTATGGAATGAAAGTCATTGTCTAAGTGGCAAGCACTGTATTAAATTTCTTATAGGCGTTCTCATTAAATCATCACAGCTACAGAGTGGTAGTTACTGTCTCTATTTTATAGGTGATGAAACAGAGGATCAGAGAGGCTAAGTGATTTGCCTAAGGTCACACAGCTGGCAAGGATATGCACCTAAGCAATCTGTCTCCAGAGTCCAGTGTTTCTCACACTTATTAAGATACACCAGAATTACCCGGAGGGCTCATTAACAGCAAACTGCTCAGTCACACCTCCAGTTTCTGCTTTAGTAGGTCTGGGGAAGGGCCCAAGAACTGGCATCCCCAACAAGTTCCCAGATGATGCTAATGCTACTGGTCCCCAGACAGCAGGAAGAACTGTGGCACCAGAGTATTCTGCTGTCAAAGGCAGATGTGACATAAATACACAGGAGAACCACTAAGCCTATTTAAGGTTGGCCTGGAAAAAGCGGATGGTGTCGGCTTCCATTCATTGAATGTTTCAATCAAAGATACTATGAAAGAATCTTGATCAAAAGGGGGTAAATGTGGAAGAGATTTCCAAACTCTTATGGAATCCTGACTTTATGGAGCCACTAAGGCTGGATGGAAGGATCTCTGGTAGCTTAGTGGTTACAAATCGGGTTGCGAACCACAAGGTCAGCAGTTCTACACTACCAGCTGTTACGCAGGAGAAAGACGAGGGTTTCTGCTCCCGTAAAGATTTACAGCCTCAGAAACCCTGTACAGGGTTGCTATGACTTGGAACCGACTTCTCGGCACATAACAACAACAACAAGAAGGTTGGATGGATGACGGCCCCAAACTATTATCCTGAGATAATTTTCAAACCTGAAACCTTTAACCATAAATATCTCCTGATGTCTTCTTTAGAATAAACAACCGCTTAACTTAGCTAATAACAAAGATCTGTCTTGAGCCTTGTGCTCTTTTAAGGCTTATCTTCTTGTTGGTAAGTTCCGACTCATAGTGAGCCTGTATATGGTATCCAAAGAGCACCTGGTGGGTTTGAACCACTGACCTTGGAGTTAGCAGTCCAGTGCTGATCCCACAGTACCACATGACAGCTCCAAGACCTGTCTATATGGCATCAAATTGAATTGGCAACAGTAAGTTGAAAGATCATGCAGGAAACTTAAGGGGCAGTGAGTTTATGTTACTAGAGGAGGAACAATTTGGAAATGGAGGGCGAGAATAATTACACAACTGAAAATGTATGTGTCATTAAAATGTACATGTAGAAACAGTTGGTGTACATCCGGCTGCATATATTCTTAACAATAACCAAAAAGCCTATGACTCTAGCCTACCCTTTGCCCTCTTCCCTCCATTCCTTTCTCTCGCTGCCCTGTGCTGAGCAGAGACAGGTCATCTGAAGTGGCACGTACATGCCCAGGTATCAAAGTGATGTTATCAATGCCAACAGCCTCCCACAAACTGAGGACAGTAGGTGAAAAGTTGCCTGGTAAAGTACATTGGGAGGCCCCAGGAGAGGCCTTATCTGACCCAGGAAACACCCTGCATCATGTTAGATTCAAACTGCTAGGTTCTATCACTTAGTAAGCTTTCCTCTCTCCTTCCTTCAAATCTCTCCACCTTTCACTGCAACCTACCAACCAGGTGCACTCCAGAAGTCACGTAAGAAAAGACAGGCTCAGCTCTAAACCTGAGGTTCCGGAGTCCTGTCCCTAGGAAGGCTACAGACAGAAATAGCCAGTCCAGAGAGCAGAAACTCAGCTATATCCCCCTTAAAAATCCAACAAAGGATGGACAGAGAAGAAATAGAGGAAGACGCAATGGGAGGGAGATGGAAAACTGTATTTCTAAGCCACCCAAAGCATGACTGAGGTTTGGTAGGAAAAAAAGGGCAAGGGTGGGTTGTTCGGCAGGAATGTGCAGTGTGCAGAAGCAGCAGGGGGGCCTGTGTAAATGGATATGCCTCCTCTTACAAAGAATTTTCCATGATGATGTGCACATCTGACAAACTGCACCACCATTACCCTGCCTCCTCATGGCATTTCCAGAGCATTTTCCTGAAGGCTGTGCAGTCTATGAAAGTGGAACGTGCGTAAGGTTGGATTCCCTCAGGAAGCTCGCTACCAGCTGGGCTGTCCACTTAAACATGAACCAGCCAGAAGACTCTTGGATACCAACAGGCCAACAAGAAAGTGAAAACGAAAACTAAGGACCATACAAAGGTTAAGAAAAATAAGAATTAAATCTAAATGCAAAGCAAGAGACGATTAGGTCTGAGGGCCCTGTCTGTTAATGCTAAACAGATGACAGGTGATGTAGAACCACTCACTCACTCCCCCTTTGGCGTCTACCTTTAGAATCACCAATACATCTTCAATGCCAAGGATAAATCAGAATTGTTGGGGATTGAGTCCAGGCTAGATGGAGAGATTATACATTTTTAAGGTGGGAACTGTGTCATTTCCCAGAGAAAGAACCTAAAACTGAGACTTCATAACCACCTCTGATCATCTCGATGGAATCTTGGAAAGCTATCAGAAGACAAGCTGTTACTACTTTTACAAAGAAAGAAATGATGGATTCTAAAAACTTGGAACGCAAACCTGCACTCTTGCAAACTCCTAAATGGGGACAAGAAGAAGTTTGGAACCCTCAGAAGAACAAGTGATGGGCATGAGAAGCTAGCGCGGGTTCACCAAGCACAAGTCATGCTCAGCTAAATGCATCTCTTTTTGCAACAGGGTTGCAAAGCCTTGAAGTTTTGTGGAATGCAGTAAATCTAGATTTTAGCTGGGTTGCTAACTGATGGGTTTGAAGATATTTATGTGGACAAGACAGAAATGTGGGGTAGAGATGGAACTAATTGGGTCCATTCAAAGACAAACAACCCCAAGGAATATTGATCATTATCAACCTGAACCCGAGTCTCTATTATCATGCCAAAGCCTGGCCTCTTCAATATTTTAATCAACCACAGGGTGACGACACAGATGGTTTGCCAATCAAATGAGAATGCAGTGCCGTTGATAAGGGCAGAATGGGAAGATAGCTAACACATTGTATGAAAACTCTAAACCACTTGATTTAGAACAATGGACAAAAACTAACAAGATATAAGTGTACTTTTAAATTTCAAAATCTTATGATTTGTGCTATCCAGATACCTCCCTAAAGTGTTTGTGCTCTTGAGTACTAACCTTAAGGTTGGCGGCTTGAAAGCACCCAGATGTGCCATGGAAGACACAAAGATTAGAGCCAAGAAATGGTCTACTCTCAGGTCGCCATAAATTGGAATCAACTGGACAGCAATAGGTATTTACACTTTGGATTAGAAAAGACAGGTATAGTATCTAAGGGGGAAGTCTTTTTTAGCTGACCATGAACTAGAAAACATTAGGGAGGTTGCCTAAAGGAAAACCTATTCACCTCAGACAGCATCTTCCAGCTACTCAGGGGTGGTTGTTGTTGATAAGTGCCATTGAGTCAGTTCTGACCCATAGCGACCCTGTATAGGGTTTCTGAGGCAGCAAATCTTTCTGAGAGCAGAAAGCCTCATCTTTCTCCTGAGAAACGTGTGGTAGTTTCAAACTGCTGACCTTGAGGTTA
>NW_006408556.1:9143924-9151476 GCF_000296735.1 Chrysochloris asiatica
TAAGTGCCATTGAGTCAGTTCTGACCCATAGCGACCCTGTATAGGGTTTCTGAGGAGAAGCTGGTGAACCTAAACTGCCAACCTTGCAGTTCAAATGGCTTTGCAGTCTGGCACATTAACCCACAGCGCCACACTAGGACTCCTAGGGATGTGCCAATCACAGTGTTCTCTGTAGGGTCAGGCCACAGCCCTGTTCCATTCTGGGTACCAGACTTCACTTGATTATAGTTCAAGAGGAAAGAAGGGTGAGGTTTTTTTTTTTTTTTTTGGTGAATGAGCTATACCACAGAATGGACTGTCCTTTGCAGTAATAAACATCCAATAATGGAAGGAAGAGGTTAAACCAAGGCAGACCATCACCCATCATGGACGTCATTGAAGGTGAGAATTGAATAGGAGGTGGTAACACCCTTGGAAGAGTTTGGAAATCCCACCCCAGGGGACTTTTTCCATGGTCATAATTCATTCATCAACACTGTACACACCAGGCACATTTGAGGCACTGAGAAAAGTACAGTGGATAGATAAAACCTCTGTCCCCATCATAACTGCACTCTAGAGGATGACAAGGGTACGGCTGGCGGTGAGGGGACTGGCACTGAAAGTGCTAAATGTTCCACAACGACATCTACAGTGCCAACACAGCTCCCACTGAGACACAATGGCGTGACAAAGGAAGTCTGGGACTTAATAAACATTTAGTATGTGCTAAGGAGTCCTGGTGTGGTGCTGTGGGCTAATGCGTCAGACTGTGAAGTCATTTGAACTGCAAGGTTGGTGGTTCAAGCTCACCAGCTGCTCCTCAGAAACCCTATACAGGGTTGCTATGGGTCAGAATCGACTCAATGGCACTTAACAACAAGGGATCCATGGAGCCCTGGTGTGGCACTGTGGGTTAATGTGCCAGAGTGCAAAGCCGTTTGAACTGCAAGGTCAGTGGTTCAAGTTCAGCAGTGTTTTCTCGGAAACTCTATACAGGGTCGCTATGGGTCAGAACCGATTCAACGGCACTTAACAACAACAACAACAACAACAAGGAATCCATGGATTCCTGGTGTGGTGTGGTGCTGTAGGATCAGCACTGGACTTCGAACCACAAAGTCAGCAATTCAAACTCACCAGCTGCTCCTTGGAAACCCTATCTATATACAGGGTCATTGTGAGTCAGAAGCAGCTCGACAACACTTAGTAACAACGAGTGGAGTCCTGGAGTAACACTGTAGGATTAGCACTGGACTGCTAACCACAAGGATGGTGGTTCACACCCACCAGTTGCTTCTTGAAATCCCTATGCAGGGTCACTATGAGTCAGAACTGACTCGACGGCACTTAACAACAAACAAGGAGACAAAGGGGGTCCCGGTGGCACTGTGGGATAAACACTGGGCTGCTAACCGCAAGGTTGGAGGTTCGAAACCTGGGGAAGAAAGATGAGGCTAGCTGCCCCTGTAAAGACTTACAGCCTTGGAAAGCCTAAATAGGGTCGCTATGAGTCAGAGTTCACACCATGGCAGTCAGCTTGGTTTTGGTGAAGGAGACATCAGGAGGCAACGGTGGGTCCATAGTAGAATTCTTGCCTTCCATGTGGGAGGGCCTGGATTCAATTCCTGGCCAATGCACCTCACCTGCTGCCACCACCTGTCAGTAGAGGCTTACGTTTTGCTAGGACGCTGACCAAGTTTCAGGACTAGCAAAAAGTGATTTACTTCCAAAAATGAGCCAAGAAAAACCCTTATGGATCACAACAGTCTAATCTGCAACCAATTATGTGGGTGATGTCACCATGGATCAATGGCATATAACAACAACAACAACAAGGACATATCAAACGCAGGAGCTGGCCAAATAGAACCACCAAAGATGGAGGAAGGCAGGGCACTTTGAGAGGTGAAGAAGGCTGGGTTTCCTGCCCTTCATGCCACCCCACCTGCCTGCTCCCAGGAGCCCCCAAAGGCTGGCTGGCATTACCAGTCATTACAACAGGAGTTACAGCCACTGGCCAGGTCAGGAAACAAGCTGAGAAAGGTGAAGTGGCAGGCTAGGTTCTAGACTAATTCCAGGTCTATTCAGCCCTATACCTCCTGCCCTGCCTGCCCTCTGTTGCCCCATCACGGCTCAGGGTTCCCTCTGGGAAATGCTCAGGGGAGACACATCCACTACCTGGCTGACTCTGCCAGGCATCACTCGACAGGTAAGCTTGGGGAGCTGAGGTCTGGAGGTGAACTCAGAACGGCTCTTCCTCCTCCTACCACGTTCAGCCTCTCTGGTTATAGTTAGCATCACTCAGGCCTCTAAATTGTCTCCCAGAACAGAGGGGCTAGCCCAGGACTGAGGTCACCCCCGGGCTAGTGGGAGGGGCGTGAGGGAGCCAGACAAACACCCAGTTAGACAAGGTGTCCTGTCCTCGGGGTTAGGGAAACAGCTTTCACGGGAGGAGGCGGCCCCTGCTCACCCACAGGATTCTTTAACTTGGCTCCCACAGTTACACAAGACAATATTTTTCTTTTCCACATAAGCCTGGCGAGCAATGGGAGAGGGGGAGTCTGCACACAGCCAGCCCAGCTCTTGTTTGGGGGCAGAACTGAAGTCCTGCTCTCGTCACCCTCATCATACAGTGGCTGTGATTTACGGAGAGTGTGTTATGCGCCAAGTGTTAGGCTGAAGGATTACCGTACTTTTAGCTTATTTCAGGAGGACAGGACCTGGCTGGGGAGATGTTATAATTTCTTCCAGTTTACAAATGAGGATTTACGGCTTAGAGAGGTTCTGTAAGGAGCCTGAGGTCACAGTGCTCACGAAAAGCAATGAAGCCAGAACTGGAACCCAGGTTCTAGCCCTCTCCCCATAAAGACCACAGGAAGGAGGCCTATGCATACTTCCACCCCTTCCCACCAGCTGAAAAAACAGGGCCCTAAGCCAGCCCCCATCCACTCCACACCAAGGCTGATGTTTCTAATACCATGTTCTTTCTTGCCCTGGCCTTCAAACAACCAGCTGGTCAACCCCACCTTCCTGGACTCCTATTGTCCTTACAAACCTGAGTTCCCAGTCTGCCTCTCAGCCCTTTGAGGTCTAAGGCTTCAGCTGCCATGTGCTGCTCCCTTCCTGGAGTGGCTCATCCTGATAAGAGGACAGGTTCAGGGCCTTGAGAGTAGGCAGGTGGAGCTGAGGCAGGGTGTCCCCACTCTGGGTTGGGGTTGGGGGAATCAGAGTCAAGATGTCACAGCCTGCCTTGGGGGTTTGCAGCATCTGACATACAGCTACTCCCCACCACGAGTCAAACACCCACTTCAGATATCACTCACGGATCACAGAATATCTTCCTGCTCTACAGGATGTAATCCGAAGAATCCTCCTCGAGTCTAGCCTCTTTGGACCCTCGGGTTGTTTTTTGATGGTTCACCAGCTGAACCTCCTTTACCATCTCTGGCCTGAACCTATCCCTAATTCATACCATCTAAGTTTACTCGAGGAGTCCTGGTGTGGCATGCTTCGTGGGTTAATGTGCCAGACTGCAAAGCTGTTTGAATTGCAAGGTCAGCAGTTCAAGCTCACCAGCTGCTCCTTGGAAACCCTATACAGGGTCGCTATGGGTCAGAACTGACTCAACAACACTTCACAACAACAACAACTTGAAGGAGCTCCAGTAGCATAGTGGTTATAAGTCGGGCTGCTAACCTCAAGGTCAGCAGTTCGAAACTACCTGTTGTTCCTTGGAAGAAAGATGAGTCTTTCTGCTCCCGTAAAGATTTACAGCCTTGGAAACCCTATACAGGGTCGCTATGAGTCGGAACTGACTCCACGGCACATCACCACTAACACCAAGTTTACTTCACCTCTGTGGCTTGTGGTCTAGATGGGGGTAACAGGGCTGATCTTGATGCATATGTTACCCTCATTACTTTTTGGCAGTACAGAAAGGAGCTCTGTTAGTGCCATGGTTAAAAAAGAGCTTGTCTGCTAACCAACAGGTCAGCTGTTCAAACCCATCAGTCACTCTGTGGAAGAAAGAGGTGGCCTTGGGAAGATTACAGTTCTATAAGTAGTTGTAAGTCAGAGTTGATTAGAAGGCAGTGGGGTCTTTGGCAGCACAGTCTAGAAAAAACTCATCATTCTTTTCACCTAGCCCTTCCAGTCACCTTCTCAGGTGGGAGGGGCACAGCTGGCTGGCCGCTCTGAGATTTACAGTCTCAGAAATCCTTAAACCTTTGAGCATGTATGTAACAGGTACTCATTTAGGCACTTTAAATCACATAGCTCACTGAATCTCCACAGTCCTGAACAGGTACTATTATTTGCCCCATTTTAGGGATAAGAAACCCTGGTGGCTCACTAGCTAAGTGCTCAGCTGCGAATCTATAAGTTGGCAGTTCAAGCCCATCAGTGGCTCTACAGGGGAGACCTGACAATCTGCCCCTGTAAAGGTTTTAATCAAGCCCTAAGGGGTAATTCAGGAGTCCTGCTGTGGCACTGTAGGATAAGCATTGGACTGCTGACCAAAACACTGGAGGTTCAAACCCACTCCTTAGAAACCCAATACAGGGTTGCTCTGAGTCGGAAGACTTGGCGACACTTAATAACAACCTTAGAGAAGTTCTGCTCAGCCCTATAAGGTCGCTGTGAGAGTTGGGATCCATTCATTGGCACATATCAACATTGTACACAGGAGGAAACCAAAGCTAGTGGTGGTGGAGCTGGGATGTAAACCCAGGCAGTCTTAAGTCTCAGTCACAGGGTCACCTGTAAAGAGCAGGAAGGAAGAAAGCTACAGGAGGGGGAGCTAGGTCCTAAACGTACAAGGAGAAGAACTAGGTCTAGAACTCAACTTCCCAGGTCACTGCAAAGGAAATGTCCACAGGAATGCAGCTATTCGTCTAGGCTGGAACTCCAGGAGGGCAGGGGCTTTTTACCTGTCTTTACTTCCTACCTCCACTGCTGTATTCCAGTTTGGATTTAACTCAAAGTGGTCAGTAACAAGGAAGACAGGAATGAGAGAGAGAGGCAAAGCCCATCAACAGCTTGGCTACCTCAGGACTAACCGTGTCTGTCAGGGGGACGGGCAAGGTGAGGGAGGTAGATGGAAGCCCTAAGGAAGGGGACCCAGGCAGCAGAGGAAGCAGCTGTGAGGCTGGGAGAGGACCTTGGAGGCTCTCCAAGGGAGTCCTGGAGATCTGGAAGCAGAAGGAAAAGAAATCCCACACCGACTGCAACTTCTCCATGGAACACTCACACCCCCTGAGGGCATCACTCAATCTCACTTTGCAGCAAGGCCACCAAGGCCTGAGGTGGCTGGGCTATCTCATCAATCCCAAAAAAGTCAGAGGGCTGCCTCTCCAACTCCAAACCCCGTGCTCTTAAGCACGCAGTGTGGTTCTCAGGAACAGTAGGATTAAGTGGATTCCCAATCAAGGGCAGGGGTGGGAGTGAGGGTGTCTGCCAATAGCTGGGAAGCTTCATTAACCTCCCAGCCTCAGTTTCTCTGTCTGCCCAAACTAACTCCGACTCTGAGTAGCTGAAAAGTATCTCAGAAATAGAGAGCACTGAATAAGTGGGTCTGTAACAAGTACTCAGAATCCCTGAGTGTGTCTACAGGGGAGCAGGCCAGGCAGGAGGAGAGACTGAAGGGAAGATGGCCAAGCCCACAGCTCAGTCAGGGACAGAGGAAGGGTGGAGGCTTAACCTCCCTGCACCTGGAGCACATGTCTGCAGAGACAGGGAGCAATGTGCCCAACCTTCGTCTCACCTCCTGCCACCTCTGCCCTGTGTTAACAAGGAAAATTGTCCATTCTCGATCTGGTCAGTCTGCTTCCTCAGGTCACATGGAGATTTCTCAAACCAAACCAAACCCACTGACATCAGGTGGATTTCAACTCTCAGTTCTCAGCGTCCCTAAAGACTAGAGCTGAGGTGCTCCTTAGGGCTTGTTGTTGTTAAGTGCCGTCGAGTCGGTTCCGACCCATAGCAACCCTGAACAGGGTTTCCAAGGCTGTAAATCTTTACGGGAGCAGAAAGCCTCATCTTTCTCCCGCAGAACTGCTGGTAGTTTCGAACTGCTAACCTTGCGGTTCGCAGCCCAATTTGTAACCACTTCGCTACCAGAGCTCCTTAGGGTTGACAAGGGTGTAAATCTTTATGGAGCAGACAGCCTCACTGTTATCAAATGGAGTATCTGGTGGGTATAAGCGTGTAACCCATGGGCAGGTGGTGGTCTGGGGCTCTGTAGGTGGTATACTTAAGAAATGCCTGGGGATCTTTTCTGAGTCTGTTTGTATCTGAGGTGGAAATGCAAATTCTTAGCATGGGGATGAACTAGAATGAACTGGTTTGAAGCCCTGCCCACAGCCACAGCCTGTGCCAGCTTCCCAACATGAACCACTCACCCACCACCTGCCCACTGGCTGTGCTCTCACAGCAAGTCCATGTCTGTCTGTCTATCAAAGTCTCTAACTCCCCCACCTGCAAGGCACCCTATCAGGCGGTGGGGGAGTTCTGAGCATGGCATTCAGAAAAGGTAATTAGTAATCAAAGGCACTTTCCAGGTGAACATTTGCTGGCCAAGCTTGTGAAGTATGTTGTTTTCAGGTGCCATCTAGTAGGTTCTAACTCAAAGTGAGGATGTAAATTTTTATGAGAGCAAGACTCATCTTTCTCCCCTGCAGTGGCTGGTAGGTTTGAACTGCCCACGTAGTGGTTAGCCACCAGCGCTGTATCAGTAGAATGGTGTTCAGTCTCCCTGCAGCACAGTTTGAGACCCCGGCGTCTTGATGCCAGCCAGGGCTTGTTTGCACAGCTGCTCTATCCAGTATCCCCTAACCTGACGGGCTCATTGGGTGTGCCAGCCTAGCTGAGGAAAGTACAAGTCTCCAACTCTTATTTCCCATCATAAAGTAGAGAATTCACAACTTCATTTGATAAATCAACTCTCTTCATTCTGCAGCTTGTCTCACTGACCCTTGAAGTAAATTGGGGGCAGAGGGGCAAGGACTATTTTCAGATGAGAGCAGTGAGGTTGATGAGGTCACCCAAAAAAGCAAACCAATCACCATGCATCGATGGTGACCCCCACATGCTCTCTCTCTATAGGTTTTCAGGGGCTTCTGAGGTACCCCTACCTTTAACTTTTCAGTTAACAGCAGACCACGCTTATCATCTGTACTATCTGAGCACTCTCTGGGGGCCTCAGATACCCAAGGTTGCAAATATATACAGATGCCTGGGCACCAACTCTAGATATTGTTTAGTTGATCTGAGCATTGGAGTTTTTTTTGTTTTGTGTGTGTGAAATTCCAGCTATGCATTTATTTATTTACTAAGTTTTTATCGTGAACTGAGTGATAGTCTACATGGGAGAACATCGGCTTTACAGCATCGTTTCATAACTGCAATGATTACAATCTCCTCCATGCATCATCATTCAACAGTATTTGCTTCCATTCCCTCTGTTTTTGTTTTTTTTTTTGTGTGTGTGGATATACACAAAACACTCAAGAATATATAATCATTTAAACAACCAAAGGGCACATTCTGCAAGCCTGCCTCCTGGCCTCCTGGC
>NW_006408556.1:9151576-9208601 GCF_000296735.1 Chrysochloris asiatica
TTTTTGTGTGTGTGTGTGGATATACACAAAACACTCAAGAATATATAATCATTTAAACAACCAAAGGGCACATTCTGCAAACCTGCCTCCTGGCCTCCTGGCCACCAGCACACAGCTTCTCTTTCCGTGAGTCTAGAGTCCTCATCTCTGCCTCCATCTCTGGTGTTGCTGCTTCTCAGGATAAGGTCCCACATTCCAGAACATGGAAGTTTTAAGGAGCTCTATAGCATAGTGGTTACAAATCAGGCTGCGAACCGCAAGGTCAGCAGTTCGAAACTACCAGCTGCTCCACGGGAGAAAGATGAGTTTTTTTTTTCTGCTCCCGTAAAGATTTATAGCCTCGGAAACCCTGTTCAGGATCGCTATGGGTCGGAACTGACTCGACGGCACTTAACAACAACAACATAGGTGATTCTGGAGTCTGGTGTGGTGCCGTAGGATAAGCACAAGACCACTAACCACAAGGCTGGTGGCTCAGAGCCACGAGCCACTCCTTGGAAATCCTATACAGGTCACAATGAGTCAGAATGACTTGACTGAACTTTAACAACAATAGGTGGTTCTGGAGTCCTGGTGTGGTGCTGCAGAATAAGCACTGGGCCCCCAGATCAGTGTGAACTGCAAGGTCAGTGCCAGAACCCATCAGCCACTCCTCAGAAGCCCTAGATGGGGTCACTGTGAGTTGGAAAGGACTCAACGGCACTTGTGCAGCTACTACTGAGTGGAGCAGTAAGGGGAGTTGTGTGTGGATGGGGTAAGGACAGAGCTCAGACCTTCCACCTTCCTGCCAAAGGCCCAAGTTTACAAGAAGGTGCAGGAAGGAGTATACCAGGGTGGGGAGAAGGAATTCTAGGTATTTTCTCACTGCCCTAGAGCCCCAGCCCAGGTGACCAGGGTGTGGCTTAAAGGCCAGCTCTCGTTTATGGGCAAGATTGGCACAGGCTCAATAGGTGCCGCCCTGATACCTGTGCCAGCTGCAGGCTCAGTTTGCCTTGGCTCTGTTTGTCTCTCCCAGAGGAGAAGCAGGTGTCTGGGGCAGAGCCAAAGATCTTTGCAACAGCTTCAACTCTGTTTTAATTGCGTATTCGCATTTTCAGATTTGTTCCAACATCAAAATGTGTTGTTGTTGTGTGCCATTTTGTCAGTTCTGATTTATAGTGACCCCGTGTAGGGCTTCCAAGGCTGTAGATCTTTACAGGAACAAAACGCCTCATCATTCTCCCAAGGAGCGGCTAATGGATTCAAACCGCTGACTCCTGGTAGTTCACAGCTAATTCACAACACCAAAATATAGTATTTACAATTTTTTAAAGAAGAAAAGACAGAAAGAAAACCAAATAAATTGTGGTGATAGGTGTGACAGAATGTCAGTGTAGGGTCTGCAAACTCAGGTTCTAGCTAGGCTCTCCCAGTCACTTATGAGATTCTCCAAGAATCCTTCATTTCTCTGTCTACTTCCTAGTGTGTAAAATGGGCAGATTGAGATGGGATGGTTGAGATCTCGGTCTGAGCAAATTTACTGGAGTTTCTGGATGGTGCAAACAGTTAACATCCTTGACTGGTAACAGGAACATTGGAAGTTCAAGTCCACCCAGAGGGGAGTTGGAAAAAAGGTTTGGCAATCTACTTCTAAAAATCAGTCATTGAAGATCGTATGGAACACAGTTCTAGTGACACACATGGGATCACCATGAGCTGACAGTTTACTTGTTTGATTAACGGCCTTTCTTGCCTGAGCAGGAGACGGTTCTCCCCATAACCAGGACTTCTGGGCCCTTCTACACGCGTAGGAGAACATACGGCTTCTGGGCCCTTCTACAGCCAGCTTAGGAGAACAAACGGCTTCAGTTCCTTCTCTAGGATCAGCTCTGAGGACTCTGCTCACACGTCCCTGGCCTCCAGCTCCTCTGGGCCACTCAATTCAGGAATTCCATCCCCAGGCTGGCTCACTCACCATTCCTTCTTTCCTTCAATCCCCAGATCCTGGCAGGCCAGAGGAGGTGCCTGCCTTCTCTCTTGGGGACCTGGCCCTGACAGCCAGAACACACCCCATGTTGTCACGGATGCAGCTGTGTGTAAAACAAAATCTCCCATATGCCCATGGTCACCTAGATCAAGCCCCAACCCTCCCACGACCAGGTAGCCCCACTGAGTACAGTACAAAGTGGACGACTAACCACCCCCTGCCCTCATGGCACACTGATAGAGACCCTGTGTCTAACAGAACATTCTATGCCTGGTCCGGTGCCACCCTATGATCACTGATGTGTAGTGCCTTCCAGCCTAGGGGGCTCATCTCCCAGCACTATCATTAGGTAACATTCCATTACAAGTCATAAAGTTTGGAAGCATATTGGCAGGCTTTTCTTCCTAGTCTGTCTTACTTTGGAAGTCCAACTGAAACCTATCCACTATGAGTGATCCTTCTGGTATGTGAAATATTAGTAGTACAGCTTCCTGAATCATAGCAAGGCAACACAGTACGGCAAATGGCTGGCAGGTGGTGGCACACACCTTCGGGGTCACTGCACTGCACATTGAGAACATTTGGGTAAACTTGAAAAAAATGTTCATGGTTGGGTCCTTTTCCCAGTGAGTTTGAAAAAGTTCATCTCTGGTACAGCCTGAGAACTGGGATGCTTAAAAACTTCCCAGTTGATGCCAATATTATACAGCAGAGTTTGAAGGCCACTGCCTGAGACCCAAACTGTCCTCCTTGTTAGGGAACGTGCCCTCCCAACACTGGGTCCTGCTCTTTTTCCACCCTGCCCCTAGGCACCAGCAGTCAGCAGGCAGAGCCACGTGTATGTGATAACTGTCCTCCTGTCCACCTTTGGGCTTCCTTTCTCCACTCCCCGCCCTGGACCATCTCTCAGCAGCCTGTTCTGAGCCCAGAGGTGCTGCTCAGTCTCACGCTCATGGGGGCCAGCCTGCGCCAGATGTGAGCACATTTTCAGCAGAAATCTCCAGGGTTTCCGACTTTCACAGGCCCGGGAGCCCTGTCCACGGTCTGGCGGGACAAAGAAAACAAGGCAGGTGACCCTGCCCCCATTGTTCTCAGTCTGGGACCATAACCCCCAGCAGCCGGGGGCCTCTCCCGTGAGAGCGAGCCCAGGCTGAACTGGGAGGGCGGGAGGGTTTGCTAAAGCAAACAGAGAAGGGGCTGGAGGTTTAAGCGAGTATTCCCAGGCACCTGGAAGGCTGAGTCAGGCTGGGAATCCCCAAGCATGGCTGCCTGGGAGCTGGCCCTGGAGGGACAGGAAAGAACTCCTCTCCCTCCCAAACACAGACCTCAGAGGACTTGGTCTTCGGAAGGTTCAGAGGAGGTGGGGTTTCCAGACAGGTGAAGTGATAAGACACAACCTTTAACCACCAGCAACTCCTCCAACCCCAATTCATAATCCCTGGCCTGGCCTGGAATGGTGTCTGTCTCTTACCTGGGATGCTGGGGTCTGGGGCCTGGCCTTGGCTCACTCCCTGTACCCAACGCCCCCAAATCTATATCCTGGGGGTGTCTGGTATATCTCTGCCCTGCTGTGAAGAAGTGTCTCCCCACTAGTGGGTTAACAGGGCTAGAAGCTGTTCCAGCAAAGACCCCTCACTCCACAAGCATGCCTCATGGCAGGTGGGCAGTGAGGCCCTTACCCCCATGGAGTGTGGTCAGCGGGAGCAAGAGGTCTCTTCATGGTGGGCTAGGGGGCTCTGAGGAGAGACCTAGCTCCTGACTTCAAGCAAATCCCTGTGGGCCCCACTCTCCTCCATGACCAGATTAAGGAGAACACTGAGCCAATTTCTTCCTCCTCCATATCCTAACCCTACGTTCAAGCACATCTCAGGCCAATGACTCTCCATAATCTCACTGGAGACACAAGAATCTAAAGAAAAATGCAGATAAAACGGATGCGACTATTTCCGTTTTGCAGATGAAGAGGCTTATCAGATTGGGCTAACTGACATGGAGCAGTCACACAGCAAGCTGATGACAGAGCAGGGTGGAACCAGACTCTCATCCTGAAACCAGACTGACAAATGTCAACCACAGCAGAGAAGGGAAGGTGACAAGTGGCATGAGCTATTAACATGGCTGTACAATTGTGTCTCTGCGTCTAATCTTGGCTATGTTACTTAGGTTAGAGGATGCATGTGCTCCCTAGCCCTCAACGCTAAAGATGCATCTTAGATTGACCCCGATGATCTTGGGTAGGGTGTTAGGAGCAAACATGGGAATCATCAACCACTCAAGGTTTCTAAAAAACAGCCCTTCAAGGAGGTCACAGCAACTGCTGACTTGCCATCTCCCATCCTGGCTGGTGACCTGAGGGAGTCAGATCACCATCAGTCCAGTTTCCCTGCCGGATCAGCTCACTTCCCTGCCTCCCAAGTTGGTCTGGATGTTGGTCTGGACAACACAAGTGGAGATGGCCATCCCATTGCAAAATACCCTCAGCTGACATGACAAACATCGAATTTGAGACCTTCCCTGAGCTGCAAGAGGGGAAGGGGAAAGGCCCAGGCTTTGAAACAGACACATCTCGGTTCCAATTTTGACTCTTTCAGTTCATCTGGGGCTCATCTGTCACCTCTCTGAGCTTTACTTTTCCTATCAGGAGACAGGAGTCCCACAGCCCCATTAGGTTCCAGTGCAGGTTACAGGAGTAGTACAGTCCAGGGCTAGGCACACAGCAAGGCTCCACCCATGGGCTTCAGGACACTTTCTTGTGGGAGACCCAGGTTTGATTCCCAGCCAAGGCATCTCCCACACAGCCTGCCAGTGGAGGCTAGTGTGTTGCCATGATGTCAACAGGTTTCAGTGGGGCTTCCAGGACAGACTAAGAAGAAAGGCCTGGTCATCTACTTCCAAAATTCACCCAATGAAAATCTTATGGTTCACAACACTGATCCCCAACCAATCATGAAGAATCTGTCAGTGTTTCATTGTCTTGTGCACGGGGTTGCCACCGTCAGGAAACTGGCTCAGTGGCACCCAACAACCACAGCGTCACTGCTATTTCATCTGTCCATCAAGGGGACAGGGAACCACGGCGCCATTCTGTGGAGCTGTGCTGCTGTGCATGGCTTCCAGAGCTGGAGGGGCTGGGAAAGCAAGGCCTTCCTTCCCTGACCACCATCACTCAGGACCACAGGGCTTGGAGCAGAGTCCACCTGGCTCTGCAGATCTGCACTCCTTACTAGAAACAGCCAGAGCCTTTGAATGTGTCTTCCTTTCGCTTGGCCCCCTCGTCCCCACCTAAATCACTGACACCCTGCCAGACTCCCTGGAAAGGACATTCTGCTACTTTGATGCGCTCTTTCTCTCCCTGACTAGAATATGAGCTCTGAAGACTGAGACCTTACTCATTCCTGCTTTCCAGCCCCAAAACAGAAGCTAGCAGCAGTAGATGCTCAGCTGGTATCTGCGAAGTCAATGAATGCGTCTGCAAGAATAATGCCTTCATCACTCACTCCCTTCCAGGGCCTGGCTGTGGGTGCTGGGCTCCTGCTTCCACTGGATGTGGGCACCCTTGATGGGCATGGCCCTCTTCTTGGCCCTCCCCACCAATTTGTGGGTCACAGCAGCAGGGGGGCCCAAGACCCTGATTAGTCAGTTCCCCTGTGGACTTGGGAGCCATCAAATTCCTGGAGAATGGAAGCAGGAGGTGGGTCGAGTGGTGGCTGAGAAGGGACTGTCAAGGCTGAGGGCTGCAGGTATTTTGGTGGGAGGCTGCTTACCTGCTCACAGAGCAGTGGGAAGGAAGAATGCTGTGTTCCACATTGTTCTTTTGTGACTTGGTGGCTACCAGCCATGTTCCTATGCACAGAGCAGCCTGCCTGGGCACCCTTACAGGGTTCAAAGGATTGAAGTATTCCTACCACCCCAGACTCCCACCCACATGGGAAGAAACCTGCCCTCAACACCTGTCATTCCTGGTTACACCTGTGCCTTTGAGAAGGGCTTTGACGGACACCCTGCCTCACTTAATGCCCAAAGCTACCCAGCAAATTCTCCCCAACTCAAGAACGCCCCCCTCCATGCACACACATACACACTTTCCCCTTGCCCCTGAGGCTGGTACCTTGGCATAATATGAAAGCGCCTATCCCTGAGGGCTAGGCTTCAGATGATAAGGGGCTATTGAAGCCAGCTGCTCTGCAGTCCACTCAAACTCACAGCAACCCCATGTGAGTCAGAGTAGAACTGTGTTCCACAGGGTTTTCAATGGCTGTTTTTCAAAAGGAGTTCACCAGGCCTTTCTTTCCAGGTGCCTCTCAGTGGATTGGAAGCAGTTAGCAGATGCATGCATTAAATGGTTGTGCAAAGGACTTCCTGATTTATTAGAATTTGTTTAAGATACCAAATGGCTTAACTGTAAACGCATCATTTAAAAAATCCCAAGGAACACATGACATGGCTGGGTAGTAATTTCGCACTGTGTTGGCAGCTGAGCACATATCCTCCTATGAAACACCATCACTGCCTGGTTATTAACTACCTGTTCCTGCCCAACCTGGCACCAAAAAAAATATGTCTGAGGAGGTCTTCTCCTCCACCCATGGTCTCCAAGTCAGACTTCTCACAACCAAGTGCCCTGCAGTGTCCTCCTGAGGACCAACCACCTGTCACAAAATCTTTCCTTATTGTCTGACTCGAACCTAAATCCCACCAGCTGCAGTTCAAGCCCATTTCCTTTGGTTCAGTCTCCGGCTGGCGACAGACAACAGCTGGCTTCCACCTTCTCTGGGATAAATTGTACATGAATGAAACGACCAGCCAACCATATCGGCATAGGAAGATGTCTCAGGATGGACAGTCCTTCTTGTGAAGTGGGAAGTCTTTCTGCCTCCATGGCCCCCAAGCCCCAGACAGTTTGGGTCAACAGTCAAGACCAATTTCCCATGCACACAAAAACATTGCTGGATCGAGATCCAGGGACGTTTCACTCTAGAGTGCATACTCTCTCTGCCCAGACTCCTGGACACAGGGATCAGATTGTGGACTGTATCCATCAAACCACGGATAAAGTACAAAAAGGATCCCAAACAGTGTGGGAAAGGAGGTGGGGTCTGGCCTGTGGCATCCCTGCCCCCGTCACCCCAGCTAAACCACCAGAGCAGGGGGGCAGACCAGGTGCAGCTGTGTCTGTTTTCTCCATCCTGCTTGGTAGGGCCCCCCACCCACCTTCCATGCTTGGCTGACTGGGGAGTGGGACGTGAGCAGGGTTAAGAAGCACAAGAGCTGTTTTGTGCTGAAGGTATGGAAAAGTACAGCCAAGCCCTCCCAGCACGGAGGAGCTGGGCTGAGGTGAGGAGTGGGGGAATGGAGGGAAAACATCCCACCCCCTAACCAGGAGCAGGGACAGACCAGGCAACAGGAAATGGAAACTCTCCTGACACATATTCCGAGAGAATCTTGACTGAGACACAAGCCCTCTGTGAACCTCAGAAGGCAGAAGGGATAACGACCAGAATTTATACTCACTCATTCTCTCTCCTTCAGAAGCGCTGTAATTTTGAAGCAGGAATGTTTCCCAAGCCCTTCTAACCCCTCACCACCCTCTCAGTCCCTTGCAACCCCTTAGGTTTCCCCACAGAGTGGAGAAGCACTGATCTGCCCATTCAAACCCTTAGTTACCTAATCTGTAAAATGGGAATAATGCCACTCCGCACTACTTCTTGGGGTCAGGAGTCAAACAGCTTGAAGGCCATGCAGGAGACGAGTGCTAAAAGCAAGAAATGCTCTTGGACTTAGACACATCTAGTTTATAGATGGGGGCAATGGTGGTTCTGTGGCAGAATCCTCACCTTCCACACAAGAGACGGGGTTCAGTTCCCAGTCACTGCACCTCATGGGCAGCTCTACCCCTAATCTGGCAGAGGCTTGTGCCTTCCTATGGATCCTGAACAGGTTTCAGCGAAGCTCTGGGATGAAGATGGACTAGGGAGAAGGCCTGGAGATTAACTTCTGGAAATCAGCCAATGGTACCCCATGGATCACAACAGTCTGATATTCGATCCATTTGAAGATGCCATCAACAGTTTCAGCACACCCAGTGTTGTTGGAGATGGGAGTGGGCTGTGTGGCTGGAGAAGGCCGAGAAAAGGGACACACATGTACCCAATGTCCAAGCCACCAGAAGGTCAGGGAGGGGAGCAAGAGCCATTTCTCGTGTGGCTGCATCCTGACCCCACAGAAGCACCGTAGGGGGTGGGCTGTGGTGACCACTTCACAGGCTCGCCCAGAGAGGTCCACAGGGCTACTGAAGCAGTACCACTTATCCTGGGCCACCAAGAGCTAAACAACTCACCTGGCCGTGACCTTCCAGACACCACCTGCCCACCCTCTCAACATGACTTTGCCCTCACCCCCCACACAAAATGAGGCTTCTGGTCCCTTCCCATGAAGAGGAGAAAGGGGGGCAAGAGGGCAAGATGAAGTAATGAAAAGGTTCCCTGCACCCTCACTTCTTCTGGACCCCTGGGCCATTCCCCTCTTTGGAGGGACAAAAGTCCAGCTCTGCTGTGCCTTCTCCTACACAAATGCCACATTGGCCAGATGCCACAAATAACCTGATGGAGAATCCACCAGAACTAATTTAACCCAGAGAACGACAGGAACAGTGTCAGAAACAACCTTTTCTTGTTCGATGCAGCTCAAAACAGGCTGAGTGATTCAATAAGTACTTTTGCTGAGACTGGGCCAAAACCAAGGAAGTGCACAGGCCACAGACCCTGCCCACGGAACACACAGGCAGGCATGAAAACATTACAGGAAGTATAAGACGGTACCTGAGAAAGCAGACCACAGGGACAGTCCCTGCAGGCTCTCACCAGGCCTCCTTCAAACCTAAGCTACTGGGGGAAGCAGGGAGAAACCCAGACATAGGAGGGGAAGCTGAGGCTCGAAAGACATGAAGAAACTAGCAACCTTCAGGTCAGATGTTCCGCCTAAACTGAAAATTGCCTGCTCTTCCCCCTTGCCCTGGCCCAAGACCCTCCCATGGGACTGAGAGCTAACCTGGAAACCCTGTGCGTTTCCCCGCAGCCACCCCCACCTTCCACTCTTCCTGGAACTGTGGTGGGGAGGTACGTTCACAGCTCTCTTCCCAAAGAGATATGCTTAGTGGGCAGACTCCCTCGACCAAGGACTGTGGGCCCTGAGGAACAGGCTTTTCTCCACAGGAAGGGGCACAGTGGACACCGCCCTACAGAGTGGTGGGCAATGGGCTGGGGTTGCAGGAGGCAACAAGAAGGAATTGGGAGACCGTGAGCAATAAGTCAGATGCCAGTGAAAAATGACTCACTTTCTACAGCATGGTCCCATCTCAAAGGGACCAAAGCAAAGGTTGACTGATGATGCTGGGTGGGGAGATGGGAAATCACAACCCTCCCCCCACCCCGTGGAGATGATGTTGTTGGGTACCATCGAGTTGATTCTGACTCACAGTGACCCCATGTGACAGCAGCATGACCCCATCGGGTTTACAGGAGGAATTACCAGCTCTTTTTCCTACCTGTAGAGCCACCAAGTGGGTTTGAACCACCAACGTTTTAGTTAGCAGCTGAGTGCTTAACCATTAACCAGGGCTCCTTTCTGCCTCCTCTACCCCCTAAAATAGACTCATTTAGGTCCAATGGCACAGACAGAATAAGGCAGTCAACAGGGACTCTGTAAACACATATGTTCTGTGAAATGGACCAGTAGAGCCTGCAAGTTTCCAGATGAGTGGAACATCCTGCTCACCCACCCTCACTCAAAGCTGTTGGGCCACTTCTCTGCCCACTCGCCCACTCCAGAGCAGGAATGAAATTTGACTAGGCAGACAGATGCCAGATGTAGCATGAGGAAGTTCAATACATTCCTACCCAATACGCCAGTGCTGTCCAGTAGAACTCTCTGGGGTGGATATAAATATTCTACGTCTATGCAATCCAATACGGCAGCCTCTAGCCACATGTCGTGGACTGAACTGTGCTCCCCAAAAATATGTGTCAGCTTGGCTGGGGCCATGACTCTCAGAGGCCTGGCAGTTACGTGATGCAATATGATAAACCAACAACTGTTGTTGTTGTTAAATGCCATCGAGTCGGTTCTGACTCATAATTTATGACTGTATAGAGTTTCCAAGAAGTAACTGGTGGGTTTGAACTGTTGACCTTGTGGTTCGAAGTCCAGTGCCACACCAAGAGTCCAATGAGAGACCTGAATGGAATTTTGTTGTTGAGTACCGGTGAGTTGGTTCTGACTCATAATGACTCTGCATAGGGTTTCCAAGAAGTGTCTAGTTAACAGTCCAGTGCTTACCCTACAGTGCCACACCAGGACTAAGAGTGGAACTGTTGTTGCTATGTGCCGTTGAATCGATTCAGACTCATAACAACCCTGTACAGGGTTTCCAAGGAGCGGCTGGTGAGGTTGAAACACTGACTTTGCAGCTCAAACTGACCTTACGATCCAGTGCTTATCCTACAGCATCACTCCAGGAAGAGTGGGACACGCCACTTTTAATACCATGAAGACCCTGATCCAATGTAAGTGAGATTCCCAGAGATGTGGCCTGCAACATCTTTTATCTTATGAGACGAAAGCAGAGAAAAGAACAAAGAAGGGGATCTGTGACCACCAAGAAAGAAGAGCTAAGAGTGGAATGCATCCTTTGGACCCAGGGGGGTTCCTTCACTGGGAGAGATTGGTGCTAAGACACATGTGACTCTCCAAGGAATGCTGGGCCTATAGACGCTGAAAGGGGACAAAGACCTTTTGGCAGAGCTCTTGTTGGATGTGGACTTCTAGCCTATCAAACTGTGATAGAGCAAATGTGTTTGTTAGAACCTTCCACTTGGGATTTTTCTGTTACAGCAGCACTCGACCAAGTGAGTACTTGAAATGTGGCTGGGGTGACCAAGGGAACAGAATTTTCATTTAAAATTAGACAGCCACATTAATTAGTAAAATGTTTTAAAATTAACTCAAAAGAGCATGTGGCACCCCTATGGAGTTCAGGTGTGGCTCTGTAGAATAAGCATTGGATTGTTAACCGAAAGAATGGTGGTTCACATCCACCAGTGACTCCTTGGAAATCCTGCCCACAGTACTTTCTGGACATTGGCGTATACACTCTGGGCTGTTCCAAATCTGCACTGAGTCCAGGTCTCTTACTCTTCTGGAAGGTGGGACCAGGTCTTCTTGAGTTCCCATGGGACTTGGCACGTAAATGGATACAAAGGGCCAAGATGATACTTGTCCGTTGGCTTCCAAAGCAGTCCATTCCTTGTGGGGACACTGATTTCAACACACGGGCTCTGGCTCTGCCAGACATCTACTAGAGAAGTATCCTTTCTTTGTGGAGACTGTCCGGCTGTGGGCACACTTCTCAGTCTGCAGACCAAAGATTCATCTTGTTTTCTTCTCCCGCAAACTGTTCCTTAACAGGAAGTTACCAGTTTACAAAACTGTAACTTGTAGTGACCCTGTATAGGAGCTGTACTTAAAAAATAATAAGGTGCTGTTTAAAGATGGCAGGATTCATACTAGCTTCAGAGTAGATGCTGTTAAAACTCACGGGTGTAGATATGGCTAATGATCTAGGCACATTATATCCTTTAAAAAACAATCTTTTTTTTTGTTGTTGACGTAAAAGCAATAAAACTGCATTACCCTAAATTTAGGAGGAAGAAAAAGAAAAAAAGTCCCCAATAATCCTGCCTTTCCAATTCTCACTGCCTGGCTTGTTTTTAAATTGAGTTTCTATGACTCAATGCTAACAGAGAAGAAAGAAGCAGACTTCACCTGCAGTCTCCCTACTCTCCTTGCCTCACCCTCCCCATCTTCTTGCTTTTGTATTTGTGTAACATGAAGCCTGGCTTACACTTCAGTTCTATTTTGAGAAACACCACAAACCACCTCCCACTTCAGCCCCAGCCAGAGGTCCCTGTTCCGGTCTGTCTGTGGGTCTCCCACTCCATCACTAATCAATAAGCAGTAATTAAACTGGTGTGTGTGTCAGACCATGTAGGAATGTGTGTATGGAGATGGGAGACTGGCTTCAGGAAACTTAAACACATATACACAAAGCAGGAGTAGAAGTTGGGAGATTTAAGCAGCCCTCAGGCATTCCAAAAAGAGTAGGTGTACCAAAATTGAGTTCTGTGACTGCTGAACTCTCAGTTTCTAGAACCTTCTAAAGTCAAATCCAAAAGTACTCCCACAAGACTTTACAACTGCCCTACCTCCAACCCCCGGGAGCCTGCCCTGGGACTACAAAGGCCTATACCTAAGGAGATACTAAGGCACACTTTGGCCAAGCAACACAGGCATCCAAACAGAGATGGCCAGGAGGGGACTGCACAGATGAGAGGCTGAGGCATGAGGTCAGCAGGGACCCCACTGGGAGGGTTGGTGGGGGGGGGAAGCACTGGTAGCAGGGGACTTTTCTAGGTTGTAGGTGGGCCATCTGAAAGGCAAAGGATGGCTGTGGGGTGCTAGTGGGGCTGGTGGGAGAGAGGGTGAATAAGACATGCATGAATAACTACTGTTACATGGTGTTATCCAATGGGCCATACTTGAGGGCTGTGTCCTCAAAAAATTGTGTGTGTGTGTGTGGGGGGGGGGTTATTCACACAAATCAACACCCCCCGCCCCACCTCCAAGGGCAATGGTCTCACGGGAGTGGGTGTGGCAGAGAGAGATGGAGTCAAAGGAGGGTACCCTCACAAGGACAGGGATTCTTCTTCCTTGGAGCTCTTGAGGCCTTTACAAAACACTGCCACCATTTAGCCCTTACTCTGCACAGTGTGGGAGACCTGGTGTGGTGCTCTGGGATAAATCACTGGCTTCAGGAAACTTAAAGGTTCAGGAGACTTTAAGCCATATACATAAAGCAGGAGCAGGTAGGTTTGGACCACAAAGTTGGTCAAATCCACCAGCTGTTCCTTGGAAACGGTTGCTATGAGTTCACACTGACTTGACAACACTTAAAAGCAACAATGCACAGTGTTGGAGTCCCAGTGTGGCACTGCAGGATAAGCACTGGATCCTAAGGTTAGTTTGAACCACAAAGTTGGCGGTTCAAACTCATTAGCTGCTCCTCAGAAACCCTATACAGGGTCATTAAGAGTCAAACGGACTGGACTCAACAACAACATGCACAGGGTTATGGATTGAATTATATTCCTCAAAAGATATGCCGAAGTCCTTAATCCCTGGTATCTGTGATGGTGTCATTGTTGGCAATGGTCTTTGAAGATGTTATCAGTTAAATTAACATAAAATCATACCAGAATAAGGTAGGCTTTAATCCAATGAGTTGCTATGATTAGGTGCTGTGGTTAGCAACCCTATGCACAACACAACACACTGCTCAATTCTGGACCACCCTCTCAATGGTTGCTGTGTCTGAACCCACAGTCAATCCATCTCTTTGAGTTAAAGTTTTATGTCAACCTAGCTGGGCCAGGATGCTCAGTGGTCTAAATGCAGTTATGATATAGTTATCACCTCCATGAGAAGATTTACTATAATCACCCCTATGATGGCATCTGATGTCATCAACCCTATCTGATCTAATGATCTTGCAAAAAATCGTCACTTGTATTGGTTTGTAGGGTCAGATGCAATCTACAGGATTTGGTTCTAGCATGACTTAATCTCTTTTGAGACATAAAAGGAGAGATAAGGGAGCAGAGAAGGGGGAGCTGCTGCCACCAAGAAAGAAGTCCAGTGCTCTGAATTTGGACTTCTAGCCTTGTAAACATGTGCAAGAATACATTTCTGTTGGTTAAAGCCTGTGGTGTTTCTGTGATCACAGCACCGGATCACTAAGACAAGGGTCTTCCCCTTTTCTGCTGAGCCTCTAATGAGTGAAATGCTTACAGAGACACAGACAGACGGAGTAGAGACAGAGATGAGAGTTACACCATAGCTGCAAACTAAGGAATGCCAGGGGCCACCAGAAACTGGGGGAGATGAGAAGGGACCTTCTTTCCCTAGAACTTTCATGGCCCTGCAGTATCAGACTTCTATCCTCCAGAACTGTGAGACAATGAACGTCTGTTGCTTTAAGTCATGCACTTTGCAGTAATATGCTTTGGTAGCCCTAGAAGCCAATATGCATGGGGACCACCCCATACCACATGTTCTGTATGGCCCCACCCCAACTTCAACGGCCAGCTAATGTCTAGTAATTATCTTTATTACCAGAATCCCTAAACCAACACAGAGCATACAGCTGGTGCTCAAGACACATTTAATCGCTCTGTTTTCTAGCCTTCCAAATGGGGCCAGTCATCAGAGCATATCCCAGGGCTGAGGAGATGGGGAGGCGGAGTGCTGAGAAGTTGATCATCAGGACACTCCCCCCATACACACACTTTCCTGCTGCCCCACAGGGTGCTGACAAGACACTACTGCATCAGCTTGTCCCACTCGGTCCACTCAGCACTTATCCCCTTGACAAGAGGCGGCCCCAAGCTGGGAGGGATGCTGAGAAGGGAAGGGCACCCTTCCAAAGCTAACACTGTCAGGATGCATTCCACGACCCGGGAGGCGAGTTTTATTTGAACAGGAGCAGTGGGGAAGCTATGGGACTTCTGTTCAATCTCCTCCAGAGGATCTGTAGCAGGTACCCACCTCCACCCTGCACCCGAGGGCATGGGGGGAACCAGAACCCTGTAGTAGATACTAAGGGCTCTCAAGCCAAAATAAACAGCCAATTTCATAAAAAGGTCTTCGGGAATGCTGCAAAATAACCTCTATTCCCAGCCCCGGGAGCCTTGGTAGAGCAGTGGTAAAGCACTCAGCTGTTAACCAGGTCAGTGGTTCAAACCCACCAGCTGCTCCACTGGAAAAGATGTGGCAGTCTGCTTCCATAAGATTTACAGCCTGGAAACAACCTATGAGGCAGTTCCACTGTGTCCTACAAGGCTGTGATGAGGCAGAACACACTGGACCGCAGCAGGCTTTTGGTACTCCCAGCTTGTGTGTGATATTTGTACCCCAGGAGAAAGGAAACTAAAGAAATTCCCTCCCAAGATGCAGACCAGCGTCCTGTTCTGAATGAACCCTGGGGAAGCCAAGTGAGGGAACTTCACAAGAGTGGGTTTAGCTGACGGGGAAATGAGGACTCAGACAGAAATCACACAGCTAAAAGGTAACTGTACCCCCACTCTCCAGCTCCTTGATTATTTTCCTGGGAATGTGTAGAGTCTCATGTCCCCCAGCCCACAAATTTGGTGCAGAGCAAGGAGTGGGAACATTGGACAAGGGTCAGGGGTTTCTATACCCTGAAATACACTCACTCCTCACTTAGTGGCAAGGTTAGGTTCCAAAGACCAGGGTGTTATGTGAAAATCAGTGTTACGCAAAAATGAAAGAAAATCACACCAGATTTTATCAAACGGAGGATGACAGATGATAACATAACTGCCAAATAATTGAGGATTTTGGCCTAGCAGAGCTGACACACAACCTTAACCATCACAGCCCATGTTACTCTTGCCTTGAACCTCAGCATTCATTAATGCCATTAATGCAAAGCAAAACAAAAAAGTCAGATAGATGTTTTTACTATTATCATAAATGCAAGATGTCAGGTAAGCTGGTCAATGAGGTACAGGTACCACCAAAAGATTTCGATGTAAACATTTTCAAAGGATTAGAAGTAAGGTAAGAAATGGCTCAGAGGTCTGTACAGCTGTGTATGCATGGGAGACAGGGGAAAAGCTGGGGGTGAGGACAGAGCTGACGGCCACAATTCTGAGTTATAGGAATCATTAGCATAACACTGTTCCTGCTTTAAAACTTGTCACACTCAAAATGGAGGACAAACCTATACCTGGTCCATATGGTGAGGAGCAGCGGTGGTTGGGTGCCAGAGCCCATAGGAGGTACAGAGAGATACTCAGCTAAGTGCACTGAACACTTCCTGGTGCTCAAAGTTACAACAGTACAGGAAGGAGGACGCACAGTTCCATGCAGTGTGGCTTGCAGCCCAGCAGGATCAGTAAGAATGGCGCTAACTTAGGCCACTATAGAGTGGAAATGGGAGGTAGTTCTGCAGAGCTATGGCTCTGGACTCAGGGCTGAGTTCAAACCAGTGACTAGCTGTGTGGCCGTGAGTTAAGTTACTTAACCTCTCTGTGCCTTAGTTGCTTTCCCTGCAAAATAAAGTTCCCTACAGTGTCTAACTTTTGCCACTGTTGGGGAGGTGACTAGCTAGCCGTGGCAAAGGGTTGAGCGTGATGCCTGGCACATGGCAGGCCTTCATTACATGCCAGCCACTGTCACTACTGTTCTCTGAGGCAGTGATTATACCACGCTTTGCCACTGTCACCCCCACCCCCAATAGGATCAGCACTGGACTGCAAACCACAAGGTTGGCAGTTCAAACCCACCAGCTGCTCCTTGGAAACCCTAGACAGGGCCGCTATGAGTTAGAATCAACTTGACAGCACTTAACAACACAGACCTCTAGTTCTGTATGAAGATGTTGTAGTTGTTAGGTGCCATCGAGTCGGTACCGACTCATAGCGACCCTATGCACAACAGAACAAAACACTGCCTAGTCCAGGGCCAACCTCACAATTGTTGCCACGCTTCAGTCCATTGATGTTGCCACTCTGTCAATCCGTCTCACTTGGAGTCTTCCTTTTTCTCTGACCCTCCACCTTACCAAACATGATATCCTTCTCCAGTGACTGCCCCCTCCTGACAATATGTCCAAAGTATGAGAGAAGAAATGTGGCCATCCTGGCCTCCAAGGAGCACTCTGGCTGCACTTCTTCCAATACAGATCTGTTGGTTCTTTTGGCAGCCCATGGCACTTTCAATATTCTCCTCCAACACCATAACTCAAAAGCATCAATTCTTCTGCAGTCTTCCTTATTTTGCATGCATATAAGGTTACTGAAAATACCATGGCTTGGGTCAGGTGCACATTAGTCCTCAAGCTGACATCTTTGCTCTTCAACACTTTAAAAAGGTCTTGTACAACAGATTTGCCTAATGTAGTATGTCGTTTGCTTTCATGACTGCTGCTTCCTTGAGTGTTGATAGTTGATCCAAGAAGAATGAAGTCTTTGACAATTTCAATCTTTTCTCCATTGATAAGAATGTTGTTTATTGGTCCAGTGGTGAGGATTTTTGTTTTCTTCACATTGAGATGCAATCCATACTGAAGGATTGATCTTCATCAGTAAACATTTAAATTTAAATCTTCATCAGTAAATATTTAAATTTAAGTCCTCTTCACTTTCCACCACTTGCCACTCAGTTTATCGTACTGTGGTGGCTTGTGAGTTGCTGTGATTCTGGAAGCTCTGCCATGGGTTTTCAGCACAGTCACCCATCGTGGACAGGTTTCAGATAAGCTTCCAGATGAAGACAGACTAGGAAGAAGGAGTGATGAACTATTTCCAAATATTTAGTCACCGAAAGCCTTATGAATAGCAGAGAAACACTGTATGAAGATACTTGTTATCAATGTACCAGGGTTGAGCATGCTTCTCCTCCCATATAATGAGATGGCTTTCAAAGTTTCCTGTTGCTTTGAGGCCCATTTGAATCAATGGTAAGAAAATCAAACCAAACCTGTTGCCATCGAGTTGGTGCTAATGCACAGCCACCCCATGTGGTGGAATAGATGCAGTGTAGTGAGCTCTTTAATGTGTCTCTTCTAGCCATGTCTTTGTAACTCTCCCCAAATGACGTTTTCCTGATAGGTCTGGGTATAAGAGGTGGGGAAGACGCTGGTATGGTTCAGTTGTGAGTGATAACAGGGTTAACTGTTATCACTTGGTACTCTTATGGTCAATTTTGCCATCCTGGTGGGTATAAAAGGAGCCATCTCAGAAGCAGAAGGAGGGTATTTCACTTCCAATAAGGAAGACCCAGGAGTGGAATTCGTCCTTTGGATCCTAAGACCCCTGTGTATTGAACCTCCTTGAACCAGGGACAGAAAGCTGTGATACCAGAGAGGCGGCAGCAGCAGATACAAGAAGAGCATGAGATAGAGTGATGGGCTTCCCCAGCCCATGAAGAAGTAAAGTTGAGTGTGACCTTGGGCAGGAGGATCTTTTGCAGAGTGGTTAGCAGTCCAGTGCTGATCCTACAGTGCCACACCGGGATCAAGGGTAGGGGTCCAGAAAAGGTAAGCTCACAGAGGTTGTTGTTTTTGTTGTTAAGTGCCATCAAGTCAGTTCCGACCCATAGCAACCCTGTATAGGGTTTCCAAGGAGTGAGTTAGCAGAGGTCAAATCACTTGGGGTATGCAAGGATTTGGGCTGTTACTCTGAGGGAGAAGAATGGTGTTCTGGGGTACATGTCCCAACCTGACTTTATCAGTGCTGCACAGAGGTGACAAGACCTATGAGGAGGCACTATGATGACCTTCGGCCTACCTTCTCTTCTGCTGCCGCTGCTTCCAAGAAATTTCCCCTAATTGCCCCTTGATTGTACTTCCCCTCCCTCCCTCTTGGGCATAGTGACTTTAGACAAGTTTCATAACCTCCCCAAGGTCTGGGCTTGGGCTCCAGGGCTATAAAGGGAGGCACCCTTAGATAAACCACTCAGCACCCAGTTTCCCAGGAAAGGTATGGTTGGCCAGCTGCCAACAACAGCTCCTTGGATACAAAAACATGGGAAGCTGAGTCCTAGGGTAGGCAAATTCCTTGGGGAGCAAGGAGGCATCCACTCACCCCCAAAAATGTTCCTTTCTGAGCCTCTAACAATGAAAAAACCTGTTGCTACTGAGTCGGTTCTGATTCATGGCGATCCCCTGTGTCTACAGAGTAAAACTGTGCTCCAGAGAGTGTTCTTGGCTGTAAAGGTCACAACCTTGAAAATCCATGGAGCAGTTCTACTCTGCACATCTGGGCTTACCATGAGTTGGAACTGACTCAATGGCATCTGACAACAACAATCTTTATGTAAGCAGAGCACCAGCCCGCTCTTCTGCAGAGCTGCTGGTGGATTTGAACTGACAACCATTCAGTTAGTAGTTATGCACAAACCATCTGTGTTGTTAGTGTCACTGAGTTGGTCCCAACTTACAGGGTTTCTGAGGAGCAGCTGGTGGGTTTGAACTGTGGACCCTGCAGTTAGCAGTCCAATGCTTATCCTACAGTGCCACACCAGGACTCCATCTATATCACTGTAAAGAAGAATGAGAGACAACCACAAAGTAGCCTTTGACTTCACTGGGAGAAGCTGAGTCACCGATTCCTATGGGGCTGAGATGAGACATGCGTTCAGCCTTCTACCTTTTCTAGAAATCTGATAGCAGCCATCCCTCTCACACAATTCTCCACTCATATTGATAATTGAGATTTGATAATTCATCGCAATGGCGACACATACCTCAGACATCACACCCACAGTTATGGGGTTTATTAGGGAATTCAACAGGTTACAATACAGGATCAGAAAATAGTCAGGATACAGGCTTTTGGTAAGGACAGCTTCTTCTCTGCTGTGACCATGGACAGGCCTCTCCTTGGCCCTTGACCCCCAGTCTCAGGACCTGGTATCTACCCAGCTCAGGCAATATTACAAAGCTCTTATAATTGTTGCTAAGTGCCATCAAGTTAGTTCCAACTTATTAATAGTGACCTTGTATACGGTTTCTAAGGAGTGGCTGGTGAGCTTGAACTACCAACCTTGTGGTTCAAACCAACCTTGCAGTCCAGTGCATTAACTAACACACAGCCCCACACCAAGACTATCAGTCTGTTGTTGTTAAATGCCATTGAGTCGATTTCAACTCATGTTGTTGTTTGTTGTTGTTAAGTGCCATTGAGTTGATTTTGACTCATGGCAACCCTGTATAGGGGTTCCGAGGAGATGCTGGTGAATTTGAACCACAGATCTTGTGGTTCAAACCAGACATTCAGTCTAGCGCATTAACCAACAGCACCACACCAGGACTCCTATCATACTGCTGATAGGGCCCAAAGGCACTCAGCTCAAGCTGTGTACTCTCCCCAGTTGAGTGCCTGGAGACAGCCCACTCTGCAAGTGAGCCTCCTGCCCAAAGACACTGAGTTTTCTCACTCTGGGAGCCCCAAAGCCCCCTCTTGGTTCTGCTGCTGCCACCTCGCTCTATCCCACTAGTATCACATCTGCCTCCTGGGTTCAATACACAGGGCTCAGGCAGGCTCCACTCCTGGCTTTTCTTTGACGGCTGTGAAATCCCCCATTCTTGCTTGTGAGATGTCTCATTTTAAACCCAGTGGGATGGCAAAATTAACCAATCCCCTCATTAGATTTACAATCACAGTTAGCCCTGTTAACAAGCATCCTATCAACATCTCTTATCCAGACCCATTAGAACAAAAGAGTTGTTTGGTGGGAGTGACAAAGACTATGGTTGGAAAAGTCATATGATACAGTTCACTGCATTGCAACTTCCCACGGACCCTGCTGAGTCCTGAACCAAAAAAAAACCAAAACCACAGCCATCACGTTGATTCTGACTCACAGCGACCCTATATAGGGTTTCTGAGACTAAATCTTTATGGGAGCAAATAGCTTACTCTCTTTTTCATGGAGCAGCTGGGTGGGTTTGAACTGTCAATCTTGCAGTTAGCAGTTCAGTGCCTACCCACCAGTACCAACAGGGCTCCTTTCCTGAGTCTCTAGCCTGCCATAATTTCAACTTTTGCCTCTCATCTCAGAAGGAAGTTGGCACAAAGGAGATTGCAGGAATGTGTGTGCTACGCAGGTAAGGAAACAAACATACCAGACAGTTTTGTGTCTGATAAATACTCTGCACCCTCAAATACAAGGCAGGCTGCAGAAAGTTCATGGAAAAATGGAATTAAATGATAGTGGAATTGTTCCACAAACTTTCTGAAGACCTCTCATACCATCAGAAGGTTTTTAACCTAAAAGAGATGTTAAAAGGGATTAGCTGACAGGTGGGAAGTGCATCAGAGAAGAAAGTCCCATCCATAGCCTGGACCTTAGCAAGCAGCACTGAATTAACCTTAATCATGCCTCACCGGGCCTCAATTTTCCCAACTAGCAAATGAGCTACCATTTGGCTGCAGACCTCAGAGTCAGGCTCCAACCGCTCACAGGAACAGGACAAACAGGTCTGCAGAGAACCCTGGTAAGGACCAGGGCAAGAGCACACCCGGTGCAAAGCCTGAGTTCCTGCAAACTTCTTGAGAACTGGTGTGGGGTCACCAGGTGCTTTGGGTGATACCTTGCAAACACCTCTATTCCTTCCCTGGGGCAAGCGTTCTTGGTCATCTGTGGAGGGGCTGTCTAATGGGGTGGGCCATAGAATGGAAAAGCCCAATGAAGCTTGGATTGGGCCAAAGGCAGCATCGGCAGGGGACGTGTCCTTGTCTTCTACAAATAGCCTGGCCTTCCTCCTGCTCCTCCCCAGAAGGCTCTGAAGATTAAAAACCAGCTTCCACAAGGAAGGGGCAGGGGGGCAGAGCTTCCCTCCTCAGCACGTCCACTTGCTCTCTTGGCTTCCGCAGTACGTGGTCTGAAGACATTCCCTCTAATAGGCTCACTCTCTTTGCAACACTCTTGAAACTGGCCTGGTTATATAGTATGCGCTTAGCCAACAAGTGTCGCACGAGGGACTAGATGTGTGTCCAGTCTTATGTTCCTTGAAAGCAGAAGCCACGACTCCCCTGCGGCACCCTGGCCCATGCTGGGATCAGACCTGTTGAACGTGTCCACACTGACCTGCTACACGCCCTCTGAGGTAAATGGTCCTTATTAATTATAGGGGAAAAGCATCTGGGAAACGCTTATGAAATAAGGGATGGGGGTGGGACAGAGAATGGGCTTCATGGAGCTCAACCAACCCAGGCGTGGAGAGCTGTTATTCTGTAAACCACTCATCCAAGGAGTGAAGATAACAATAAACTGGTATTAGATGTTAACATGGAGCTCGACACACATCATCTCACGTGATCTTCACTCCCGGGAGAGGTGGGTATAATTAGCTCCCGTTTCAGATGAAGCAATGTGCTCAGGGGCTCATAATTTGTAAAGGCAGGAACTGGTATGTAATCCCAGGTCTGAGTTGAAAGCTTGTCCTTAACTTCTAGGCAACCGGGCCCTGCCTCACTTGGGCTGGAAGGGAGACGGGGGAGTAAATTTTGATAATGACCATCCTTCCCCTTGGAGCCTCAAAGACTCCAAGAGTCTGTGCCTGGGTAAATTCATCAGGTGACAGGCTGGGTATCCTACTCCCAGGACTGAAACTTCTGACCTGAAGGCCCACACGCCTCTTGGCATTCCCATTGTTACACCTAGCTCCCTACTGTGCACCCCGAGCCCAACAGACACATCTGAGAAAGTCAATGTCAGTGGTCATCTAAACCCCACATGCTTATTGAGCGACTGTCCCGTGGGTCTGACAACACAGGGCCTCTGAGGGGAGATAGGCCCTTGCCGATGTCGGGCTCACACTAAGCAACCCAACAAAGCAATTACAAAGGATGACAACCCCATGTGTTACAGAGTAGAAGTGCTCTGTAGGATTTCCTTGGTGGTCCTCTTCATGCAAACACGTTACCAGACCTTCCTTCTGAGGTACCACCAACCTTGAGGTAAGTAGTCAAGTGCAAACCGTTTATGACAACTACAGATCTATAAACCTGCATGCTGTTGAGTCAAGTCTGATTCAGAGCAACCCTAAATGACAGAGCACAACTGCCCTGTAGAGTTTCCAAGGCTGTAATCTTTTTATGGAAGGAGATTGCCTGGTCTTTCTTCCCTCCACGCTGCTGTTGGGTTGGAATTACCAGCTTTAACAGTTAGCAGCTCAGTGCTTAACCACTGCACCACCAGGGCGCCTTTTCATACAGACAAACTGACCCTGATTTAATAGGCACTCAAAGAAAGCCTTCTTGACTGAATGAAAGCAGGAGGAATTGAAGTCTAGTGTAGATAGCTGTTAGGGTCACACAGTACAAACCTACCACGGCTGTTCAGATAAGCGTATCCCATCCACGTTCACAAAGACAAACTGAGGGGCTCTACCTGGCCTGGCCAATAAGGTCCCTGGCAGCCCACGCTTCTCTCGTAGACTTGGGGGCAAGCATCCCGCTCATAGAAAGGCCCCAGCTGAGCAGCTGTAGCCAGATTACAGCAGGGAACAGAAGTGACCAACAGCCAGAAGTACACAGTCCTGCTTAAATATTTCAGCAGGAAACCTAAATATTTAGAGGGAAGAGAGGCAGAACGAATACACATTTCAAAGACAATCAAAGAGGCCTGGCCACCCAGGGACCTTGTGGTGGATGATGTCTGCCCCCCAAGGAGGCCCTACTCAAACCCCCAGTCCTGTGACCCAGATCCACCCAGAGAGGCTGCTGGGAGGCTTCTGGGACCCAGGGAGTCTCCACAGGGAAAAGGCTTTTTCAAGGCCTGAGAAGAAGCAGGACTGAGCAGAGAAAACCTTTCCTTTTTCTCCCTAGAGCAGGGAGCAAAGCAGGGCCTAGCTCAAAGGAAGGATGAAGTAATCTTCCATGTTTCCGGGTGCTGACCAGTAACTCTATAGAGAAAAGGTTGGGCATAAAATTTGAGGAGAATGGGAACCTGGGCAACTCCTATACATCTGCAGGTAGGTAAGCAGATTATGTGAGAACATGTTTACGAGCAGGAATTTTGAAGATTTAACATCATTCCTGTTCCCGACCCCAGATTAGGGAGCTCAGTGCATGTCAGGGTCTATGGCAAGGTGCCAGGAATATGGAGCCCAGGTATAGCAGCTAATCACAGCAAGGGCACCTGTCATATGTATGTGGATTCTGTGGCATAAGAGACAGACTGTTCCAGGATCCCATTTCAGAGATGAGCATCCTGAAAGATTCCCAGGTTCTGATAACACCACACATGCCTTGCAATTTCCTGCCTTGTAGACTTTTGCTCCCTGTTTTTACCACCTTCAGTGTAGCCTCACAAAAGGTGAAATAGTTCAGAGTGTGGGCTCTGGGGCCAAAGCCCCACTCTTCTACTTCACAACGGTATGGCCTCAGGCAAGTTGGTCCATTTGGATTCCTTCACTGCGAAGCCACAGTTTGTTGGATTATGGTGGCTTTTGTGTTGCTGTGATGCTAGAAGTTAATGCCACCAGTATTTTACATACCAGCAGAGTCACCTGTGGTAAACAGACTTACCTGGAGTTTCCAGACTAAGATAGACTAGGAAAGAGAAGCAAACCACTTCTGAATGGTTATCCACTGAAAACCTTATGAACAGTACTGGAACATTGTCTGATGTAGCATCAGAAGATGAGCTCCTCAGGTCAGAAGGAAGGAAGGCACTCAAAACACGACTGGGGAAGAACGGCCTTCTTAAGGTAGAGTTGCCCTTAGTGATATGGATGGATTAATGCTTTGGGGACCTGCATTTGCTGATGTGTCACAACTCAAAATGAAACCCAATAGTGCAAACATCTATTAATAATTGAACGTAGAAAGTACAATGTATGAATCTAGGAAAATTTGAAGTTGTTAAAAATGAAGTGGCATGCATAAAGATCTATATCCCAGGCATTATGATATAGAGTTGAAATGTACTGGTATTGACCATTTTGAATCAGACAATCATACGGTTTGACTAAGCTGGGAATGAAACTAAAGAGGAATGGTATGGTTTTCGTTGTCAAAATAAGCACTTTAAGATCTGTCTTGAACTACAGTGGTGTTTGTGATAGGCTAACATCTATATGCCTACAAAAGAAGACTTCTGGTATCGTACTGGGTTATGAGTTGAGCTGCTAACTGCAAGATCAGCAGTTCAAACTCACCGGCCACTCCCTGGGAAAAAGAGGCAGTTTTGGCTCCCATAAAGATTGGCAGCCTATGAAACGCTATACAGGTTAGCTATGAGTCAGAACTGACTCGATGGCACACAGCAACAGCAAAATGGCAAGGAAGCCCAATTAACACCAATACGATTCAAATTTATGCACCAACCACTAAAGCCAGTGATGACGAAATTGAAGAATTCTACCAACTTTCTTCAACCTGAAATTGATCTAACATGCAATCAAGATGTATTGATCATTGCCGGTGAGTGGAATGTGAGAGTTGGAGACAGAGAGGAAGGATCAGTAGTTGAAAAATTGGCGTCGGTGATAAAAACAATGCTGGAGATCACATGAAAGAATTTTGCAAAACCAATGACTTCATTGCAAATATATTTTTCAACAACATAAAAAGGCTACACACATGAACCTCACTAGATGGAATCCACAGGAATTAACCTGTGAGAAGTAACAATGGAGAAGTTCAATATCACCAGCCAAAACAAGGTCAGGGGCTGACTGTGGAACAGCCATCAATTCATGTTAAGGCTGATTTGAAGAAAATTAAACAACCCCATCGGTTGGTTGGTTATGTGCCGTGGAGTCAATGCTGACTCATAGCAACCCTGCATAGGGCTTCTGAGGCTGTAAATCTTTATGAGAGCAGAAAGCCTTGAATATATACCACCTCAATTTAGAGGTCATCTCAAGAACAGATTTGATGTATTAGACACTAACGACCGAAGACCAAAAGAGTTGCAGAATGATATTAAGAACATCATATAAGAAGGGAGCAAAAGGTCATTAAAAAGATAGGCAAGAAAGAAAAAAAAAAAAATACAGATGTCAGAAAAGCCTCTGAAACTTAAACACAGAGAACCTAAAGTGACTGGAAGAAATGATGAAGTTAAAAAGCTGAACAGAAATTTTCAATAACTATTCATTTCAAATATTATACTAAATGGCAAACACCTGGAGTTAGAAAGCCAAAAAGGAAAAACACACTCAGCATTTCTCAAGCAGAAATACCTGAAGAAAAAATTCAAACCTAAGGTTGTAATACTGAAAGATTCTATAGGAAAAATATTGCAAGATGCAGAAAGCATCAAAAGAAGACGGAAGGAAAATACAGAGTAACTGTACCAAAAAGAATTTGTCAGTGCTCATTCATTTCAAGAGGTATGTATGATCAAGAACCTATGGTACTCAAGGAAGAATTCCAAGGAGCACTGAAAATTCTGGCTGAAAACAAGGCTCTGGGAATTGACAGAATATAAACACAAATTGAAATGTTTCAGCAAACGGATGCAGCACTGGAGGTGCTCACTCGTCTATGCCAAGAAATCTGGAAGACAATTATCAGGCCAACTGATTGGGAAAGATCCATATTTGTGCCCATTCCAAAGAGAGGTGACCCAATAGAATGTGGAAATCATCAAATAATATCACTGATACCGCATGCAAGTAAAATGTGGCTAAAGGTAATTCATAAAAGGTTGCAGCAGTATATCAGCTTGGGGTCAGAAATTCTAGCTTGATTCAGAAGAGGACCTGAAACTAGGGATATTGTTGTCAGATGGATCTTGGCTAAAAGCAGAGAATACCAGAAAGATGTTTACTTGGGCTTTATTGACTATGCAAAGGCATTCAACTGTATAGATCATAAGAAACTATGGTTAACAATGTGAAGAATGTATATTCCAGAACACTTAATTTTGCTCATGTGGAACCTGTACATAAACCAAGAGGCGGTTACCTGAACAAAACAAGGGGATGCTGAATGGTTTAAAATCAGGAAAAGTGTGTGCCATGGTTGTATCCTTTCACCATACTTATTCAATCTGTATGCTGAACAAGCAATCAGAGAAGCTGGATTATAAGAAGAAGAATGTGGCATCAGGATTGGAGGAAGACTCATTAACAACCTGTAATATGCAGATGACACAACCTTGCTTGCTGGAGGTGAAGAGAACTTGAAATGCTTACTGATGAAGATCAATGACTACAGCCTTCAGAATGGTTTGTATCTCAATGTAAGGAAAACAAAATTCCTCACAACTGGATCAATAAATAACATCATGATAAACGGATATAAGATTGAAGTTGTCAGACTTTATTTTGCTTGGATCCACAATCAATGCTCATGAAACATGCAGTCAAGAAATCAAGCAATGTAATGCATTAGGCAAAATGCTGCAAAAGACCTCTTCAAAGTGTCAAAGAGCAAAGATGCCACTTTGAGAAAAAGGGTGCAACTGACCAAAGCCATGGTTTTTTTCAATGGTCTCATGTGAAAGCTGGACAACGAATAAGTACAACAAAGACAGTAAAAGAATTGATGCACTTGATTTAAAGTGTTGGAGAAGCATATTGAAAGTACCATGGAATGCCGTAAGAACAAACAAACCCATCTTGGAAGAAGTATAGCCAGAATGTTCCTTGGAAGTGAGGATGCTGAGACTCTCTCTTGCTTTGGACATGTTGTCAAGAGGGACCAGTCCCTGAAGAAAACATGCTTAGAAAAGTGGGGGGTCAGCAAAAAAGAGGAAGACCTCCAAGGAGGGGGACTGACAAAATGGCAGCAGCAATGAGCTCAAACATAATCACAGTGTGAGGACAGCACAGGATTGGCAATGTCTTGTTCTTTTGTGCCTAGCGTTGCTATGAGTTGGAATTGACTCAAGGGCACCAAACAATACTGTGAAGGGGTGCCCATAAAAGTTCCTATTGCTGAAACCAACAATACCCACGAAAGGAGTGGTGTGAGGATTCGATGAGCTCACGCATGTAAAGAATTCACAGAGTCCAGAGTTAAGTAAAGGAACCCTGATAGCTCTGTGGAGTAGGTATTGGGCTGATAACTGCACGATTCAAACCCACTACCTGTACTGAGGGACAAACAAAAGATGATGTTGATGTAAGGATTTACAGTCTCAGAAACCCTAAAGAGGAGTTCTAGCCTGACTATAAGCTCGCTATGAGTTGGAATCCACTGTATAGCAGAGAGTCTAGCTTCAGTGTAACAACTGTGAGAATGGCGCAGGATCGGGTAGTGTTTTATTCTGTTGAGCACAGGGGTTGCTATGAGTTGGAACTGACTCAATGGCACCTAACAACCACAACAAGTAGTCGTTCCTACTATCTGTAACTACCATCACCTGCTACTGCCACCCACTTCTGCTCTGCTCACCTCCCTGGCTCCACCTCCATCTATGGGCAGGGCAAAAGCTGTGAAGTCAGCAGGCAGTGCTGAATCTCAGCCCTCTATGTATGTTATTGTTGTTAAGTGGTGTGAAGTCGATTCCGATTCATAGCAACCCTGTATAGGGTTTCCGAGGAGGGGCTGCTGGTGAGCTTGAACCACCGACCTAGTGGTTCAAACTGACATTGCAGTCCAGCACATTAACCAGTAATGCCACACCAGGAGTCCTCCTAGCTGTATACAGCTGGGCAAGTTACTTGGCTTCTGTTTTCCTTTAAGATAAGACCAGCAAGAACATCTAACTTGCACAGTGAGCTGCAGGTAAAATGCCAGCTCAGTGCCTGGCATACAGTGGGCATTTGACAGAATGCCCAGAAGCTGTGACCTTTCACCCTGGGAGGTCTGGCTCAAACTCCTACTTTTTAAAGTCTGGGAGCAAACCTTAATCTCTTGTTACAGTGTACACTTGGAATTCACAAGTACAATTACTCCATTCTTCCTGGATTGGGGGGCTCCCTCAGGGCAGGGACTAGGTTTTGTTCTGAGCCAGATGCCCCCATAGGCTAAACGGTTCTACAAAACCAGTTGCCTTCTAGTTGATTGGGACTTATGGCAACTCCAGTGTGTGTCAGAGTAGAACTGTGCTCCACTGGGTTTTTAAGAGCTGAATTTTTGAAGTAGATCATGAGATCCTTCTTTTGACGTACCTCTGGGTCAACTCAAACCTACACCGTTTTGGTTAGCAGCTGAGCGAGTTAACCATTTACACCTTCCAGGGACTCCAACAGTAGTACTTGTTGTTGTGAAGTGCCGTAGAGTCGATTCTGACTCATAGTGACCCCATAGAGGGTTTGCGAGGAGTAGCTGGTGGGTTTGAACTGCTGACCTTGTGGTCTGTAGTCCAGTGCTGATCCTATGGCGCCAGAATAGTAGTACAGACCTCAGGAAATGGAGATTGAATCCTCCAAGGACCTCTGACCCTCGTCCATCTCTCCAGTCTCTGCCATCTGCAGCCCATCCACCAGCACTTAAAAACGTGTTTCCCCTCATTTCCCCACAGTGACTCTGCCTGCTCTCCTCAGCTAGTCTGAGCTCCCCTCTGGTTTCTGAGGCTTCACCAAACGGAAATGACAGCCAGCAGGGAGGGCCCCTTCACCTCAGCCTCCAAGAACCTTGGGGAGCACAAAGGCTAGAGGCCTCAGCAGGCTGTGTGTGTGTGGGGGGAGGGGAATGGAGCTCACCACCCCCACTTCCATCCTAGCAGGGAAGGCAGTGTCTTGGGCAAGACTAAGGGCTACAAACCTCCCAAGGGAGGGGTCACAGTGGAAAGAGAAAGGTACTCTAAACGGAAAACTGTGTGTGAGAGATGGAGGATGTGTTGGCTCCTTTGGGGGAGGAGGGTACTACTGACTTTAGTGGAAAAACCCGTCCTCTATCACAATAGAGGAGATATGACGGAGGGGGTGGCCTTATCAGAACACCCATGGGGTGAAGGGATCAGCCCACAGAAATGTCGCTAATTTTGAGAATATTCCACTTTACAGTTGCAAACAGCTGTAAAGACAGACATTTCTGAAATGCTGTTCACGTCCCTACTTAAATGCAGAAATTTGATGAGTTCAAATTCCTTGGCTAAACCCAGAAGGGTTATGGCATCTGACCCTCACCTCCCTGCCCCACAGACCACCATGCAGTTTTATACCTCCCTGATGGCTGTGGGCAAGAGATTCCTCCTCTTCTTTTCCTAGCTGTCTTTAAAGACGTGGGCCTCCTCCACTCCAGGAAGGCCTTCCTGAATCTTTGAAATACTATCAACATTATTTCGATGCTCATCCACACCTGGGCATGGATGGACCCACAAAACATGTATCTAGAAGAAGCTGTGGCACCAGCAAACAATTAATGAGCATTTACTAGGTGCCAAGCACTCTTCAGGAGTCCTGGTGTGGCACTGTGGGTTAATGCGCTGGACTACAAAGTCGTTTGAATCGCAAGGTGAGTGGTTCCAGCTCACCAGTCACTGCTTGGAAATCCTGTACAGGGTTGCTATGGGTCAGGATTGACTCAACGGCACTCAACAACAACAACAAAGCACTTTTCTAAGCAACCTAGGAGGTTGATACCATTACTAGCCCCATTTTACAGAAGAGGAAATAGAGGCATACAGATCTTCAGAAACTAGTCCAAGATCAGTGAGCAGCCTACCCTCCCACCTCCATAGCCATCACACATACCACTTGTGTGGCATTTAGAGGAAAGCCACTCCCCATCCTTGGTAAGACACACAATCCAGGGCTCCTCTTATTCCAAAAGGAGTCCATTCAAGCATCTGCTCTTGACTTTTCTGGATCCCCAAAAGGAGCCTCAGAGGGAGGTGAATGCATTTCATGTGCTTTTCTACAATCAATTACTTCACCTCTCCTTTCTGTACTATCCCAGCTCGGGTCAGTCAGTCCTATAAGCACCATTTTGACATAGCACCCCATTTTTGTACAAAGACTTTCTTGGGGCTTCATCTCAGCAGCCTGGTTCCTCTGCTCCCCAAAGACTTGCACTTCCCAGCACAGCCCTCCCCCACCACACACACACACAGAGTTCAGAGGCTAAGCCCAATCAGACAGCAAACAGCCAAGTTCAAGATGAAAGCCTGTGGCCCAGGGTCAGGGTCAACCAAGCACAGCATCTAAACCCGAAGGACTGTGTTTCTTTTAACCGTCAGCTATAATTAGGGCAAAACCCCAGGAAAATATTTAGATGCATCAGCCATCAACACCCTTGCACCCCACTCCCACACAACTCCCCCTCCCACTGGGATCTTTTAACACCTGTTAATATCTATGTCAATAATTCCCCTATTACTGTGCAAACCCATTGCCACCCAGTCAATTCTGACTCACAGCAACCATATTATAAGACGGAGTAGAACTACCCCACAAGGTTTCCAAGCTGTAATCTTTATGAACGCACCTGACAGCTTTGAGAGTATGTCTCCGAGGGATGCTCAACTCTCCTTCTCAAGCATTTAAAAGTACATACACAATTTCCAGTGAAAGAAAACCCCCAACCCAGATTGCACCCCTCTTCCAACCATCCTTCCTGCCTCCCCTCCTCACCCCAAGAATTCTTCTAGATAGACTCCTATATGATGACTACAATGTGATTCAGAACCAGCTAAAACACAGAACCTCGGGTGGAAAATGCCCAAGTAGTCATACAGACGGGGAGGATTTGTTGGATTTTTCCCTTTCCTTAAACCAATTTCCTGAGGCTGTGCCCCGAGTCACAGATCAGAAAGCTGAGCAATGCAGATTTCTGCAGCTGAAAAGCTTCCAATAGTTGGTTTTCATTTCTCGGGTTTTTCTTATGAAAGAAGGGGACTTGTCCAGGGTTGAAGTTAGTTTCAGAGTTTAGGGGGGAGATTGGGAATAGGGATGGGGTTACCTTTGTCTCCACACTTGTCCATGATGTTGTCCAGTGCTGTCAAGTCGGTTCCAACTCACAGTGACCCTACGTAGGCTTTCCAAGAAACGGCTAGTGGGTTTGAACCATCGACCTATGGTTAGCAGTCCAGTGCTTATCCTACAGTGCCACACCAGGACTTCATGAACTTGTCCATAATTGTCTCTGAATCACATGGGCCTCCTGAAACCAAAATTCTGTTTCTAAAATTACCTGCTCATTTTTGGAGGGCAACTGTTTATGGACTTTGCGGGACCTCAAAATAAAAGGCATTTTCTTTGTTCAAACACCTTACGGAAGCCGTCTAGCCTCCAAAGCTGCCACCACCAGCTGCACCCGGCTGACTAGCCCCCCCCCACACACACACACACTCACACTCCCCTCCCCTTTTTCCCTTCTCCTCGTGTGTTTTGAAGTTTATTTTCCCACATTTAGCCTTGAATTCTTTCCTTCCTTCCCTTGCAGTGGCTGAGGAGCAGCGAAGAGGGAAACACTTCGAGGGCAGCTCAAGGCTTTATCATCTCCGTCTGCTCTCTTCCCCCTCAAAACAAAGCCCTGGAACAAACTAAACAAAAACTCATTCTCTGGAGGAATTGTTTCCTCAAGGGAAATTATAAAGTGACTCCTTCCCCCAACACATGCACACTGCAGACCCGGGTCAGAAGGAACCTGCAGCATCCCAACTCTCCTGCTATTAGATGCTAAATCAACCAACTGCCTGCTTAAGTATCCCACTTGTTGTTAAGTGCCGTTGAGTCGGTTCCGACCCATAGCGACCCTGTACAGGGTTTCCGAGGGTGTAAATCTTTATGGGAGTAGAAAGCCTCATCTTTCTCCCGAGGAACGGCTGGTAGTTTCGAACCACTGACCTTAAGGTTCGCAGCCCGATTCGTAACCACTACGCTACCCACTATCACCTCCCAAATGTGGGAACTGCTACAGGATAAGAAACTCTTGCTAGTAAAACCTGGTCTGCACCTCTCTTCATTGGGCTCCCTGGCTGCTGCTGAGCATTTATATGTTCAAAGCCAAGGAGCTAGAAAGTCCCCCAGAGGCACCCAGAGTCTTGCTGTGGCGCTGTGGAAGAATGCACTGGACTGCAAAGTCAGTTTGAACCACCAAGGCCAGTGGTTCAAACTCACCAGTGGCTCCTCATAAACCCTATACAGGGTTGCTATGGGTCGTAACTGACTCTACCACACTTAACAAGAGGCACCCAAGAAGCAAGAACTGGCAATCTACTACTGAAACATCAGTCACTGAAAACTTTATGGAGCACAGTTTTACTCTGATACACATGAGTTTACTATAAGTGGGAATCTATTCAACCACAAATGGATTTTACTGTCAAGACATCCTCATGTTTTCCAAATGCTTTCGGCCTCACAGCAGTCCAGGGCAGGAAAGTGTGAATGTTAATTTTCACTTTACATATTGGGTTAATTCCCATTTTACAAACGGGGAAAGAGAGGCCAGGAAAGTGAGATGCAATTACATAAAGCATAAGATGTTGGAGCGTATGGATTAAACGATGTTCCTGATGTATTTTCACACCAACTCCACTCCACAATCTAGAGCTTCACTGGGTCTCACCCACATCCTGGTTGCTCCATTGGGAAGGGGCCACTAGTATAGGTGGAGAATTTAGAAACTGGGTGAGGGCCTGGGTTCCCAAACTGGCACGGAGTGCTTATCTGAGTGAGAGATAAACAGTGTACCCAGTGAAGATAAACGACTCCGATACCACCTCCCATTCCGCACACCCTTTCTCCCTACTCCTGAGAATCGTCCGTTTGATGAACCTACTTGCTCTCACCAACTTTAACTCCAAGAGCGGCTGTCGCGGCAAAATAAGCTGTCCCGGAAGCTAGAGCCGGTCCCCAGCATTCCAGCCTGCAACCCTCAAGCCACAGGCTCAGGCAGTTCCCCCCGCCCCTCCGAGGCTCTTTGGGGGCAGAGGGCTTTGCCCAGACTTGGGCTTGAAAGACCCTCCTGCAGCTCCGCCGGGTTCACGTTCCAGTAGAAACCGCGCGGACGCGGCACTGGCCCGGGAGCCCAAAGGTGGAGACGAGAGAGGGTGGTAACCCGCTAGGCTCCGGGACTCCGGGAGCGTCTCCAAGAAAAGATAAACGTCTTTATCCGCCCCACAGCCTCCCTCCAAGTAGGGAGGCACCCGCACAGCCATACCGAGGGACCGCGGAGGCAGGGCTCAGTTCACCTGGGGTCAACCCAAAGTTCTCTAGGGCAAGCTGGACCCCAACGAGTCTCCATGCGTGGCGGTCCCTTATAGCCGGGAGAGGAACATTCTCGGATCCAAGCTGGGACGTCCTCTCCCTGTCACCCCAGGGGCTCCCACAGGGCCCGGGCCATTAAAGTTGCGGGGTGCTTCGCTTTAGCACCTCTAAACTTCAGCTAGCTTCAGGTAAACGTCGAAGGGGTGCAGGCAGCGACTCACCTGCAGGATCTTGTCCAGGCCCTCCTGACCCAGGCACGGAAACTCCTTGAGCAGCTGCAACTTATTCGTGTAGTACTCTTTCTTAGCCTCTTTCCAGTGCGGCTCCTCAAGCACTTCGAAGATCGCCGCCCCAATGGACAGGTAGAAGATGATGGCCGAGGTGAGCAGAGGGCCCCGGTCCACCATGGCTCTCCAGTGGCCGCCGCCTGAAGAAAGCCTACCCCAGCCCTTGTGGCTCTGGGTCCACCCACCGTTTCAGCCTCTGGAAACAGCTGTTTGAATTTGGAGCTCCGCATGCGCAGTGCCCCGACCCCCCCAAAGCTGCTGGCAGACAAAGTTGCTCGGGCAAGTTGGCCCACTGCACGCAGAGAAGTGCGCAGGACCCACTTAACGTGGGCCAGGGGTAAGCGGACACCAAGGGGTCGAGAGGGCGCCTTGGACAGCGCACAAGCGCAAGGAGCAGGGAAAACCCAGAACTCAACTCAATGAAGACACGTGGGCCGCTCCTCCGCGCGCCACTAGGCGACTGCGTAGCGCCCGCCTCCTCGCGCCTCTTTAACCAGCTCTGCGCGCTCTCTGCCCGCCCGCTCCAGACCCGGGCGAGGGAAGGGCTCGCGTAGGCCCCGCCCCACGCAGGTCCCGCACAGGCTCCGCCCCCGCAGAGTTGCCCGCGAGTCACCAAGAGGTGCGCGCTGGAAGGAGCCCGGCGCTCTCTGCGCGCTCCCGGGGGCTGCCGCCAGGGGAGGCTTCGCTGCCAGCCCCGACCTCCGAGCCTTGCAATTGCTTGCGGTTGCTGGGAGTCCTGTGGTGTTAATGTATTTACTAAAATAATTGTGTGCCTTATTACTGAGGTCAGGAATTTATTTCTATTGTAATTTTTATTGTAGTTCCATTTTCATTTGCTGATATCTCTTCCAAAAAAGTTTCTGTCTCTATCTCACTCACACACTCTGAAATACCCATGTATAAACCTGATGCAAAAAAACAACACTGCTGTCGAATCCGCTCCGATTCATAACAAACCTGAAGGCACAGTAGAACTGTCCCACAGGCTGTCGAAGTATCCAAGGCAGAAAAATCTGCGAAAGCAAATTGCCACATTCCCTCCCACACACACCACGAAGTAGTGGGTTTGAACCACTGAACTTTCAGTTTGTCAAAAGGGGTTGAGAGATCTTAGGGAATCAGAGGCTATTAGGAACGAATTCAATCACAGACACCTGCATTTTCCAACATCTGGAAGGTGCTGTGAAGACCAGCACTGTCTGGGCCCTCCACCCCCATCTACACACACACACACACACACACACGCACACGCACGCACGCACGCACACAGAGTTTGTAACTTTGCAGGTAAAAAAACATCACCTTTTTCTTATTCCCAAATCGATTTAAAATTGTAACCCTCCTCCCACCCTACTTCACCCCCCCCCACACACACACACAAACACAAACATTCATGGCCCTTCTAATACTAAATATCCTCTAATATACTGGTGGTGGTGGTGGTGGTGGTAATGGTTGTGTGCCATGGAGTCGTTTCGACTCATAACGACTCTGTATAGTGTTTCTAAGTATGTAAATCTTTTCTGGGAGCAGAAAGCCTTATCTTTCTTCCACTGAAGTGGCTCGTAGTTTAGAATTGCTGACCAAGTTAGCAGACCGAACTCGTAACCACTATGCTACCAGTGCTCCTTCTAATATACTGTATTTGTTTTACTATGCTTCCCCGTCCTGCCGCCCTCACACACACACACACACACACACACACACACACACACGCTGGAATGTCAGCTGAGAGACTGGTACTGGGGGTTCTGTTTCGTTCACTGATGTGATATCCACAGTGCCTGGTACAAAACAGACACTCAGTGTAACATTTATGCAGCACATGAATGAGTGGATTTGTCAAAAATACATTTCTCCTCCCAGGATATTTCTCAGTCGCCTCATCTTATGATCTTTTATTGAGTATGTATAAACCCTAGGCGGTAATACATCCTTTCTCCCCAAATTAGCCTGCTCTTCTCTAACCCTTTCGGTCCTACCCAGCCTACACCACAGACTGTGACTTGAACCCCATTACCACAGCCTGACTCTCCATCCCTTTAGCCAGGCTTCTCTTCCAGGTCCCCCTCTGTGAATGGGGCCCCCCATTCATTGTGAGCAAGTCAGGGTCTGCGGAGTGAACAGTTAGCCCACCCAGCATGGGGTGGGGGCACTTGAGAGGCTACAGGCTCTCTCTTTGTTTGGAAAATTCTCTGCCATTCTGCTCCCACCTCCTGTCTATATTCTCTTCCTAAGAAAATAAAGGGCCTCTTCCTATTTCAGCTTCACTACCTCTTAAAAAATCTGTAGATTACTTTGGGATAAATAGATTTTTATTTGAAGCTTTAAAATGTCTAGTTTCTGTATCCTTCCATTTAACGATTTCTCCAGCTCCTACCCCATCCTCTTTCTTTCTCTCTCCTCATCCTCACTTTTTCTTGACCTTTCCCTTGTCCTTGTTAGCTATGGCTCAGGCACCCCTTCCTCATTCCCTCCCCCATTCATGACTCATAGCAACCCCATGCACAACTGAAGGAAACGCTGCAAGGTGCGGTACCATCCCTATGATCAACTATAAATTAGACTGGTGCAATCAACTGATTTCGTTGACTGATTTTCAGAATTAGATTGCCAGCCCTTTATTTCTAATTCCTTTTGGTCTGGAAACTCCGCTAACTCTATTCACTATCATAGCAACACAAAAGTCTCCACTGAGAGTAACTGCACTGAAAGTGCATTGGCCATGGATCAAGCCCAGGTCACCAGCATGGGAGTGGAAAATTCTACAACGGAACCACCAATGCCCTCATGCTCTTTTCTGCCCATATTTGCCTTTACCTCACTCAATTCTTCCTGTCTCTTTCCTTTGTCTTTACCCAGGTGGAAGTTGCTTCTCCTCTCTCATCTTTCTCCCCTCTCCCACCCGCCTGTTCCCAAGCACATATTTGGATGAACAATTTTCAATGAACAATATAGATGAACAACATGTGCTAGCTCCATTCTATACACTACAGTCAGTGGGGACTCTTCAGAATATAGAAAGTATTGAAACCAATGAATGTTCAGACAAGCATGAGTCAAAGATGAAAAAGCAAGAAGTAGGTATACTGAATCATGGGGAGGTTATGGACTAGGGGGCTTCAAAAAGTTCCTAGAATTTCAAGATACTGGAATTTTCCCACAAACTTTTTTGAAGCCTCATTGTATTTTCTTACACTACTGATAAATTTGTTCTTTTTATTGTTGGGTGCTATCCAGTTAGTTCCAATTCACAGTGACCCTATGCATGAAAGAAGGAAACAGGTTCTGGTCCTGCCTCATCCTCACAATTGGTGTTAGCCTAAGGCCCACTTGTGGCTACTGCCACCATGTCAATCCATCTTGTAGAGGCTCTTTCTTTCTTTCACTGACCCTCCATTTCACCAAGTATGATGTCTTTCTCCAGAGACTGGCCCTTTCTGATAATAAGTACAAAGTCTCCACATTCTGGCTTCTAAGGAGTATTCCGGCTATATTTTTTCCAACACAGATTTGTTCTTTTGACAGTCCGTGGTACTTTGTGAAAGCCATAAATCATATTTATGGATTCTTCTAAGGTCTACCTTATTCACTCTCCAACTTTCACATGCATGTGAGGCAATTGAAAATACCACGGCTTGCATCAGGTGTACCTTAGTCCTCAAAGTGACATCTTTGCTCTTTAACACTTTTAAGCGGTCTTTTGCAGGAGATTTAACTAATTCAATATGTCACTTGATTCCATCTTACAGCTTATCTTATTTCTGATTATTATACTTATTGTTATGGCTAATAATCACTTTAAAATGCCATCTCTTGAAAGACAGTCAGCTTTAATTTGGATTTAAGGTTCACCTCGGTAGCAGTGACAGACAGAACCAAGGTCCCATCCCTAGAAATTGGCAAATAAGTCATTTCCTCAGGGAAATGACCTTAAGGTCAGGCTCCCAGGCTCCAACTACAGAAGAATTCTTCCTTATATCAATTAGGTGAAAGGGTTACCTGATTGATGAAAAGCAATATTAGTAATTTTTCATTATGCTCAGACACTATTGGTTTATGTCTGTTTACCCACTACCTTTCACTCACAAGAAATCCTACAGGACAGAATCGAACTGACCCATAAGGTTTCCGAAGTGGTAAATCTTTGTAAGAGCTGACAGCCATATCAGTCTCCCAAGGAGCAAATGGTAGGTTCGAACCTCTGACATTTCAGTCTAATGCTTAACCCACTGTACTACCAGGGCTCCTTTATTCATGTTTAGAATCAATATTTCTATTTTTTGTTTTATATTGTTTAGGAATTTCAGAGGAATGTCCCTCAGAATTTCATGTCTGAGCAAAAGAGACAAAAAAATTCAATATGAAAATAATTTCTGTCACTGATTTGCATATAATGAAAATTAAATGGCAAATGTTTCTTATATGTATATTATTATTACATTTTAAAAAGCCACCAAGAGCATGATGGCGTTCAACAGTACATCCACTTGAAAGTCTTGTTTCCTTAATTCAAAAAAGAAAAAACTTTATAACTCTTAATTTAAAAAAATCTGAAAGATTTAATGTTTATTCTTATTATATTACTTGAAAGACAGACAGCATTAACCGCCTTATAAAGTAGCTTGCCTTATGAAAGATCACCTATTATTTTGTAAGCCTCCTGTATTTCTAATGGATCATTTGGAAACATTCAGTTAAGTTTTCATGTGTACAAATTCTGTACTTAACTAAACTACAATGTTTCCCGAGTGTCAAATTTAATGTACTTGATGAGGTAACCTTTGAACATTCATGTTTTATGCTAGGAAAGGCAAAATAAAATTACAGAACATTAATTCATGTAGTTGTAGTAAAAAATATTTAGAACTTATAAATATAATTTAAGATACTTGAGGTTACAAGAATTCTCTTGGTATTGAATCTCATCATTGGTGTTATGTGCCATGGAGTCAGTTCTGACTCATAATGACCCAGTCATTATGGGAGCTGAAAGCCTCATCTTTCTCCCACAGAACAGCTGGTAGTTTCAAACTGCTGACCTTGAGGTTAGCAGCCCAACTCCTAACCACTACACTAAAAGCCAGGCTATTTTGTCAAGGCTTCTGTTACTCTTAACATCGAAACTACATGTCCTTCACTCTGAAAACCAGTTAAGCTGTGGAGAAACATAGCTTTGTAGGATAAAAGCAGAGCTTGAATACTGATTCTGAAATGTGTTGTATTTGAAGAGTTCAGATGGAGCATGATGCAAATGGTTAATGCAGCTAACAAAAGTTAATTTCCACCGGAGGGAACCTCAGAAGAAAGGCTTGATACCTACTTCCAAACAATGAACTGTTGAAAATCGTATGGCACACAGTTCTACTCTGACACACATTTCAGCCTCCATGATTCTTTCAAAACTCAGGGAAGAAATATGGCATTAAGATCTCAACACTTTACTTTGATGGGTATTAAGCTTTTATTTCTGTGAATATGAAAGTTATAGATGTTTCCCCAGAAAAAGTGCATCCACGCACATACCAAATTTTTAGATTTGAGCTGGAAGAGTCCACATATACCATGAGTGGAGAGGTACAGGGTAGTTGAGGGGATGCTGGTGGTGAGAGTGAAATAGAAAAAGGTGAATGTAAAGGTGGGGAGAGGAAGGCACTAGGAGGGACTTTACGATTTTTTTGCCTATGAAAATAGTAAAGTGCTTTCTGAGTGCTCACTTAGTGCTGGATATTTGTGGTGGTTGTTGTTAAGTGCCATTGAGTGGGTTCTGACTCACAGAGATCCTGGATACAGGGTTCCCAGGGAGCAGCTGGTGGGTTTGAGCCACCAACCTTGCGGTTAGCAGTATGGTGTTTATCCTGCAGCACCGCAAAAATGAGACAATGCAGATAGACAAGCATTTAGCATTAACATTACCTCAAACCAGTTGCTCAGCAGGAGAAAGCTGAAACAATAGGCTGGCTAAAGATGTACAGCCTTGGAAACCCTATGAAGCAAGTCTGTTCTGTCTTACAGTTTTGCTGTAAGTGGAAATCAACCCAGTGGCAGTGTGTTCCTTTGGTTTTGTTTATTATCTCAAGGTCCCTAGGCGGTACAAACAGCATACCATTGGTTATTAACTTAAATCTGTAGGATAAGCACTGGTCTACTAACCCAGTGGTCAGCAGTTCAAACCCACCAGCTACTCCTCGGGAGAAAGATGAGGCTTTCTGTACCTGGAAATATTTACAGCCTCAGAAACCCCAAACCCTAAACAGGATAGTTATGAGTCAGAATCTACTTGATGGCAGTATTGTTGTTGTTAAATACCATGGAGTTAGTTCCAACTCATAGTAACCCTATATAGGGTTTCCAAGGAGGGACTGGTGGATTTGAACCTCCAACCTTCTGGTTAGCAGTCCAATGCTTATCCTACAGCACCACACCAGGAACAGTTGGTAAGGGATAATTCACCTAAAGTTTAGCAGCTTGAACTCATCCAGAGGCGTTGTTGAAGAAAGACCTGATTGAGCTCTGATGTGGAGCTGTGGATAAGCACTTGACTGCTAACCACAAGGTCAGTGACTCAAACCCACCAGCTGCTCCTCAGAGACCCTATACAGGGTTGCTATGAGTCAGAACCAACTTGATGGCACTTAACAATAATATAAAGATTTTAAAGAAATAGCCCTTGAGTTAATTGAGGGTTCTTGGCAGTCCCAAGTTTTGCAGAATAGAACTGAGCTACATAAGGGGTTTAAAGCCTGCATCTTTCAGAAGGAGGTTACCAGATCTTTCCTCCAAGGTGCCCCTGGGTAGATTTAAATTGCTAACCTTTTAGCTAGCAACCCAACACTTAATGACTTTTCTCACCCAGGATTCTCTGCAAAAATTACAGCAAGACACATACAGGGTTGCTGTGTATTGGAATCAACCAGATGGCAATGGGTTTGTTTGTTTGTTTGTTTGTTTTGAGCGGTGGGCAGATTTACTGGCTGCAAGGACAGCGTGGATGTTTTTAGCCTGTTTCACAGATGAGGAGGCTGAAGTACAATACATTGTTCAAGGTACACAGAGTGACCTGAGCCAGAGTCCAGGGCTCTTCTTATATTCCATGTTTCCTGAGCACTTGAGGGTCCCGGCATCCTGTGGACTCCCTGTTGTTGTTGTGTGCCATCAAGCCCCTGGAAACCCCCTAGTTTCCTTCAATGTGGAGAGTCCTCTCCCTGATGGCCCAGTCCCATCCCCTCTCATTGTTAGGTAATGGGATCCACTGGGCAGCCCAGGAAAGATGACCGTCTTGTTTCCCTGTTTCTCCTCTGGAGCCTGGGGTATCTCTGTGGGAAATTGTGACTTGTCTCCACTGGTCTATTTTAGCTGACTTCCTTAGCTGGTCACCCTCTATGCAAATACATTGGGGATGAGAAGACTAAATAGTCTGTGGGGACACTTGCTCTTTTTTATGTAGACACAACAGTCCTAAACTGACCTGTCACTGTCTTTGGCCATCCTGAGCCAAGCACTGAGGGTTGTTGTAGCTGAAACAAGCCACGAAAGCAGAATGCAAGAAGGTGAGTTTGTTCAGCACCTGCAAGAGATCAGTAAGACTAGCACTAGGAGTCCCAGGGTAGCACAAACAGTTAAGCACTGGGTTACTAACTGAAGGTTAGTGACTTGGACTCACCCAGAGATGCCTAGAAAGAAAGGCCTGGTGATCTGCTTCCAAAAGGCCACACCCATGAAAACCCTATGGTGAAAAGTAGTACTCTGAAACACATAGACTCATCATGAGTTGGAATTGAGTCAATAGCAACTGATATTGGCACACTAATGGGAGGACACAAGAAGAGATGAGGCTGGAGGGGACGTGGAGGAGGGTTTTGGGTGTACTGCTGAGGGATTCTAGCTAGAGTTACCAAGAGGTCAAGATAGAACTCAAAGGCTCTATGAACTCAGATGGAGTCCTGGTGTGGTGCTGTAGAATAAGCACTGGACCAACGCATTGTTGGTTTAAATTGCAAGGTCAGCAGTTCCAACTCACCAGTCACTCCTCAGAAACCCTATACAGGGTCATTATGAGTCAGAAGCAACTCGACGGCACTTAACAAAAACAACCACATGAACTCATATAAAGAGACCGGGTGGTGTAGAAGACTAATCATTGGGCTACTAACCATAAGATGGGCAGTTCAAACCAGCCAGCTGATCTAGAGGAGAAACACAAGGCTGTGTGTTCCTGTAAAGATTTATAGTCTCAAAAACCCTAAGGAGGAATTCTGCTCTGTCCTATAGGGTCACTAAAGTGGGAATTAACTCGATAGCAATGAATGGGGGTATGAACTTAGATACAGAGCCCTGGTAGCTCAGTTGTAAAGCATTCAGCTGCTAATGGAAAGGTTCAAACCCACCTACTGATCTGTTAGTAAAAAGATTTAGCAATCTGCTCCTATGTAGATTACAACCTGGACAGTTCTGTTCCGTCACTGTGACCGCACACCACAATAATGGAAAATTGGATGCAAAAAAGATCTTACCTCTTTAGTCTCGCACTAACCTTTGCCTTGAAATTTAGCATCGTCTTCAGTAACGAACGAATGTAGCATTATCAGTCCCCTGACTTTGTCACCAACAGATAACCTGGCAATTAGACCCACTGCTATATTTTGTACAATGTGCAAATCAAAAAACATATATTGCTATATGCAAATATTCTTTTAGAACATGTATTGATAATTGTGTTTCAATACAGGTGCTTGCCTTTGTTAATACAGTGTACTTTATTTTATGTGTTTAAAACCATTATTTCAGGATATGTGTTTCCCTGGATATCATCAGACAGTCAAATTGGGGAGGTCTGTCTGGATTAGCTCACCGGGTAAGTGTCTGAGCACTGTGGCGTTTTACCCAGACAGCTGCTTCCTTTAGGGGTCAGTGGCAGTTTAACAGAGGAGACTTCGGGGATCAGGAGGAAGGTGAAAGAGGTGGCAGGGACAGGCAGAGACAACTCAGGAGACAGCAGCTCTGCAATTTTTTTGTTTTTTAAAAAAATTTTTTACTGTAAATTGAGAGCTAGTTTACATGGGAGAATACAGGTTTTACATTTATCCTATCATATTTAATTTAATTGCAATGATTACAATCCCCTCCATGCATCATTATTTAACAGTATTTGCTTCTATTCCCTCTGTTTCTTTTGTTTGTTTGTTTGTTTGTTTTTTGGTGGGGGGGGATGTGCACAAAAATACCCAGGAATATATGATCATTTCAACAACCACAGGGCACATTCTGTAAGCCTGCCTCCTAGCTGCCAGCACACAGCCTTTCTCTTTCTATGAGTCTAGAGTCCTCAGTTGCTTCCTCTCTCCATGTCCTCATCTCTGCCTCCATCTTTGGTGTCGCTGCTTCTCTGGATTGTTGTTGTTGTTATGTGCCGTGGAGTCAGTTCCGACTCATAGCTACTCTGTACAGGGTTTCCGAGGCTGTAAATCTTTATGGGAGCAGAAAGCCTCATCTTTCTCCTGCGGAACAGCTAGTAGTTTTGAAATGCTGACCTTGTGGCTCACAGCCCGATTCTCAACCACTACGCTACCAGAGCTCCTTGGTTAGGGTCCTACATTCCTCTCGTGCTCTCCTTTTTTGATGGTCCTAGGGGCCTCTGTTCTGCTGTTTGGTTTTATGCTGCTCTTTAGAAGACCCACTGCAGCTGCATTCTAGAGTTTGACACCAATGATACTCTGACCCTCACCATTGCCTGAACACTCTGCTCACACACAGTCTCTCCCCGGCCAGCCTCCACTAGCCTCCCTTGCCCAGGGCTGCACTAAACTGTCTTAGCAAGCCTCATTCACACCCACTGCCTAATGCTTACAGCTGCCCCATCTGGCTGCTCCCAGAAGACAATTGCTACTTGTTAAGGAAAGGGAGAGGGGCCTGAGGATTGGTTGAGAGTGGGGGTGGGAAGGGGAGGAGGATGAGGAGGAAGCCTAGAGGAAGGAGGATTCCTGGAATTTCTGCCTCCTGAGCCAACATTCTAGAAAGAGTTCTGGTTGATCAGCAGAACTTGAGTACAAACAGGACTTTGGTGTTGGAGTCCTAGGACATGAGTTTGGAGGCGATCGCTCACATGGCACTGGGCTCCCATATAACATGTTAATATCCATTTACTATCAAAAGAGAATGAAACCCTTATCCCTTGTCACAAAACAACCCCTTCCTCAAACCCATCACTCAACTTTTCTTTGCCCCTGTATCAGGGGCTCAAGCTGGCCTGATGTGAAAACAGACAAACAAACAAACATCGATTGGGTCTAATTCAAGGACTTTAACGAGGGTGAACATATTGGATGTATGTTCCTATCCGTTCCCTCCCACAGCCTTACTCTCAGGACAAGGAAGGGACTATTGTTAAAGTTGATTCCAACTCATGGCAACCCCATGTGCTGCTGAGTAGAACAGACCCATAAGGTTTTCTTGGCTGCAATCTTAACTAACGGCAGTAAATTATGAGACCTTTTCTTCCATGGTCTTTCTTAACTGGATGGGTTAGAACCTTTAGGTTAGCAGTTGAGTGGAAACCATTTACTCCACGTCGGGCCCTTAATGAAGGGACTAGTCATAAGTGTGAGAAACGTTGTCTATACTGACAAACGCTCAAGTAATCCAATCTATACTCATTTTAGCAAGAGTGAGGTTTTCTTTATTCGATTTTGCAAAATCGGGTGCCCAGCCTTGTAACATGGGCAGACACACCACATGGTCCTCCACAAATGGTTTTTATTCTTGTCCCCCCCAAAAGCCCCTCCTCCAGTTCTAGTTCTCCATATACAATTCTATGGTACATCCATTTTCACTATCTCCAGAGAAGCCAAAATGGCTTGCCCAAGGTCTTAATGGCTGTATTTTAATTTAAATTCCCTAGTCCCAGAATAGGCTGCTTAAATCAACAATTTGTCTGCCAGGTCTTGCAATCTCATGAATTCCTGAAGATGGACCACAAGAGTTATTTCTCACATAAGTAATACCATATGTAAGAATCACTGTTAATTGTGTGGTCCCATGTGTCAAGCACTGCACTAAGTACTTGATAGACATTATTGCATTGTTGTTGTTGCTAAGTGCCTAATTGGTTGTGACTCCTAGCAACCCTGCACAGGGTTTCTGAGGAGTGGCTGGTGAGTTTGAATCGTTGATCTTGCGATTCAAACCAACCTTGCAGTCCAGTGCATTAACCCACAGTGCCACACTAGGACTGTATTACATCATGATATATTAATATCATGAGCGCATTAATACATTTAACCCCACAGTCATCCTCTAAGGTGGTGGCGGTGATTATGTGCTGTGGAGTTAGTTCCAACTCATAGGGACCCTGTACAGGGTTTCCTAGGCTGTAAATCTTTACAGGAACAGAAAGGCTCATCTTTTCCCCATGGAACAGCTGGTAGTTTCGAACTGCTGACCTTAAGGTTAGCAGCCTGACTCTACCAGAGCTCCTTATCCTCTAAAGTAGGCTTTATTATTTTTGTTGTTAAGTGTTGTCAAGTTGGTTTCAACTCTTAGTAACCCTGTATAGCGTTCCTGAAGCTGTTAAGTCTTTGTGGGAGCAGAGAGCCTCATCTTTCTTCTGAGAAGCAGTTGGTGGGCTTCAACCACCAACCTTGTGTTTTGCAGTCCAGTGTTCATCTTACACAGCCACCACGCTCATGTGTTTTTGTTATTTTAAGTATGTTGTTAAGTGCCATGGAATCTCTTCTGACTCATAGCAACCCTGCATAAGGTTTTCAAGGAGTAGTTGGTAGGTTTGAACCACTGACCTTGTGGTTAGCAGCTCAATGCTTATCCCACAGCGCCACACCAGGACTCCAAGGAAATTGAATCTCAAGAGAGGGTTACACGGCCCTGCTGCTGATCTCAAAATGAAGACATAAGGAAAGCCCAGGTGATGTTGTTTTCATCTGCTAAGAGGATTCCCCTCCCAACGGCGGATAACTGGCCATGCTCAGAGCTGAGGGAGAGAAGAGCCCACCAACCACCCACTGCCCTGTCTACCACCAGCAAGTCCTGCTGTGGGTCATCAGGAAGGTGGCTGTGTCACTTGGATCTCCATCTGCCCTTCATTCTCCACCCATTGCCAGAGCATCACAGATGTTTGATGGACTGACTAGCTGTCTAGGCAATGATCATCTATGGCAGCAACATCCCTAAAAGAAAGACTAGAAGACTTTATGTGCCTCCTGAGGGAAGCATCCAAAATAGCACCACCCTAATGTTGACGTTCCAAAAAATTAAACTTGAATCTGATCAATGCCTCTAGATCCAACTACTGACTCATAGGACATACAGGGAACAGAGGAATGTATTAAATGACTACACAAAGATGTAACTGACAAAATGCAGCACAAACTTGGCTTCTTCAAGAAATACATTGCTAGAAAAAGAAGGGAGAAAGATGAGACAGAAACCTAAAGATTAAGAGGCTTAGAATTTTATATCATGAAATGCCTTATAGCATGGATGAATCAGGAGGGCATTATGCTGAGTGAAATTAGTCAATCACAAAAGGACAAATATTGTATGAGACCACTATTGTAAAGATATCAAGAAAAAGTTTTCACACTAAAAGAAACATTCCTTGATGGTTACCAGGGGTGGGAAGGAAGGGAGAATAATTCACTGGCTAGAGGCTAATAGATACATGTTAACTTGGCTTAAGGGGAAGGCTTGGGTAAAGAGGGAGGTTGGCACAACAATGATGGAGTCAGGGGAAGACACTGGGAAGAGAGCAAATGTTTAAAGACAACAGAAGTAAATACTACTGTGTACACAATCCTGCAGTAATGGTGATTTATGAGTAAATGTGTGCAGAGACACGCAGGCTAAACAGGTGTGGGAGTGTACCTACAAATATATAAAGCTTTGATAGAGGGTATTTGTATATTTACCTTTGCTGCGAATATATCCGTGAATGTGGTAGAATACACAAGGCACACTTAGGAAAACTTCTTAGCTATTACCAAACATCAGGAGGGAATGAATCGCTGAACCTGGGGCTCAAGGCCACAGTTTCAAGGGACATCGTGGTTAATTAGTGTAACATAGTCCACAAAGACTATGTTCTGCATTCTACATTTGTGAGTAGTGACTGGGGTCTTAAAAGCCCATGAGTGGCCAGCTAATATGCAACTTGATCTCTCTCAGTCTTGAGGAAAGAAGAGTGATGAGAATTGAAGATGCTTGAAAACCATTAATCCAATGGACTAATGGATCATGTGAACATCAGTCTTCAAGACCACAAGAAGTAGATGGTACCTAGCTACCACTAGCGACTGCTCTGAAACTGTCCTGGTTATCATGGGTAGGTCCTAGATAGAGTTGGAGAAAAGATGGAACAAAACACAAAATCACGATAAAGACCAGGCTTACTGGTCAGATAAAGACAGGTGGAACCCCCCCACCCCCAAAGGCCTTTTGTTACCCTACAGGTCTGGAATTAGACTCATACCTATGACTCAATTTTCAGCCAAGCAATGATGATATGCAAATTCATGAAGCATTCCATATTTCTGGACTTCTGGACTTTTGCTGCAGATCAGCACTAGACTGTGAACCATAAGGTTGGCAGTTCAAACCCACCAGCTGCTACTTGGAAATTCTATACAGGGTCGCTATGAGTCAGAACAAACTCGACAACAGTTAACAACAACAACAAATAGATAGGTATATAGGGGGACAGCAACACTAGAGAGGTACACACACAATAGAATGGTCAACACTGGAGATCAAAATGGCAGCTTTTATCCAAGGACAAAGCTCAGAAGGCTTGGGAAAGAAGGAGAAGTGGAAACAAGAAATGCAGGGAGGAAGTGGGCTAACAGATTACATTGAGGGGATTGCAATCATTGAGATGAAATGAACTGTATGATTTGTTGAATGTAAAATCGATAATCTGCTCAGTAAACCTTCACTCAATCCACATTAGAAAGTTAAAAGAGAGACTATTTCATGTGTGGACTGTATTTAAATCTTGAGTCAAGCAGTAAAAAAAAAAAACCACCACTAAACAATACAGGTTAACAACTTATAATATTAATGAAGCAGTTGAGGAATCTCTGGGTGGTACAAATGGTTAATACATTTGGCTTCTAATAGAAAGACTGAAGGTTCAAGTCCATCCAGAGGCACCTTGGAAGAAGGACCTGGTGATCTGTTTCTGAAAAATCAGACATTGAAATCCCTACGTAGCAATTTTATTCTGATACACATGGGGTCACAGTAAGCATGGGTCTGAATCTACTCAATGACAACTAGTCACATGACAGTTGGAAAGAATGACTCCACCCACTGCCTACTCACTGCCATGAGTTGATTCATGTCCCCCTGTAGGACAGAGGACAAATGCCCCACAGACTTCCAAGGCTGCACATCTTTATAGAAGCAAATGGCCATATCCTTGTCCCACAGAATGGCTGGTGGGTTTGAACCACCAATCTTTTACCTAGCTGTTGAGTGCTTTAACCTCTGTACCACCAGGACTCCTTGAAATATAAATGGTGGTGGTAGTGTTAGCAGTGTGCAATCAAGTTGGTTTCAACTCATAGGGTTCCCAAGGCAGTCAGTCTTTACAGGAACAGAAAGCCTCTTCTTTCTCCCATGGAGCGACTGGTAGATTCGAACTGCTGACATTTGGTTAGCAGTCCAACACACAACCACCACACTATCATGCCTCCTTTGAAATATGAACAGTAAATGGATATTTGTTAAGGAATTTTTGTTAATGTTATTGAGATGTAATATGGTACGGTCATTTTTTTGTTTGTTTTCTTAATTTTAGAGAATAAAATGTTAAAAGAATCTTGTCACTGCTCTCTTTTCCCTTTGCATATAAGATAATGCCCTAAATTCTTTCTGTGGCCTGCAAGGCTGGCTCCTGCCCACCTCTCCCATCACACTTTCCTCTTCCTGAGGTCTTTGCTCTGGGACCAAATTATGATTTTCATGGTCCCTTTCATAAATTATATTTTACATTTGTGTTCTTATAAAAATGAACATATTAGTATTTATGTAAATTATTTGTCTTAGATCAAAACACAAAGCTGGTTTCTACAAGAAAGAGGTTAGGTATGATTCCTACAAAGAGGTTAAAGCTGTCCAGATTGTCCACCTTTTCCAAACAGCTGCACCATTCCTTCATCTCTAATATCAACTCCTCCTCCTCTTCGTACTCCCCCTCCAGTCTTTGGGTTCTGGATCTACAGAACTCACAAACAGTCTTTAAAAAAGAAAGAAAAAGCTCACACAATTGTGGAGGCTAGCAAGGCTAGCAAGTCCTAAATCTTTAGGTCAGGCATCATTCTGGAAGCCTCTTCCAACATACGTGGCTGTAGGGTTGATGAATCCAAATCATCAGCCAGCTCACAGAGCTTCCAAGACTGGGGAGTCAGGCTAGATGATAGGCTGCTAGCTCAAGTTCCAAGAACTGGAGGTCAGATGATGGTGAATCAGATGCATGATCAACATTGCCTGAGCATTCATATATACTGGATGCAGGCCACATCCTCTAGGGAACACTCCTCACTTGAACATCTAGCCTGCCCTCTATCTGTCCTGTACAAGACTGTGAAGGGTGGCTCTCAGTATAAGAGTGGTGACTTGTGTCCCACCCTCAAGTAAGGCAATGACAACAAGACACATCCCACCCTAATCCTGCCTCATTAACATAAGGGACAACTCATTCCAAAATGAGATCATAACCATGGCCATAGGAACCAGGATTTATGTTGTCGTTGTGGTTAAGTACCGTCAGTCGGTTCTGACCCACAGTGGCCCTTATAGGGTTTCTGATGAGCTCCTGGTGAACTTGAATGCCAACCTTGTGGTTCAAACAGCTAGAAGCTAAACATTGTAAACGGTGGGCAGCAAAATCAAGAAGACTGAAAAAGAATTGACGCCTTTGAATATGGACTATCCCATAGCCTGCCAGAAGAGCAAACAAATCTATCTTGGAAGACATTCCATTGGGATGTGGATGGTGAAACTTCTTCTCACATGCTTTGGGCATGTTGTCAAGAGAGTCCCTGGAGAAGGACATCATGCTTGGTAAAGTAAAGGCTCTGTGACAAAGAGAAGCCCCGCTGAGATGAATTGACACAGTGGCTGTAACCATGGGTCACACATAGCAATGATTGTGTGGATGGTATAGGAACAGTCAGTGTTTCCTTCCATTGTACATAAGTTAGAACCAACTGGATAGCACCTGACAACAACATGGCTGTTGTTGTTGTTGTCAAATTGGTTCCAACCCATAGCAACCCTTGATAGGGTTTCCAAGGAGCGCTGATGAGCTTGAACCGCCGACCTTACAATTCAAATGGCTTTGCAGTCTGGCACATTAACACACAGCGCCACGCCAGGACTCTACAACATGGCTAGAAAGGCCCTATTAGATAATTCATTGCACGGCAGTATTACATATTAAAACTTTTGTTTAACCTGAAAGTTAATTATTTTGCTTTAGATTTTAAAAGAAACTAAAGCATGTTCTTGAATCCTGTTCAGATTCATGGACCTGAAGCATAGAGCCTTCTGCCACTAAGACCAGTCAGTCCTGCCTCACATCTTGTTTCTACGTCCCCAAACACTCTACCTTCTCCCTCCTCATCCTGACCACCTCTTCTTGGAGAAGCCTTCCCTAACTTCCCTAGGCTCCCATGATGCTCTGTTTCTATCACATGCTCTTGTGATCCCTATTCGCTGGCTTCATTAGAAGGAGTACAGTGAAGTATCATATCCATTAATTTGTGGGATTTCTCACTTATCCCCAGCACCTCACCTGTTGTTGTTGTTAAGTGCCCTGGAGACAGTTGTGACTCATAACGACCCTGTATATGGTTTCTGAAGAGTGACTTGTGAGTTTGAACAGCCGACCTTGAGGTTCAAATTGACCTTATGGTCCAGTGCTTATCCTACAGTGCCACACCAGGACTCCAGCACCTAGCCTAGTGCTTGACATATGGTGGGACTTCATAAATACTTGTTGACTAAATAAATAAATTAAAGATGGGAAGAAACATCAAATTCAGTAGCCTCCAAGTCCATTCCAACTTATAGCGACCCTATAGGACAGGCTGTAAATCTTTCTGAAAGCTTCATATTTCTCCAGCAGAGCAGCTGGTGAGTTCAAACCACAGACCTTTCAGTTAGCAGTGGAGCGCTTTAACCACAGCGCCACCAGGGCTCCCTAAAAGCGAAGGACATTGTGCTTGGTAAAGTAGAGGGTCGGTGAAAGTGAGTAAGTTATCAGCATATTGATTCTGGGGGCTGCCATGGAGAGGGAGCTGGTTGTGCTGGAGAGATCAGACAGATGAAACATGAGCCAAAGGTTCTAGACAGTCAGCAGAAGGTGGGAGTTAAGGGACTTCTGGGGGCAGAATTAAAGGAGTCCTCGTGTAGCACTGTGGGATGAGCACTAGACCACAAGGTCAGCTTGAACTTCAAGGTCCGCAGTTCAAACCCACCAGTCACTCCTCAGAAACCCTATACAGGGTCACTGTGAATTGGAACTACCCACTGGGTAACACTTATCCACAACCACCTAACCACTGGTGCAATGGTTAAAACACTTGACTGCTAACAAAAAGGTCAGCAGTTTGAACCTACTAGCTGCTTTGTTGAGGAGAGACATGGAAGTCTACTTCTGTAAAGATTAACAGCCTTGAAACCCTATAGAGCAGTTCTACCCAATGGCAATGGGCTTGGTGGGGTTTGGAGGTAGATCAACAGGACTCGAAGAAAATGGATTTGAAACCTGGTCATCTAGCGCAGGGGTGAGGAACGTCCAGCCAGTGGGCACACGAAATCATTTGGTCTGTCCCTGCCAATGCAACCATAGTTCCAACCTTGTTAAGTGCTGTTGAGTCAGTTCTGACTCACAGTGACCCTGTATAGAGTTTTCAAGGAGCAGCTGATGGGTTTGAACTGCCAACCTTGCAGTTCAAACTGACCTTGCGGTCCAGTGCATTACCCTGTAGCACCATGCCATCACATTAGTGGTGAGTTAATGTTTAACCCAATATTTTGTTGTTGTTAGGTGCCACCGAGTCGGTACCGACTCATAGTGACTTATGCACAGCAGAACAAAACACTGCCCAATTCTTGTCCAACCTCACTATTGTTGCCATGCTTGAGTCCATCAATGCTGCCACTTGGCCAATCCATTTCGTTGGGGTCTTCCTTTCTGGAGACAGAGATAAGGACATTGAGAGATAGAGCATCTGAAGACTCCAGACTCATGGAAAGAGCTATATATAACCCAATATAACAGGCTAAATTTTTTTTTTTTAAGTTTTTATTGTGACTTGAGTGATGGGAGAACATCAGTTTTACACTCATCCTATTGTATTTTGTTTCATTGCAATTATTACAATTCCCTCCGTGCATCATCATTCAACAGTATTTGTTTCTATTCCCCTGTTTTTTGTTTGTTTGTTTTGGATGTACACAAAAACACTCAGGAATGTATAATCAATTAAACAACCAAAAGGCACATTCTGTAAGCCTGCCTCCTGGCCGGCAGCACACAGCCTTTCTCTTTCCATGAATCTGGAGTTTTCCGATGCTCTATCTCTTGATGTCCTCATCTCTGTCTCCATCTCTGGTGTTGCTGCTTCTCTGGATAGGGTTCCACATTTCACTTATGCTCTTCTCTTTTGATGGTCCTAGGGTCCTCTGTTTCTAGAATGTAAGATTCTTTACTCCCCCCTTTATGCTACAAACCCTTTACAGTTGTGACAATCACAGTTCATCATAATAATTATTACTATTGAATCATAAGAATCTTATCCCCATCTTCTTTCACCAGACTCGTATAGACAAGATGAAAACTATTCAATGGGGATTCTACCCTCCCCTGGACACTCTGAAACTAAACTCCCTCTTGAAAATTTGTAAGCTAGCCACTTTGACCCTTTATAGCCCCCCACCTCCCAATTTTAAGTAGTCAATGTCTAAGTTGCCCATCCCTATCAACCCTAGCAGTCTAATTTTTAAATTGATAATTTTTTATTTATAACCTGCAAGTGATGTTATAAATTTTGACAGAACAAGGATCCCCATCCTCGCCCTAGAAAGAAATACTTCCCTGTCCTTCTTCTCCCCAACCCTAGGTTGTCTTCTTGAGACGGCCAGGCAGAATGAAAGTAGGAAATAAGGCAGAAAGAGAGTGAGTACAGCAGATGAGGGAAGATGGTGATTTAGGATTGGGAATTTCTTTTGTAAATTGTGGCAAAATATATATAATAAAAGTTTTTTTTACTTTAACCCTGTGCTGTGTTTTGTGTGAAAGTTTATGTGGCAAATTTGGTTACCATTTGACAATGTCAACACGAATTGTTCAGTGACATGAATCACATTTTCCACAATCTGTACACATTCTCTTTAATTGCATTCTTGTTGTTCCTTTCCAGTGCGCTAGCTTCCCTGTCCCCTTATCTTCTCTTCTTTGCTTTAGAGTCATTGCTGACCTTTTGGTCTCCTATAGATTATTTTTGTTGTTGTAGATTTTTTTTTTTTATGGATGGAATGTCATAACTATCAATAAGGTCCGTCATTTTGTATGCCAATCTGTTATTTTGATAAAATGTGACCTTGGAGCAGAGTTTTGGTTCAAGGTTTAAAGAGCATCTCAGGGCAATAGTTTCAGGGAGTCATCTAGCTTCAGTTAGTCCAGTAAATCTGGACTTTTTAAATATTTGAATTCTATTTTGTCTTTTTTTCCCATTCTGTCAAGTCTGTCTATTGTGTCCCCGATCAGAAGACTGGAAGTGGCAGTCAAGCACTCTCTAGCTCTTCTGGTCTCAAGGCAGTTGAGGGCCATGGCTTGTGTAGGCTATTAGTCCTATCGTCTGGTTTCTTCTCAACATATAGGGGGTTGTTTACTATTTTTAAGTATGTAAGTCATTAGTATTAATTATATTCACCATGTTCTGCAACCATCACCAGTACTTAATTTCTAAAATATTTTCATCACCTAAAAACAGAAACTCTGTATTCATTAAGCAATAATTCCCTACCCTTTCTCTCCCCAGCCCCTGGTAATCTCCAATCTACTTTCTGTTTCTCTGAATTTGCTTATTTCTGATACTTCATATTAGTGGGATTATACATTATTTGTCTTTGTCCAGTTTTTTCACTCAGCATAATGTTTCTTATCAGGAGTCCTGGTGTGCTGTTGTAGGATAAACACTGGACTGCAAACCACAAGGTTAATGGTTCAAACCCACCAGCCATTCCTTGGAAAACCTGGATGGGGTTGTTATGAGTCAGAACAAATTCGACGGCACTTAACAACAACAACAGCAACAAATACCGTTATCAAAGTTCATCCATTGGTTGCATGTATCAGGACTTCATTTCCCTTTATGGCTGACTCATTCCATCATATGTATATACTACCTTCGTGTATCCATTCATCTATTGATGGGCATTTGGGTATTTTCCATCTTTAACTACTGTGAATAGTGGTGTAATTAGTATTGGTGTACCAGTACTTGAGTCCCTACTTTAGATTCTCTTGGGAATACCTCAGAGTGGCATTGTTGGGTCATATGGTAGTGGCACTGTAGGATAAGCACTGGACCACAAGGTCAGTTTGAACCACAAGGTTGGCGGTTCACGTACACCAGCTGCTGTGAGTCAGAACTGACTCGATGACACTTAACAACAAGAACTGACTCGATGACACTTAACAACAACAACATGGCAGTTCTATGTTTAACCATTTGGGGTTTCTAAAAGTCAGGTGTTCTTAGTCACCTGGGTGAAGAAGCCCAGAGGACAATGGGGACATGAGTTGGGTTGAAGAGACATATTCGAATGTTATAGCACTCAACTGGTATAGACTGCCTTAGTCCTGCTCTAAGGCTAGAAAACCAAGATATTAGCAGCTGTGGATTGCTTCTGAGTTCTCTGAGAAAAAGAGAAAACTTCTCTGAGGCAAGTATGCAAACCAATTCCAGGGGTGAGACAGAAACTGGGGGGAACTGGACCAATCTTCTCATTCAAGGACCATCAGCTACATGTACTGAATCCAAGTCCAACTGAGGTTGATGAAAACACAAAGGAATACTTGAGAGGTAGATTGAATGAGAAGACCTTTATCTTCACTGAAATCACTGGCATGGACCAACTGAAATGCCCTTAACCACCTGCCTAGACCGAAGGACTTCTTCTCATTCTAGGTGCGTCCTTGTTCTGAAATGGGCATATGAGTCATTGGGAGAAAAGGATTCGATTAACAAAGATTCAGTCAGACTACAGCTGTTGCACCGACACACCTTCTCCTTGGGAAGCCTGGGTTGCCTTGTACCCCGTTCAACCCTGCTGCCTGCCACTGAACCACAAAAAGTCTCACCATTCAGGCTTGTTTTTAGGTGAAGAAGGCATGGCTGCTTCCAGGGTTTTAGTTTCAAAGGCAAATGTTCCATCCATGGTAACACATCCAAGTGGCTGCATACTTGTTGCAAATTTGGTTTTAGTTCTCTTTTCTCCTTGAGAGTTAGCTAGGATGGGGATCTTAAGAAAACGGGAGTTAATGAGGGAGGGACAGAGGGAATTGTGTGATTTGGTATGATGCAGAGAGTAGGGTACAGCTTGAAGGCTGTGGGCTTGGGGTGGGAGAGTCTGGGAGAGGTGGCACTGCTGTATCCAGATGTGTGGGAGATGGGGCACTAGAAGAATTTTGAATTCTGTCCACTGACCCTGATCATATCCCCCCACATTCTGTAATTGTCCTCAGGGTGGTTCATGTATATGTTCCAGAGCTGTTGTCTCCACTATTCAGAAAACCTCTTCCAAGCAGGTGCCTTCTTCTTTTAACTTTTACTATTATTATTATTATGGCAACTATATATGCATCAAAGTTCCCAGATGGAACAAAGGTTTGTTTGAGAGCTAACAGAAAGGTGCCCAGCTTTACTGCTAACCACTCTGAAAGGGATCACAATAGAAGTTCTTTGATAGAATAGGAGAAAAACGTGAAGCAAAACTCAAAAGCATAAAGAACAAAAATAGGAGGCATGCTTACTAGTGGTCACTCTTCAGGTTGGGAACTGAACTCACCCTCATGCCTCTGCTTTCAATCAAACAGTAACCAGGTCTATAGCGAGAAAGAACCCCAGGGAGACATGCATTCCTTAGAACAATCAACCACTTGAGATCAAAAGGGCAGCATTAGCCCAAAGGATAATGTTACGACAGCAGGAGGGATAGGGAAGAAAGATGAATGGGGACAGTAAACAGAGGAAGGAAATGGGAAGACTACTACTTGTTGTTGTTGGGCTGCAGTGAATGTCTCAGAACACAATATGTATGAATTGTTGAATGGAAGACAATTTGCTCTGTAAACTTTCACTCAAATCACAATAAAAAGTTAAAAAGAAGAAAAGAGAAAGTTTAGCAGTTCAAACCCACCCAGTGGCTCTAGAGAAGAAAGATCTGGTGATCTGTTTCTGTGTAGACTACAGTTAAGAAAATTCTATGGAGCTCAGTTTTACTTCGTCACACATGGAGCTGCCAGTAGTAGGAATTGACTCAACTCAAGTCAATGGGTTGTCAGGAGTAGGAATGTTGAAATGACCAAGCATTGTTTTTTCAACATTCTTCACAGGTATAATTCAGTGACATTAATTGTATTCATTAGGTTGCTCAACAATCACCATTTAACCATTTCTAACTTTTTCAATCATCCTTACCAGAAGAAACACTAAAACTTGCTCTCCAACACAGAGATGCTAAAGCATATGGAATAAATGAGGAGGTACAAGAACTAAACAGAAAATTTCAAAGATCAGCTTGAGAAGATAAAGCCAAAGATTACAACAAGATGTGCAAAGATCTGGAGTCAGAAAAACAAAAAGGAAGAACATGCTCAGCATTTTTCAAGCTGGAGGAACTGAAGAAAAAATTCAAACCTCGACTTCCGTTATTGAAAGATTCTCTGGGAAAATTATTGAATGATGCAGAAAGCATCAAAAGAAGATGGAAGGAATACACAGAGTCACTGTACCAAAAGGAAATGGTTGATGTTCAGCTGTTTCAAGA
>NW_006408556.1:9209916-9223827 GCF_000296735.1 Chrysochloris asiatica
CATACTTCGGACATATTGTCAGGAGGGACCAGTTGCTGGAGAAGGATATCATGTTTGGTAAGGTGGAGGGTCAGAGAAAAAGAGGAAGATCCCCAGCAAGATGGATTGGCAAAGTGGCAACATCAATGGGCTCCAGCGTGGCAACAATAGTGAGGTTGGCCCAGGATCGGGCAGTGTTTTGTTCTGCTGTTCATAAGGTCGCTATAGTAAGGACCAATGGCACCTAACAACAACAACATGTGAGCCCCATGACACCTTCTTCACAGGTCTGTGTCTTGTGAAGTTCCCAACTCCACACTGAATACATAGAATGTGCTTAAGATATGTGCCTTGTTAAATATGTGAGAAAAGCCCAGGCATGTTGATCAACTTCAAGAAGTTTGCAAACAAATGTAGGTAGCATCAACAGATAACAAAGAGCTACAGTTCCTAGAGATAACTATCTTGTTGTTGTCAAGTTCATTGACTAGATTCTGCTTTTGACTCCTAGTGATCCTGTATAGGGCTTCCAAGACTGTAAATCTTTGCAAGAGCAGAAAGCCACATGTTTTCTCCCACAGTGTGACTGGTAGATTCAAACCATTGACCTTGTGGTTCATAGTCCAGTGCTTATCCTACAGGCTCTGTAAACACCTGCAGGTTCTGCAAACTGCATATTTGAAAACAGTTATAATTTTCAATTATAATATTAAAACAATTACAAACTAGAGACTCTGCAAATCAAGACAGACTATGCAAGCAATTCTGGGCGATGGGATTAGCTATAGGCTTTTTCAGAAAGCTACAAGCTCTGTAAACACCCATAGTCTGTGAAAAACTGCAGGTTCTGCAAACAGCTGGTGATCCTGAAAACAGCTGGCTATAAAAATATCAGCCACAGGTCCAACCCTAGGAATACTTTCAAAGCTTTGCATCCTGATTGCCACCCACCCTTGCCACAAAAAAAGATGGTGTCTTAGGATACAGATGGGAAAGATGGGAGAAAGACAAGTAAATTTGATAATAAAAAAGATTAAGGACTTGGGTTGGTTTGAAAAACAAATGTTAAATGAATTGAACAAATATTGACTGAGGCTTTTTTTGTGTGTGCGAAGAACTGTGCCAGGCATAATGGACAATGTGGAGAACCACATGCCCCATTGCTTATAGAAATGTCAACATTCCATGGGCCCTTTCTGGTGATTACTGGGAATATCTGCACACAGCTCAGATTTATTTACTTCTGAGATCATTGTGATGACTGTGTGCTTGGCTAATGTTCATGGCTATCAACGAGAGCAATAAAATCCCATTATAATCCACCTGTCTACTATAGCCAAAGATGATTGCCACCTCTGCTGATGACCAGGGAACATCAGGGCAGAAGCAACTTGTCTGTGGAGACTCAGGCATTGAAAGGGCAAAGGCTAAACCAGGACGGGGCTAGACTCCATTTCTGGCGTTGACTGGCCTGTTATCTTCATGTGCTTCTTGTGTCCTGGATGGTCCCAGAGACCTGGGAATGATGCTGACATTTTTGCTTCATCAAAAGAAGCTTCTTACAGGCAGAGATGAGCACTGGATACAAGCATACTGGCTGAGGGTTGGGGAGAGAGACGGTTATTGAGATGAGAGGAAAGAAGTAGGCATAGGGGAATGTTGAGACCAATTCACAGACACTTTCTGGCTATGTGACCGTGTTGAATTGGTTTAACCTTTATGAGCTTTGGGTTCATTTTCTACGGGAAATGAAAATACAGTTGTGTGAGGATTAAGTGAGTTATTTTAAGTCAAAAACACAAAACAGTGCCTAGTCTGTAGTTAGTTCCATCTAAGTTAGATGACAATGGTGGTGGTGGTGGTGGTGAATATGGTAGTAATGACAGTATGGCAATGATGGTGGTGACTGTGAAGATAGTGGTGTTGGTGGTGTTGGTATTTGTAATTATTGTGATGATGTGGTGGTGGTTGTAATGATGTTGATGATTATGGTGGTAATGACAGTATGACCATGATGGTGGTGACCGTGAAGATGGTGGTGGTGGTGCTGGTAATTATTGTGATGATGGTGGTAGGTGAGGGGTGTTGTTGTTGATGATGGTAGTTGTAGCAGTAGTGATGATGTTGGTGCTGCTGATAGTAATGATGATAATGGTGGTGGTGTATTGATGATGACAGTGATGGTAATGATGGATAGTAATGATGATAATGGTGGTGGTGTATTGATGATGACAGTGATGGTAATGATGGAGAAGAATGAGAAGGAAGAATGAGGAGGTAGAATCCCATTATCTTCATTTTGAATCTTCACATTTCCAAGGTAGAAAGCACCTTGAGGGCCTTCTATTTAGAATGTTTCCACCAGCAGCACAAAATGTCATTGTTTCTTCTCCTTCTCCAAGTTGAGCATGAATGGTACTTCCTCAGAGATGACCTCCACAACCATCAATCAAAAGTAGATTCCCCCTGGTTTTCTGTCTTACAACGCCTATCCATTTCCTTCAAAACCCTCTTCACAATTGCAACTATGCATCAATGTGTTGATTTTCAGGTGTTCTGTCTATCCTCCCCACTAGACCCTGCCATGAGTGCAAAGACCTTTATTCACTTAAATAGATCCAACGTTTAGCCCTACATGTAGCACAAAGCAGAGGCTTCATAAATATCTGTTAAATTAATGAGTGAGGGAATTAATGGGACTACAAGTGGAGTTAATATTTATCTTCTTCCTTTTTTTCTTGCCTCTCTGGGCCTGAGAGCAGGTTCCTTGCTCAGCAGAGTTTACAGAAATGCCTCTTCATTGCACAATACCAGACTTTGCCCAGGTTAGGTCCATAATAAATACCTACAGCATGACATTGCAGTAACCCCACCATGTCATGACCTTGCTGGGTGACTTTGGTGTCCTGGTTCTCTACTTTGTGTTCTGTGTCCCCCTTCCAGGTGAGACAGAGGTTTACAAGAGACCTCAGCCAGGGAAATACTCAGTCAGAGAGGCAGGAAGTACTGTATGGACATTCCCACAGCTCTGAGCAAACAAGGTACAAGGCTGTGTTGTTTTATAAGCCGCTGTATAAACAGATGATAGGGGAGCATTAGGAGCCCTAGTGGCACGGTGGTTAGATTGCTAGATGGCTAACTGAAAGGTGTGCTTCGATTCCATCAGCTACTCTGTAGAAGAGCGATGTAGCAATGGGCTTCCGTAAACATGACAGCCTTGGAAACTCTATGGGGCAGTTCTAGCCTAGCCTATAGGATCACTACGAGTCCAAACTGACTTGATTACATGGGTTTGATTGGCTTTTTTTTTTTTAGTTTAGGGAGCATTCAGTGGTGACTGGAAAGGATGATAAGACATGAAGAGTCATGGAAACACCCGGCTTCAGCTTTCAACCCATCTGGGCTGCTGCTTAGTTATTTGCTCAGGTGTGGTCCTTCCCTCAACGTCGCCTGGATCATATCCCTTGCTGTCCTGTGGGAGAAAGGGTTAATTGAGGAATGGAAAATAAATAAGTACACACTCCATAGCAACACCCTCACCCCTGCTCCACCCCCTCTCCTAATAATTCCTCATGCTTAAAAACGTCTAACAATTCCTTCTTTCTGTCCAGATTGCAAAGTACATGGTTATACTTCTTTAAAAAAAAAAAAAAAAAGTATGCTGAAATAATTTCAAATTTACAGAAATGTTGCAAAATATTACAAAGAGCTCCCTTATTCCCTTCACCTAGATTCTGTTAACTTTTCACATTTCCTTCGCTGCCCTCTCTTCTTTTATATACTCGTTAATCTTTTTTGTTTTTGTTTTTTAATTTCAGAGTAAGCTGGAAATACAATTTCCTCACAGCAAGAATAATATTCTATATAATCTCAACCAATCCGTTGCTGTCAGGTCAAGTCCAACTCATGGCAACCCCACATGTGTCAGAGTAGAACGGTGCACCACTAGGTTTTTAGTGACTGGTTTTTTAGAAGTAGATCACCAGACTTTTCTTCTGAGGTGCCTCTGGGTGGACTCTAACCTCTAACTTCCTGTTAACCATTCACACCACACAGGGACTCTACATAATCACTCTATTGTTAAATGAATTGAACAAATATCGACTGAGGTTTTTTTTGTGTGTGCGAACACATTTTGTGTGAACTCATTTATTGTTGTTGTTGTGAAGTGCTGTTGAGTTGATTCCGACCCATAGTGACTCTATATAAGGTTTCTGAGGAAAGACTGGTGAGTTTGAACCGCCAACCTTATGGTTCATAGCAACCCTGTATAGGGTTTCTGAGGAGCAGCTGGTGGGTTTGAACTGCTGACTTTGTGGTTCTCAATCCAGTGTTGATTCACAGCGCCACACCAGGAATTCAACTCTCCAAAGTAGGAAATTGCCATTGGGTTGATGTGGTGATCACAGGTCAAGTCAGGAGACAGTTGTTAACTAGCAGGTTGATTCTTGCCCAATTGTCAGTGGAGGGAGATAGGAGAGAGGTAGAACAAAGCAAGCTGATGCCCCAGGATGTTACTCCTTCCCCCAATCTAGAGCATGCGTCTCAGTAAGAGAAACATATTCTAAGTTTTTTGTCAAGGTTCTTATCTGGGAGCACAAACTACTTAGTTTGCTCTTAACTTTCTTTTCAATGTTTCCTGTTAGGCTGGGTCGCCCCTCAGTACCTTTGCTTCTGTAGTTCTCCCTTTCCTGTAATTCCTTTATCCCCTCTGATTGCCTACTATTCATTCCTTAAAGTTAAATAAATGCCACCTTCTCCAGGAAGACTTCCTGGGCTCTGCATCTGGTTTAGTTGCTCTACTGCATTCCCACAGTGTTCTGTACTTGCCCCATTTTTGGCACTTCACATTGGTTTGCAATTGTTGGTTCACTTCTGGTCTCCCTCAGTGCTCACCCATCCCTCTATAAGGGAAATTATTTCTTCTTTGTACTTTGTACTTCCATCCCATGATCCAGAGCCCTGCACTCAGCAAGCCCTTGATAAATATCTGTGAAATAAATGAATGACTTTATCAGAATCTCTGTGTTTGATGTTTGATGTCTGGTTTATTTTTTAAACACCAAGAAATAGAAAACTGAATACAGGAAGTCACTGTCTCACCCTTGTCCTTAGCCACCCACTTCCTCTCCCCTTTTTACCCTACTCTGCTGCTTGCTATTTTCACTGTACAATATCTTGAACATAGTTCTGTTTTGCATAACAAGTTTCCCCATTCTCTTAATCAGTTGTGCGATGTTCCATTGTTTGGATAAACCATAATTTCTTTCCCCCCAACCCCCACCCCCGCCCCTGCAATTATGCTATGGTACTTTGATTTTTAAAAGAATAGCCACAGGCAAAATTTTATTAACTCATATTACTTAATTTATGTCACTTGGTTTAAATGATTTTTAACATAATAAACTTTAAAATAAATGTTTTATTGTGAATGGCGCCAAGGTTTACATAGAAGATCATCAGTTTTATGTTCAACCAATCATACACTTCATTTCATTTCAATGACTGCAATCCCCTCAAAGTAACATCAGTTCTGCCACTTCCTCCCTGTGGTTCTTGTTTCCATTCTTCCTCCTTTCCCTACCCTTAATTTTGACTTAGATGAAAGCTGTCCTTTTGATTTCAATTGGTTGGCCATACTGTGGTGTGCATACATCATTAGTGTTGTTGTTCCTGCTATATACCTATCTACTACTTGGCTGAAATTTGAGCCACAGGGGTGATTTCAGATCCATACCTGAAAGGTGACCAAGGACCATAGTTTTGGGATCTCGCCAGTTTCTACGACCAGTAAGCCTGTTTTTTTTTGTTTTGTTTTTATAATTTTGAGTTTTGGTGCACATTTTCTCCACTCTATTCAGGACCTTTGTTGTGATCCCTTTCAGAGTAGTTGGTAGTGGTAGCTGGGCACCATCTAGTTCTTCTAGTCTAAGGATGATATTCACATGTTCCATTAGTCCATTGGAATAATTATTTCAAAGTGTCTTCAGTTTTTATCACTCTTCTTTTTTGCACAGGGAAAGACAAATGGTTATACCTTAGATGGCAGTTTATGAACTTTGAAGATTCAACCTGCTATTCACCAAAGTAGAATGTAGAATATTGTCTTTGTGGACTATGTTATGCCAATTGACCATGGTGTCCCCTGAAACCATAGTCCTGAAGTCTTAGGCCTGGTGACTCATTCCTTAAAAGTGTTTGGTAATGTCTAAGAAGTTTTCATAATTTTGCCCCCTATATACTCTATTATAGCTCTGGTAGCGTAGTAGTTACGCATCGGGCTGCTAATCTCAAGGTCCACAGTTTGAAACTACCAGCTGTTCCACAGGAAAAAGATGAGGCTTTCTGCTCCTGTAAAGATTTGCAGCCTCAGAAACCCTGTGCAGGGTCTCTATGAGTCAGAACTGACTCCATGGTACTTAACAACAACAACATGCTCCATCACATTCATGGGTGTGTTTGCAGCAAAGGTAAATACCCACGTACAAACATCCTCTGTCAGACCTTTATATATATGTGGGTATACACCCACTCTCACTCCTATACCCTCTCAACCTGTGTGTCTATTAGTGTATCTACGGTAGATCACTGTATTCCAGGGTAGATCACTATATATAGCAGCATTTACTTCTGTTCCCTTTAACTCCTGCACTCCTTTTTGTACCTTCCTCCCTGACTTCATCATTCTGCCAACTTCCCTCTTATAGTATTTTCCCTTCCCTGTCACTCAAGTTAACACATCTATACTCTAGCCAGTGAATTACGCCCCCTTCCTTCCCATTCCTGGTAATCATCAAAGAAGGTTTCTTTGAGTGTGAAAATCTTTTCTTGACTTTTTACAGTAGTATAGACTGTGATTTCTTGAAGCAGTGCCTGGTTGATGGACATCCTAGCTGCTTCCAACTATTTGCTTATCCAAGCTATCTGCAGAGATTATTAGCTGATGTTTAAAGGACACAACATGATGACTGATGATGTACCTCTTGTCCAGCCATGCTGTCTACAAACAGCTCACTGGATCATCAACATCGTAGGCATTTACTGTCATTGTCGAATGACCTTTAAGAATTCATTCACTGGCTGGGCATTTGCCAGGCTTTACTCTTCAATCTGGTGTGGCACTGTAGGATAATATTGGACTGCTAACCATAAGGCTAGTGGTTCAAACCCACCAATTGCTTCTTGGGTTGATATGAATCGGAACTGGCTCCATGCACTTAATAACAACTTCAGGAATTTTCCAATCACCTCATATGCTTTCAAAAGCTGGACTATGAAAAAAAAAGACAGGAAAAGAATTGATGTATTTAACCTGTGGCGGTGACTATGAATATTGAATATACCATTGATTTCCAGAGTCACAGGAGTTTAATGTTTCTTAGAAGTCGCGATGACAAGGCTTTACTTGCTTACTTTGGATATCATCAAGAAAGAAATTCATTTTTGAAACTTTCTTGGTGTGAATTGGGTGAAGGTTTACAGAGGTGATCAGATCATCCATTTTACATCCAACAAGTCACACCCGTTGTTTCCTCTCAGTGATTGCAGTCTCCTCCATGCAAGAACAGCTTCCTGTGGCTCCTATTTCCATCCCACCTTCCTTCCCAAATCCTCTAAACCTTGTCCCCCAGTAAATGTTGCCCTTTTGATCTGGAATGGTTGACCATTCTATGGTGAACAGACCTCACTGGTGTTGTGTCCCCCTCTATACCCATCCACTGCTTTGTTGACAAATGGGCCTGAGGGTGAGTTCCATTCCAGATCTGGCTGGTGGCTGAGAGTCATAGTCTTGGGTTCCTACAGTCTCTTTCTAACCTAACCAGTAAGTCCAGTCATTTTTATAATTTTGAGTTTTGTTCCACATTATCTCCCTTTCTATCCAGAACCTTCTAATGTGATCTCTTTTAGAGCAGTTGGTAGTGGTAACTGGGCACCATATAGTTCTTCAGGTCTCAGAGTCATGGTGACAGATGCTCGTGTGGCCCATTGGGCCTGTGGACTAGTTGATTCCAATCATCTTCGATTTTTCTCACTCTTCTTTTTTTTCCTTCAGTGCATGGAGATGCCAATAATTGTACATTAGATGACCATTCATGAGCTTTGAAGATCCCAGTTGCTATTTATTAAAGTAGGATGTAGGACATTGAGGAGAGACAAATTCTTAGAAGTGAAATTCATGCTTGGTCAAGGAACCTTTTGCTGCTGATTCAATTCCAACTCACTGTGACCCTATAAAGACAAGGTAGAACTTTCCCATAGAGTTTTAAAGCCTGTCATCTCTACAGAAGCAGACTGCCACATCTTTCTCCTGTGGAGCAGCTGGTGTGTTCAAACCACCCACCTTTCAGTTAGCAACCAAGCACTTAACCCCTGAGTCCCCAGAGATCCTTGGTAAAATGGAGGATTAACTAAATCAAAGGAACATCCTAATGAGATGGATTGACACAAGAGCCACACCAATGCCATCAACATCATGTGCCCAGTGACCAGGAGGATGATGCAGGACCAGGCAAGACTTTCTTATGTTTTGCGTAAGGTCTCCGTGAGTCAGAGTCCATTGGAGAACCACCATCGCCACCATATTATATAGACCCAGTTACCGTCAAATTGGAAGTAAACAGCCAGACTTTTCTTCTGTGGTGACTCCAGGTTTAACAGAGCACATGAACTGTTTGTATCACCCAGGGACTCTGCTTCTGGAAAATGAGCTGTTGACAACCCAGTGGGGCACTGTGATACTCTTACACGCATGGGGTCGTCTTGAGTCAGACCTGATTTGACAACAACTAGGTTTTTCTTTTTGGATTTATATTAAATAGACACCATGCCTGCCTTCAGGAATCTCCTGCTCCCAGAACCCACTGACGCAGGGCAGCATGGGCAGGACATACCGACATCAGGCAGTAAATAAAAACATGCATCAGGTGTGACATCAGGATCAGGTGAGAAAGATGGTGACAAGCTGCATTGTCACCCTGAGAGAAGATTCTGAAATACAGACTTGGGTATATAGCTCAGGTAGCACAGTGGTTATGAGTCGGGCTGCTAACCTCAAGATCAGCAGTTTGAAACTACCAGCTGTTCCATGGGAGAAAGATGAGGCTTTCTTCTCCTGTAAAGATGTACAGCCTTGGAAACCCTATAAAGGGTCTTTATGAGTTGGAACCAATTCCATGGACACATAACCACCACCACCACCACCATTGAGGTTGTTGCTGTGGGTTGAGACGTCCTGAAATGTATACAAGGGGACTTCAAAATTTCATGGAAAAAATTCCATTATCTTTTCAATTCCAATTATTGGCGAATTTTCTGAAGCCCCCTTGAACAGGATGTTTTCTGGGATATTGTGCTTGAAGAACAGGAGGCTGGGGGATCTACCCATCAGCTCTCATCTCTCATAACTGAAAATTGACCTAGTGGGGCATTCTCAGGCTGGGTTTTGGGTTAAGTGGGTTCCTGGGATTTAGGGTGAGTCCCTAGGACAGAAAGCAGCTAGCTTGAGAAAGCCTGAGTCTGAGCTTACATGGGATTGTCCATTGTGGTCCTGGCTGTAACTGGAAACTTGCCAAAGGGATGTGATGCAGGGAACCAGGGGCATCAACTTCAGACAGATATCACAGGTGGTGATGTCCTGGGGACTAAGAGCACTCTCAGATCTTCACTGATCAGCTCAGAGATTTCTGGAAGGGAGGAGAAACTGATTTCTTGATCTGGAATTGGAGCTCAACTATGGCTCTAAGGCTTCTGTGTTGTTGCTGAGAATTGGGAACCTTAAACTTTGTTGGTAGATCTACCCTGGTGGTACATGGTATTGAAGGTTTGAGTATGTAGATGCAAATGTGGCATGGTGGAGGGTCTGACATCCTCATCAGAAGGAGGGGAAAGAATCAGCATCAGCACCAACAACCTAAGACTGATTCCTATGAAGCAGAGGTCAGACATGCCTCTTCTCTCCAAACTTTTTACCAATTCAGAGACCAGCCGTCCTTCCTACAGCACTCTGCTTCTTCTTGGCTTTGTGCAATAATTTGTTGCAATGGCCACACACAGTGAAGTCACAGATAACATTCATGATTGCAGGGCTTCTTAGGGAAGTTAATCTGCTGCACAAGACCTCTTTACAGTGTTCAAGAGCAAAGATGTCTGTTTGAGGACTAAGGTACAAGCCATGGTATTTTCAGTAGCCTCATATGCATGTGAAATCTGGACAATGATTAAGGAAGACCAGAGAAGAATTGATGAATTTGAGTTATGGTTCTGGAGAAGAAAATTAAGAGTACCATGGACTACCAGAAGAACAAATAAATCTGTTTTGGGAGAAGTTCAGCCAGAATGCTCCTTAGGAGTCAAAATGGCCAGACTTCGTCTTTCATATTTTAGACATGTTATCAGGAGAAGGACATCATGCTTGGTAAAATGGAGGGTCAGCAAAAACAAGGAAGACTCCAGTGAGATGGATTGATACAGTGACAAAAACAATGGGCTCAAATGTAGCAATAGTTGTGAGGATGATGCAGGACCGGGCAGCATTTCGTTTGGTTGTACATACGGGTCACGGTGAGCGGGAACCGACTCGATGGCACCTAATAACAACAACAACAACAGGTAAGTAGCAAGTTATAACTCAGGTTCAGGAATGACTCAGGATGCATGCAGCTCTTCGGGTAAAACAACTTCTCAGCTGTGACCACAGGCAAATCTTTCCTCTTGACTCTTGGTCCCTAGGCCCCTTGGGTTGACCCAGCCTCTGCCTTGTTCTGGCAAATGTTGTAAAGTTCCACTGATAACTGCGCAGAGGTACACTAAACCCACTGCCCTTGACTCAATTCCAACTCACTGCAACTTTAGAACTAAGTAGAACTGCTCCATAGGGAATCTGAGGCTGTGAATCTTTATGGAAGCAGATTACTTCTTCTTTCTTCCTTGGAGTTGTTGGTAGGTTTAGACTACTGACCTCTCAGTTACCAAGTCAGTGCTTAACCTATGGCGCCACAAGGGATCTTAGAGGCATTCTACTGTGTCACTCACTCCCATAGGCACTCAGCTCTCTAGCTTCAAGGATCAGCAAGACTAGCTCGGCCAAGTGCCACCAGCAAGTCTCCTGCCTGAAGGTGCTTAGTTCTCTTACTGAGAAGCCTATTTCAAGTGTCTACTGTTGGTCTCCTGATTCTGCTGCTTTTACTGCCGCCATGTCTCTGCTCTTCTTTTCACCCTCTCTCTCACCGTCTCTGGTGTTATCACTCAGTCTTCTGAGTCTAGGAGGTTCTCAGTGCTGGGATCCTGGGTCCGGAGGACAAACTCTATCCCTAGCTTTTCTTATTTGGTGGTTGCAAACTCCCTGCTTTCTGCCTCTTGGATGGTAAGCTGTATGGCAAAACTGACCAGTCCCCTCATTAGGACTCCATGTAACAGTGAATAAGGAAGACTGTAGAAGAATTGATGTTTTTGAGTTATGGTGTTGGAGGAGAATATTGAAAGTGCCATGGGCTTCCCATAGAACCAACAGATCTGTGTTGGAAGAAGTGCAGCCAGAGTGCTCCTTAGAGGCCAAGATGGCCAAACTTTGTCTCTCGTACTTTAGACATATTGTCAGGAGGGACCACTCACTAGAGAAGGATATCATGTTTGTTAAGGTGGAGGGTCAGAGGAAAAGAGGAAGACCCCCAATGAGATGGATTGGCCAAGTGGCAGCATCAATGGGCTTAAGCATGGCAACAATAGTGAGGGTGGCCCAGGATCGGGCAGTGTTTCATTCTGCTGTGCATAAGGTTGCTATGAGTCGGTACCGACTCGATGGCACCTAACAACAACAACAACACCTCCACAAGGGTGCCGTGAATCTTATTTGCCTTATTAGCAAGGTGTCCAATCTTTGTTGTTATTGTTGTTAAGTGCTGTCGAGTTGGTTCCGACTCGTAGAGACTCTGTATAGAGTTTTCGATACAGGGTTTGAATGGTCCACCTTGCTGTTAGTATTTGCCCCACAGCCACTAATCCCCTTGATGGATCACAAATATCATATTTGCATGGTCCCAATCATTTTGTGGGGAGTCACAAAGACCCTGGCTAGAAGGGCCCTATTAAGTAATTCACTGCAGTAACAGGTACTGCAATGCTCCCAACCAAATCCGTCCCATTTGCTACTCACAGGGAACCATGTGTGATGTCATCCCCTAGGAGGGGATGGGACCCTTGTTTACTCAGAGGGAATTTTAGAGAAGAGTCCTGGTGTGGTGTTGTAGGATAAGCACTGGACTACAAACCTCAAGGTTGGCAGTTCAAACCCACCAACTGCTCCTTGGAAACCCTATGACTTGACAGCACTTAATAACAATGACAGCAATGTTTCAGTTAGAAATTACATTTGGTTGGTTCTAAGTGGGATTCAAAATGAGAGTCGTTTAATAAGATAGAAATTTGTTTTCTTACGAACTTCTTTTACATAGTTCTTGAGTGGTCCAGGTTCCCTTCACCTTTCTGCTTCTCCACCCTGATCAACTTCAGGGATCAGGCTTCCTGGTCCAAGGTGGCCTTCAGGGGTGGTGGTGATGCTACTGATGATGATAAAGGGAATCTAGTGGTTCAAGTTCGTGCTCCTAGCTGACCACAGTAGTTAGATGCTAGCCATGCATGGCTGCCCTCTGACATGAGTCAGCCACATTATCTCTTGTTATTTTCCACTTGTCCAGGTCATTCTGGGCCTGCAGGGATCAGTGGTTCTATGGCCAAGGGAGGAATTCGAGATGAACTGGGAGGACAGAGATCCGTGGAGTGTCCTCATCAAGAGGTTGCAAAGGGATGTGGGGACCATACAGCTGCATCCCCAGAAGAGTTTTAGTGCAGGAAAAGAATTATCCAAGTCCCACCCTCTTGTTCTGTCTGGGTCTAACTGACCTTGATGAGGATGAGGGTGGGGAGAGGTGCTCCGGAACTCAAAGGCTTGCACATACCTCTCCCTTGTTTGGAATGACCCAGAGCAGGACCTCTGAGACATGACACTTGTCAGTTTGACCCAGGCAGGTCCCTTCTGGCCTCTGAGGAACCCCGTGGCTACTGAAGTGTATGTGGAGGGATGGGAACTAGCCTGCTTGTGGGTTAAAGTCTCCTTTTCTGTGCTCCGTGAACCTGAACACTCCACAGGTGTGTTCCTTGCCACCATCCCCAATGCTTAAATATTTACCAGTATTTTCTAGGGGGTTTGACCTGTCAGGCTCTGACGATTGTGAGGGTCACTCAGTAGTCAATGGAGCAGAACCATTGACGCAGACTTCAGTGCCCACTGCCCCAGCCCACCCCTAGGCCTCCACTACCTCACTCACCCTCAGACTTTATACTCCCTCCCACAGCCCACCCACCAGTGCTTCTGAGCCACTGCTATCACAAAAGCACCAGATGTGTCCTTTGTATACAAGGGAGATGCTGCCTCTCTATTCTGATTGACCCTGAACCTGGGTAGGAAAACTGAGACCTTGGGCAAGTGATATAAGTAAGTTTCTACAGTCTTCAATGTCCTCGCATGTAAAGTAAGGAAAGCAAAAACAAATGACCAAATGCATGAATAAATGAATGTTGGTGTGGTGTTGTAGGATAAGCACAGGACTACTAACCACAAGGTCGGTGGTACAAACCCACCAGTGACTCCTTGAAACCTTATGAGCTGCTATGAGTAGGAACTGACTCCATGGTATTTAACAACGGCAAATCATAAATATTTATAAATTGCTGAAGGCAGCAGAATATCTACAAGAATGTGCTTAACCTTCAACTGGCTTCCCCTCAGGTGTTTCCTCAGAGTTCAGATTTGGGCTGCTCCTGAGATATTTTCAATCACCTCATATGCATGTGAAAGTTGGGCAATGAATAAGGTAGACCGTAATAAAATTGATAAGGAGCTCTGGTAGTGCAGTGGTTACGAATCTGGCTGCTATC
>NW_006408556.1:9235681-9236754 GCF_000296735.1 Chrysochloris asiatica
TGAAATTTGCTCTAGAACATAGAGAAGCTAACGTGACAGAAAAATGATGAAGTAATAGAGCTGAACAGATTTCAAAGGGTGTCTCAAGAAGGCAAAGTAAAATATTATAATGAAATATGCAGACCTGGAATTAGAAAACCAATATGGAAGAACACACTAGGCATTTCTCAAGCTGAAGGAATTTAAGAGAAATTTAAACCTCAGGTTGCATGCAATATTGAAGAGTCCTGGTGTGGTGCTGTGGGTTAATGCACTGGATTGCAAGGTTGGTTTGAACAGCCAGGTTGGCATTTCAAGCTCACCAGCTGCTCCTCAGAAACCCTATACAGGGTTGCTATGAGTCTGAATCGACTCAATGGCACTTAACAACAACAACATGGGCAAAATATTACATGACACAGGAAACACCAGAAGAAGAGAGAAGAAATATAGAGTCACTACACCAAAAAGAATTGGTCAACATTCAACCATTTCACAAAGTAGTATATGATCAACAATCAATGGTATTGAAAGAAGAAATCCAGGCTGCATTGAAGGCATTGGTGCAAATCAAGGTTCCAGGAATTGACAGGATATAAATTAAAACATTTCAATTAACAGGTGTAGCCCTGGAAGTACTCACTCAGGTATGCGGAGAAATTTGAAAGACCAACCTATTGGGAAAAATCAAAATTAGTGCCCATTCCAAAGAATGTTGATTCAATAGAATGAAGAAATTATCGAACAATATTATTAATATGACATGCAACTAAAATTTTGCTGAAGATGATTAAAAAATGTTTGCAGCTGTAATACAAATCTGATTCGTAAGGAAATGTTGAACAAGTAATACTATTACTGATGTCAAATTGATCTTGGCTGAAAGCAGAGAATGCTAGAAAGATGTTTACCAGCATTTTATTGACTATGTAAAGCATTCAACTGTGTAGATCATAACAAATTATGAATAACTTTACGAAGAATGGGAATTTCAGATCACTTAATTGTGCTCATGCAGAAACTGTAATAGATAAATAGGCCGTCATTAGATCAGAACAAGGAGATACTGCGTGGTCCAAAATCAGAAAAAAAAA
>NW_006408556.1:9237499-9239067 GCF_000296735.1 Chrysochloris asiatica
CCAGTACAACAAAACACACACACACAGATCAATGGAATAGAATCAAGAACCCAGAAGTCAATCCATCCATATATGGTCAGTGGATCTTTGACAAAATGCCAAAACACATTAAATGGGGGACGAGATAGTTTCTTCAACAAATGGTGCTGGCAAAACTGGAAATCCATTTGCAGAAGAATGAAACAAGATCCATCTCTCATATCTTTTACAACAATGAACTCCATGTTGATTAAAGACCTCGATGTAAAACCTAGAGCTATAGCTATCATCAATGAAAAAATAGGGACAAACTTAGGGACTCTGATACATGGCATAACTAACTCTCAAGCATAACTGAAACACACAGCAGAAGACAAAATAGATGACTGGGACATCCTTAAAATTAGACATTTATGTGCATCAAGAGCTTCCACCAAAAGGATAAAAAAAGAACCCATTGACAAGACTGGGAAACATTTTATGTATTTATTTTTAACTTTTTATTGTGAATTGAGTGGTTTACAGACAAGACCATCAACATTACATTCAATAAATCATACACTATTTTTCATCTCAATGATTACATTACCCTCCCTGCAACAACGGTTTTCCTGCTTCCTCTCTGTGATTCCTATTTGCATTTCACCCACCTTCCAATCCCTTCTCAGCTTTGTCCTTAGGAAAATGTTGCCCTTTTGATTTTGAATGATTGACCATTCTATGGTGAGTATACCTTACTAGAGCTATTGTTCCCTCTATAAACTTATCTACCGCTTGGCTGAAAATTGGGTCACAAGATAAGTTCCTTTTTAGATCTGAAGGGTAGTTGAGGGTCATAGTCTTGGGTTCCTCCAGTTTCTTTCTGATCAGTAAACCTGTTTTGTTGTTGTTGTTGGTTTTTTAAAAATAATTTTGAGTTTTGTTCCACATTTTCTCCTACTCTATCCGGGACCCTCTCCTGTGATCCCTATCAGGGCAGTTGGTAGTGGTAGTTGGGCACCATCTAGTTCTTCTGGTCTCAGAGTCATGGAGACTGATGGTCACATGGTCCAGTAGTCTATTGGACTAACTGATTTCAAAACTCTTCAATTCTCATCACTCTTCTTTCTTTTTCACATGAAGAGGTCAATAGTTGCACCTTAGATGGCCGCTCATGAACTTTCAAGATCCCAGACACTACTCATCAAAGCAAGATATAGAACATTGTCTTTGTGGACTATGTTATGCCAATTGACCATGGTGTCTCCTGAGACTATGGTCCTGAGCCCCCAGTCCCATAAACTCATTGTTTTAGGATGTTTGATAATATCTAGGAAGTTTTCATCACATTCATGGTTGTGTTTTCAGGAAAGGTAAATACGTACAAATATTCTCTTTCAAACCCATTTATTTTGGGGATACCATGTATATACGTATTCCACTTTTCCTCCCTTACCTATTCAGCCTGTCTCAATCCAGGTATCTATGCACAGAACATTGCTGTTCCAAGCTTGTGTATATATCACTATTTACCTCTATCCCCTTTAGCCAATGCATACCTTCTTGTGTTTTCACCTATCTTCATTACTCCTCTGCCATCCATCCCCTTT
>NW_006408556.1:9240944-9242031 GCF_000296735.1 Chrysochloris asiatica
GTGGTCAATTCTGGCAAATGTTCCATGTGCAATGAAAAAGAACGTATATTGTGTGGTTGTTGGGTTGAATGCTCTGTACAAATCTGTCAGGTCAAGTTGATGGATTGTGCTGTTTGGTTCCTCTGTGTCTTTGTTATGTTTCTTCCTCATTGTCCTGCCCTTTTTTGAAAATGGTATATGAAAATATCCTACTATTATTGTAGCGTTTTCTATTTCCTTTTTCATTTCTCTTAGAATTTGATTTATGTATTTTGAGGCTCTTTTGTTGGGAGTGTAGATATTTATTATGATTATGTTCTCTTGTTCAATTAACCGTTTAGTCATGAGAAATTATCCTTTTTCTTGTACGCGGGTTCCGCCTTAAACTTTATTTTATCAGAGATTTAATACTGCCACTCCTGCTAATTTTTGATTGCCATTAGCTTGGTATATCTTTTACGTCCTTTAATTCTTAATCTATGTTCATCTTTGTGTTTAAGGTGTGTCTCTTGTAGACAGAGTATTTAAGGATCCTATATTTTTGTCCATTTTGCTACTGTCTGTCCCTTGACTGGTGCATTTAATTAATTGGCATTCAGCATTAGTATCGATAGACTCACTAATTCCCACTTGAGAAAAACTTTTTTTTCTGCAATGACATATCAGACAAGGGACTAATATCTAAAATTTATAGAAGATTCAACACTTCATTAAGAAAAAGACAATTAATCCAATTAAAAAATGAACAGAGGACATGAACAGACAATTCACCAAAGAAGACATTCAGGTGGCCAACAAATATACAAGGAAATTCCCATGATTATTACCCATTGGCATTGTTGCTGTTAAGTGATGTCGAGTAAGTTCCGAATCATAAGGACCCTGTATAGGGCTTCCAAGGAGTGGCTGATGAGTTTGGACCACCAACCTTGCAGCTCAAACTGACCTTGTGGGCCAGTGCTTATGCTAAAGTTGCCACATCCAGACTCCTCATTAGCCATTATACAGAAACAAATAAAAACAATGAGATTTCATTTCACCACAGCAATAATAGCAAAGTTCAAAATAAGAGAAAACTATAAATGCTGGTGTGGGTGTATAGTGAATG
>NW_006408556.1:9243746-9245139 GCF_000296735.1 Chrysochloris asiatica
TTTTAATATTCTTCTCCAACACTGTAATTCAAATGCATGGATTCTTCTATGGTCTTCCTTATTCATTGTCCAACTTTCCCATGCATATGAGGCTATTGAAAATACCATAGCTTAGATAAGTCACACCTTAGTCCTCAAACTGACATCTTTTCTCTTGAACACTTTAAAGGGATCTTGTGCAGCACTTTGTCCAGTGCACTGTGTCGTTTGAAATTTTTGACTTCTGCTTCCATGAGCATTGATTGTGGATCCAAGCAAAATGACATACTTGACAACTTCAATCTTTTCTACATTAATCATGATGTTATTTATTGGTCCAATTGTGAGGATTTTTGTTTTCTTTATATTGAGGTGAAATCCATATGGAAGGCTGTAGTCTTTGATCTTCATCAATAAGTATTTTAAGTCCTCCTGGCTTTCAACAAGCAAGGTTATATCCTCTGCATATCGTAGGTTGTTAATGAGTTTTCCTCCAATCCTGATGTCATATTCTTCTTGATATAATTCAGTTTCTTGGATAATTTGCTCACCATACAGATTGAAAATAAATGGTGAAAAGATACAACTCTAACGCATAGCCTTTCCTGATTTTAAACCCTTCAGTATCCCCTTATTCTGTTTGAATGACTGCCTCTTGGTCTATGAACAGGTTCTTTATGAGCACAATTATATGTTCTGGAATACTCATTCTTCTCAATGTTATCCATAGTTTATTGTGCTTCACAGAGTCCAATGCCTTTGCATAGTCATGAAAGCACAAGCAAACATCTTTCTAGTATTCTTTGCTTTTAGCCAAGATCCATCTGATGTCAGCAATTATATCCCCAGTTCCATGTCCTCTTCTGAATCTGGTTTGAGTTTCTGGCAACTCCTTGTCAATGTACTGCTACAATTGTTCTTGATTTATCTTCAGCAAAATTTTACTTGCTTGTGATATTAATGATATTGTTCAAATATTTCTGCATTCTGTTGAGTCACCTTTCTTTGGAATGGGCATAAATATGGATCTCTTCCAATCTTTTGGCCAGCTAGTTGTCTTCCAAATTTCTTGATGTAGACTAGTGAGCATCTCCAGTGCTGCATCATTTTGTTGAAATAACTCAATTTGTATTCTGTTAATTCCTGGATCCTTGTTCCCTGTCAATGCCTTCAGTGCAACTTGGACTTCTTCCTTCAATTCCACTGGCCCTTGATCATATGATACCTCTTGAAATGATTGAACATTGACCAATTCTTTTTGGTATAGTGACTGTGTATTCCTTTCATCTTCTTTTGATGTTTCTGGCATCATTCAATATTTTGCCTATAGAATCCTTCCATACTTCAAGCCAAGGATTTAATGTTTTCTTCAGTTCTTTCTGCTTGCAATATGCTGAGTGTGTTCTTCATTTTT
>NW_006408556.1:9248049-9269707 GCF_000296735.1 Chrysochloris asiatica
TCCATCAGCAAATGAAGGTCCTGAAAGCTTTATTCCATCCATGTCATTAACACCAACTCTATGTTGAGGAGACAGCACTTCCCCAGTTGTATTCTGAGTGACTTCCAACCTGAGGGGCTCATCTTTTGACACTATATCTGATAATGTTCTGCTCGTATTCATAAGATTTCCAGTGGCTAACCATTCTGAAGCTGTCTGCTTCTTTTTCTTTCTAATCTATCTTAGTCTGAAAGTTCTGTTGGAATCTGTCTGCCATGGGTGTCCCTGCTAGTATTTGAAACACCACTGACACTGCTTGTAACATCACAGCGACACACAAGTCACCACAGTATGACAACCTGGCATATGAGTAGTGGAACTATAATGCTTAGCTCTGAGTAAATGGTGCTAATATATGATCAGTTACCACCCATAGCTTGCCCACTAAAATCTTTTGAAAAGTTTATGGGCATAAGCACCATGAGAGATGCTTGGTGGTGACTAGCCTAATTGCTTTGATCAGACTGTGTTCTCCCTTAGACAGACCTAGACAATTCCTTTTGAATATGAAAGTACTCCAGCTAGAGGCCACAACAAACATGGGCATGAACTTGGCCAAGCTCCTCAGGAGAGCTTGCAAGGGCAATCCTCAGATTCTCAACCCCTACACCAATCCAGGAAGAAATTGGTGCTGAGGTGGATGAGCTATCTGCTCTTGTGAGACAAGGGTTTGGTCAATGCCCAAAGGATCTTCATGAAAATCAGCCTGAAGGATCAATGCATGCAAATGATTCGGTACACAAATGATTTGCCCACTAGTCTGCTTTTCTGTGGGTGCCCATAGGGTTTTTCAGAAAGCAGACTGTCCCATCCATTTATATAGGTCAGTGACTTTACATAGACAAACTTGTGTTCTGGGAAATGTTGTCAGATACCATTGAATTGGTACCGATTTACAGTGATTTTATGCACAACAGAACAAAACCTCCAGTTTTCCTGCCTACTCCAGCACCAACCTCACAATCACTGCTATGCTTAAGCCCAATGCTGCTGCCACTGTGCCAATCCATCTCGTTGGGAGTCTTCTTCTTTTCGTTCACCCTCCACTTTACAAAACATGATGTCCTTCTTCAGGGACTGGTCCCTCTTGATAAAATATATCCAAAGTATGAGAGATGAAGTCTGGCCATCCTGGCTTCTAGGGAGCATTCTGGATGTACTTCTTCCAACACAGATTGATTTGTTCTTTTGGCAGTCCATGATGTTTTAAATATTCTCCTCCAACGCTTTTACTCAAATGCGTCAATTCTTCTTTATTCATTGCCCAACTTTCACATGCATACTGCAATATCATGGCTTTGGTCAGGTACACCTTAGTCCTGAAACTGACAGCTTTCCTTTTGAACACATTGAAGTATTCTTGTACAGCAGATTTACCTAATGCAATACATCATTTGATTTCTTGACTGCTGCTTCCATCAGCTGATGGTTGAGCTGAGCAAAATTAAGTCTGACAACTTCAATATTTTCTCCATTCTTATTGATGTTATTTATTGGTCCAGTGGTGAGAATTTTTGTTTTCTTTACATTGAGGTGCAACTCATACCAAAGGTTGTGGTCTTTGATGCATCAAGTCCTCTTCCCTTTCAGCAAGCAAGGTTGTATATTGCAGCTTGTCAATGAATCTTTCTCCAATTCTGATGCTATGTTCTTCTTCATATAATCAAACTTTTCAAATTACTTGCTGATCATACAGATAAATAAGTATGGTGAAAAATACAACACTGGCTCACATTCAGTGTTTCCTTGTTCTGCTCATAAAACTGCCTCTTGGTCTATGTACAGGTTCCTCATGAGCATAATTAAGCAATTCTCATTCTCCATAATGTTGTCCATAGCTTGTCATGATCCACACAATCAAAAGCCTTTGTGTAGTCAATAAAGCACAGGTAAACATCTTTCTGTTATTTTCTGCTTTCAGCCAAGAACCATCTGATGTCAGCAATGATAACTCTCATTCTATGTCCTCTCCTGAATCCAGCCTGAACCTCTGGCAACTCCCTGTCAATGTACCGCTGTAGCTGTTTTTAAATTATCTTTAGCAAAATTTCACTTGAATACGATATTAATTATATTGTGAGATGATTTCTGCATTCTGTTGGGTCACCTCTCTTTGAAACAGGTACAAATATGGATCTCTTCCAATCCATTGGCAGGGTGACTGTCTTTCAAATTTCTTTTCATAGATGGATGAGCACCTCCAGTGCTGTGTCAGTTTGTTTAAATATTTCAAAATAAGACCTTGAACATATCCCACCTGAATTTAGTTATCATCTCAAGAACAGATTTGATGAATTAGACACTAATGACTGAAGAAGACCAGAGAGTTGTAGATTGGAATTATACAGGAAGAAAACAAAAGGCCATTAAGAAGCAAGAAAGAAGGAAAAGACCAAAATGGATGCCAGAAGAGACTCTGAAACTTGCTTTCAAGTATAGAGATGCTACAGCAAATGGAAGAAATGAGGAGGTAAAGAGCTAACTAGGAAATTTCAAAAGGCAGAGCAAGAAGACAAAGTCAAATATTTTAATGACATAGGCAAATATCTGGAGTTAGAAAACCAAAAAGGAAGAACATGCTCAACATTTCTCAAGCTGAGGGAATTTATAAAAAAAGTTCCAGCCTTGACTTGCTGTATGGGCAAATTACTGAATGATGCAGAAAACATTAAAAGAAGATGGAAGGAATACACAGAATCATTGTACCAAAAGGACTGATTGATGTTTAACCATTTCAAGAGGTAGCATATGATCAAGAGACAATGATACTGAAGGAAGAAGTGCAAGGTGCACTGAATCCATTGGCAAAGAACAAGGTTTCAGGTTCGATGGACTATAGTTCTGTGAAATACACACATGCATTTATAGCATGAATGAACAAATCTATCTTGTAAGAAATAAAGCCAGAATACTCCTTAGAGGCAAGGATGTTGAGGCTTAGTCTCATGTACTTTTGGCCATACCATAAGGAGGTACCAGTCCCTGGAGAAAGACATTATGCTTGGAAAAGTGAGGATCAGGGTAAAAGAGGAATACCCACGACAAGATGGATTGACACTGTAGCTTTAACAAACGGAATAGTTGTGAGGATGGTCCAGGACTCCGTAATTTTTCCTTCATTGCTCCGAGATTTATTGTGAGTTGGAACTAATTCACAGGCACTTAACACCAGTGTGTATAGCATGCAGACTGGAAGGAAGTACATCAAAATGCTAACTAATCAAAGCTTTTTAAAGTTGGGGTTAGATAACAAACAATTCTTATTTCCTTCTTTATATTTTTGTTGTGTTTTGCTTTCTTCAAACACATATCCATGGCTTGATGCCGTGGATGCAGAAACGTCAATAAAGATAAACAAGGAAGAAAAAAGAAAGAACCAATGTAAAGTCTTCATTACTCTCAGAATCCAGTTAACATGGGGGTGAGATTTTATACTTAGCGTTTTCAAATAATTTACAAAATCCGCTGCCAGTTTATGGTTCACGTAAACAAGTAAAAGAATTGGAGCAAGGAAACCTGAATGATCAGCCAATTTCAATTTATTCTTTCTATTAACTTTTTATTGTGAATTGAATGAAGGTTTACAGAGCAGATCATCAGTTTTATATTCAACAAATCACACACTTCATTTCATCTCAATGACTGTAACCCCTTCAATGTGTCATAACTATCGCACTTCCTCCTTGTGTTTCTTGTTTCCTCACGCTTCTGAACTTTGTCCTTGAGTAAATGCTGCCCTTTTAATTTCCAATGGCTGACTGACCATTCGATGGTGTGTGTACCACACTAATTAATGTTCTTGTCCACTATATACCTATCTATTTCTTGGCTGAAAATTGAGCCACGGGATGAGCTAAGTTCCATACCTGAAAGTTGACCAACAGCCATAGTTTTAGGGTTCCACTCATCTATCTGACCAGCAAGCCTGGCCTTTTTGATGATTTTGAGTTTGTTCCACATTTTTCTCTCACTCTCCCCAGGACCTTCTCATGTGCTCCCTTTCAGAGCAGTTGGTAATGGTAACTAACTGGGCACTATCTAGTTCTTATGGTCTCAGGGTCATGGAGACTGATGGTCACTTGGTCCACTAGTCCACTGTACTAATTGTTTCCAAGCAACTTCCATTTGCATCCCTCTTCTTTCCTCAGAACATGGAAAGACCTAAAGATGAACTTTGAATGGTCCTCATGAGCTTTTAAGATCCCAGTTGCTACTTATCCAAGTAGAATGTAGACCGTTATCTTTGTGGACTAAATAAGGATTTTCATTTACTCTTCTCTTCTGCACAAGATAGGAACAATGGAGGTGGAGTCCTCATTTGCCCCAGGACAGCTCAGAGAGGGCTAGGGGGGATGGGTTTCTACAGTCCAACCTCAGGCCCAGCTCACCACTCTAGGAGAGTGAGGACATACATGGAGCCTTGTTTATAAACTGTGAGGTTTGTGTTTGGTCCTCCCATCTCTCTGTTCTGAGCTTTCTTGCTACTTCCAGATGCACCGCTTTGTCCATGATCCTCTAGGTACTCTCATACTTCTCCTCACCTCACCTCTCTCCCCTCCTTTAAATGTCTCCCACTGCCTGTCCTTTATTTTGTCTTTGCAAAGCACCAACAAACCAAACCCACCCCACTACTGCGGAGCTGGCTCTGACTCATAGAGACCCTACATAGGGTTTCTGAGATTGTAAATCTCTACAGGAGCAAACAGTCTCATCTTTCTTCTGAGGAGCAGCTGGTGGGTTTGAACTACTGACTTTCGACCAAGCACCTAACCCACAGCACTGCTAATTCATACTGTAGTGTAGATGACAATATTGTTGTTGTTGCTGTTAGGCACTGTGGAGTCAACTCTGACTCATAACAACCTTGTATAGGGTTTTTTATGTTGTGATATCTTTACAGAAGTAAAAAGTGTCATCACCCTCCCATGGAGTCATTGGTGAGTTTAAACTGCCAACCTTGTGGTTAGCAGTCCAGTACGTATCCTAGTGTGTCACCATACTCTTTCTTAGCATATAGTTGTTTGTTGTGTTGTTGTTGTTGTTGTTAAGTGCCATCAAGTTGGTTCTGATTCATAGTGACCCTGTATAGGGTTTCCAAGGAGCGGCTGGTGAGCTTGAACTGCCGCCTTTGAGGTTCAAACTGACCTTGTGGTCCAGTGCATTCACCCACAATGCCGTATTATTAGCGTTCATAAACAAGATACTTAGAAAAGCAGTTTTAGTGAAGGAACTCACTGTCTGGGGATGAGGAAATCTGGATTCAAGTCTTGTGTTAGCCTTTAAATCACTGAATGAACTTGGACAAGTCACCTATCATACCCTGCACCCCTCCTCTATTTCTGGACCTCAATTTATTTACCTGGGGAGGAGTAACAGGCTCTTGTAGTTGCCTGGGGTTTTATCAGGTTACAAAATTTCCCCTTCATGATCTCATCTGATCTTCACACTAATCTGTGATTACTTAGGCATGAAGCCTTATTATTCCTATTTGCCTTTCAAAGTCTGGCTCAAGTAAACTCCTCTTTAGTAATCCCTTTTGCCCCCAACCCCAAGTTAATCATCCATCCTTGGGGCTTGGGGACCTCTGAGTCTTGCACTGCCTTCTGCAGCTTTTTCTCAGCCTCCCACTTTGCAGTCCAAACAAAGGGACTACTTATTGTCCCTTTGAACTTCCAGGGCCTTGCTCCCAGTAGAGCTTCCGAAGTCGGAATGTTGAATGGCATTTACAGGGCAGACTGGAATCTGGAAGCATTTCCAAAGGTGTTAGTTAACTAACCCTATGTCACTCCCTTCTCTATAAATTCAGTAGGTAGTGTTTTTATCTTCAGCTCAGGACTCTAATGACAAGGTTGTTTTTGTTTTTAGGTGCCTTCCAGTCATTTCAGGCTCACAGCCACCTGATGTGCAATAGAATGAACCAGTGCCTTGCTCTGTGCCCTCCTCATAGGTATTGTTATATTTGAGCCCATTGTTATATTCATCCCCTTGAGGATCCTCCTCTTTTTTGAGGGCCCTCTACTTTATCAAGCATGATTTCCTTTTTCAAGGATGGGTCCCTCCTGAAAAGTAAGTGAGACACAATATCACCATCTTCATTGCTAAGACAGGTTTGTTCTTCTGGCAGTCCAAAGTATATTTAATATTTTTCACCAACACTATAATTCTGACACATCAATTCCCTGGTTTTCTTTATTCGTTATCTACCTTTCACATGCCTATGAGGTGATTGAAAATACCATGATTTGGGCCAGGCACACCTTACTTCGCAAAGTGACATCTGCACTTTTGAACACTTTAAAGAGGTCTTTTGCTCAACATGTTACTTGGTTTCTTGACTGTTGCTTCCATGGGAGTTGTAGATCCAAGGAAAATAAAATTCTGGACCACTTCCATCTTTCAGTAAAATGAAATTCTTGCCCACTTCAATCTTTTCTTCATTTGTCATGATGTTATTTATTGGTCCAGTTGTGAGGGGTTTTGCTTTCTCTGTATTGAGGTGTCATCCATACTGAAGACTGTAGTCTTTGACCTTTATCAGTAAGTGCTTCAAGTCCCCTTCAATTGCAGCACACAAGGTTGTGCCATCTGCATATTGCTGATTATTAATGAAACTTCCTCCAATCTTTATGCCACATCCTTTTTCATATAGTCTGGTTTCTTAGATTTTTTTTGTTCTGCATACAGATTGAATAAGTATGGTAAAAGGATGACAATACTGAGCTGAAAAGATCTAAGGGCCAATCCCTAGACTCCCTCTATAGAAGCCCTCACCATTAGGGTACCAGCCCTATGAACAAACATACATGATTTAACAAACCAAATCTCCTTTTCTCCAAAGGAAAAAATCCCCCAAACTCACTGCCATTGAGTTGATTCCGAATCATAGCAACTCCCATAGGACAGACTAGAAGTACTCATTAAGGGTTCCAAGGTGGTAATCTTTACGGAACCAGGTTGCTTCATCTTTCTCCCACAGAATGGCTAGAGGATTCAAGCCAAATACCTGTGGTTAGCAGCCTAGTGCTTAACCCACTGTACTACCAAGATTCCTCTACATATACCAGTGATCTCCCAGATCACCTGCCCTGTCCTGCATCAAACACCATCATCTCGCAAGTGCCCAGCCCAGGGCCTACATACAGGAAATCCTTTTCTGATGAACACCAGTTCTTGCCCTTTCCCTTCCTTATCTGGTGAAGGGAGATAAAAGAGGGTTTGTTGTTGTTGCTATGTGCCGTGGAGTCAGTTCTGACTCATAGCGACCCTGTACAGGGTTTCCGAGGCTGTAAATCTTTATGGGAGCAGAAAGCCTCCTCTTTCTCCCACAAAACAGCTGGTAGTTTCGAACTGCTGACCTTGCGGGTCGCGGGTCGATTAATAACTGCTACACTATAGGGAATTTAAATGGCCTTCTGATATACTCCTTCAGTATGGCCAGTGGAAGGGTCGCACTCGAATCCACTCCCTCAGCACTTGCAGTTACTTTTCGATGCAGAGGGCCTGCTTCCTGATCCCAGGGCTCAGGGTGTCCTTGGAATGAGTGTGAGAGGCTGGGAGGGTATGACTGCATGCGTGTCAATAAAGAACAAGGATTTGGAACTGGGCAGTTCTGGCTCCACTACTTACAAGCTGTGCCACCTTGGCAGGTCACTGAACCTCTCTGGGCTCAAAGTCTGCATGCTTTATGGTGCCATAGGATTAGCACTGGACCTCAAGGTCTTTCTGCACTGCAAGATCAGTGGTTCAAACTTACCAGCTGCTCCTCGGAAACCTTGTACAAGATTGCTATGAGTCAATGGCACTACCAACAACAATCTAATTGGGCTGGTAAGAGGGTTAGGTGTGAAAATACTTGCATAGTGAGTGTCAGGGGGAGTAACTTAGAATAATCATTTTTAATGATCATCTGTAAACACTGTTACCATCAGAAAGCAGGACCCCCTCCAGAGCTGCCAAGGCCAGGACCCCCAGCCTCAAGTGAGCCCAGAAGCTAGCTGCCATGGCAGTTGAAGGGGACCCAGGTGGCCCTGCCCTAGATGGATGGGGATCCAGGCAGTTTGGTACTTGCACAGCACAGCTTTTTCTCTGGGCCTTGGAAGCTGAGAGCTCTGGCCAGGCCTTCTTGGTGATGAAATATGCCCGCCCTTGGGGTGGAGCTGCTCAGTCGCCGCCCCAGCTGCCCTGCCCCACGACAGCCAGTACAGAACAGCATGTCTCCCTTTGGGTGTCAGCCTGGCCCAGAGCCCAGGGTCCAGGTACAAGGGTGGAGGTCAGACAGAGGGAGGGAGGCAATGGACCCTGGTGTGAGCCCTGGCTCTGCTCCTGGCAAGCTGTATGACCTTGGGTGGGTCCCTTCCCTAGCTGGACCTCTGTTTCAGGCAATTTTGGAGGCCCTTTTCAGCACAGAGAGGTGGGTCTCTCTCTCACAATCTCAGGAAGGGCAGTGGAACCGGGCATCATCCAGTTGTTTGTCTGTCCGTTCCTTTCTTCCTTCATTCTTCATTTATGTTTTCCTAAAGGTCTAGGTGAGCAGAAAAGATAAAATCCCCCCAACACCCCAAATCAGTGGCGACTGTGGAAAATACCTAGAGGGGCTCAGACAGAGTGGGGTGTGTGTGTGTGTGTGTGTGTGTGTGTGTGTGTGTGACAGCTTCAAGGAGGCAGGGGTCTGGTTGTGGCATCCTGGAGGGACAGGGAAGGCATCCCAGGTGGAGGGCTTGGCTGTGTGAACCAGAGTCGGACGTGGCGTGTTGGGAATGACTTGAGTCAGAGGCCCTGGGCAGCGAGTCACACATCTCAGACCACCCAGAACTTTCACTTCTGTGTACTGGCCCTTGCCTGGATTTGGGGCCCAGCCCTGCAGTGGGGGTTCCCTGGGGGCTGGGCGTCCACTCCTCTGGCTCTGTCAGCAGCTTTGGTGGCTGCCCATGGCGGTGATAAGCTCAGAGCAAACTCTTTGGACAAGACTGCGCAGCTCTGAGGCTGCATCGATAGATACCCTGGTTTCTTATTCACCACTCTCCCTTTTGGCTTTCATTCTGGGCTCACTCAGGAGCTGTGATTTTCCTTCTGCTGAGTCACCCAGGGAAGGGCAATAAAGGAGGGTGATTAAAAGTATTTCAGTTCCTGGGATTTCCCATCTCTGTTTACAAGAATTCAAAGCAAAACCACAGAAGTACCTGTGTTAAGCAGGGCAAGAGCTTCTGCAGAGCCTTAATGAGACTTCTTCTTACACTCGGGACTTCCTGAGGATGGATCTACTGTCTCCCCAGTCAGACCGGGGTCTTTTAGACAGTGGAGTCTGTGTCTTCTTTATATGACTAGGGGCTGTCTTCCCCTCAGACTGGGGCTCCCTGAGGGCAGGGCTGTGTCTCCCCTCAGACTGGGGCTCCCTGAGAACAGGGCTGTGTCTCCCCTCAGACTGGGGCTCCCTGAGGGCAGGGCTGTGTCTCCCCTCAGACTGGGGCTCCCTGAGGACAGGGCTGTGTCTCCCCTCAGACTGGGGCTCCCTGAGGGCAGGGCTGTGTCTCCCCTCAGACTGGGGCTCCCTGAAGGCAGGGGTGGTGTCTCTCCCTCATGTGAGGGGCTTCCTTGTGGGTGGATCCAGGTCTCTTTTTTTCTGTACCAAAGACCTCTGGGAGCTTCTAAGAAGTACTTTGGGTCTTCTGACTAATGGGAACAAACTAGTTGGCCTATTTCTTTCTGCTGATCTTCCTCTTCACATCAGAGGAAGATGACAATGCATGAAGTCCCTCATTCTCCCCAGGCTCTCCACTTCTCTCCTGTTCTTCTCTCTCCTCACACTTTCCCATTATCTTAGACCACCAAGGGCTGCGACCCCAGCCTCCATCTATCCCCACCAATTCTGCCCTTTGCTCTAACTCCATGCTTCTCTGGTACTCATTGACCAGGGGACAAAGGTAGCAGAGTTGGGCACTACCAATGAAATGAGAGACCAAACAGACTGAGTGAGGACTGGTTGTCTTGCTTTTGTCTCCTTTCCTGCTGACAACTGTCTAAAGTCCAGCTGGTTTTGCTCTAACTCTGTCCTCAGCGGGGGCCGAGGGCAGAGAAAACAAGCTTGTGGTTGCTGCCAGAGGGAGAGATAACAGCAAAGAAGAGGTTACTTGCTGGTAAGAAAGTCTGGCTCCAGGAGAGGTAAACATCAGCTGGTAGGAGATTCTGCCAACACTTCCTCCATCTCTCATGCTGTTGGTGACTGGGGCCACTGCCCTTGGAGAAGCTCATCAAGGTGACTTCCTGATGGCCTGGCAGCCCCTTCAATACACAGCTGTTCCTGGCAGCTGCAGCCACTGTGTGTAAGGCCTGTCCTTGGGATGGAGGGTGTTAAAGAACTTTGTGATCTTTCTCCAACTTTCCCACCAACATGGCACTCAAGGGGGTCAGGCCACATTATCCTGAGGGTTTGAGGGGCTTGACTCAAAACAACCAACCCAAATTCCCAACAGTATCTCAAGTCTTCTGTTTTTACCAAAATCCACATACGTGTATGAGTATTTAACAGAAAAAAATAATATTATTTACATCATATTCTTTAAGTCAAATGGACATACATTTACAGGGTTGGGATCAGGGGACAAGTGTTTGATGCTGAGAAGGAATAGCATGTACAAAGCCACTGAGGGAAGAAAGAAAAGAATAGAGTCATAGCTGAAAGAGAGCGGAGAAAGTCAGGGTGGAGGAATATGCAGACCAGTTGGACTTTATCCAGAGTCTAGTGGGGAGCCTTTGAAGAGGTTTAAGCCAGAGAATGAGGTTAAATAAGGTAGAGGGATCACGTTTATCCTGTGGCTTTGCTGTCCAGGGGCACAATGGTGACAGCAAGTGGCACAGGAATCCAGGAGGCTTCCCAAATTTAGTCCCATGTAGATCCAGCTCCCAGCCTCAGGAGTGCAAGAAGGCCCTGTATCCCTTTTAATCCCTTCCCCCAGTTTTTCCAGATGAAGACCATGCGGATCATCTGGACACCCAAGGGTGTGCACAGAGATGGAGTGAAGGGTCAGAGGTGTGCCTCCCCATCTGCAGGGGGCCCTGTGGCTCCTCCTCCTCTTTCCTCCTCTCCCAAGCCTGCTAGCTTCATCTTTGCTCCCATCATCCTCCGAGAAGATCCCTTGTTGGAAAGCTACTTGTCTCTGCTCCCTGGGAGAGACCAGAGAGGAATCTTTTTCACATAGTGAGCCATTAGTGAAGCCATAGGCAGTTGGGGTGTCCACCACATGCTGTCTGGAGGTGTTGTCTTGCCTCAGGCCCAATCATTTTGCAGGCATGCGTGTGGGGTACACCTGGCTCCCAGTAGTGGCTGTGAGGGTACCACGTGCCAGAGTCTCGGCAAACCCTGAGAAGGAGGTGCTCTAACTCCCCTATACATGAACGTGACCAAGACCCAATGTTTCTGCCTCCCAAATTCTGCTTAATTTCACTTCACTTTTTTAAAAGTAATTCTTATAAAAGGCAAATCTTATCTCACTCTCTGGCTTAAACCCCTTCAAAGACTTCCCACAGAACTCTGGATAAAGTCCAACTGGTCTGTGTATTCCTCCACCCGGACTTTCTCCGCTCTCTTTCAGCTATGACTCTATTCTTTTCTCTCTTCCCTCAGGGGCTTTGCACATGCTATTCCCTCTCAGCATCAAACACTTGTCCCTTCACCCCCCAACCCTCTCATCTTCTTCTCCATCTGCCTGACTCTAACTTCTTCAGACCTCTGCTTTCTCAAGGAGATCCAAGTAAGATACACACCTTCTCTGGGCCTGCCCTCAGAGCATGTCTCCTCCCAGTGGCTGGATGATACTTTGAGAGGTTAACTGATATCCTTAATGCTTTAGGAGAAGGTTGTGACAAGGCAGATAGCAGCAAAGTTGTTGACCTTTGTGTTCTAAACCCTAACCCCTTTGGGGAACTGAGAGGATGAGGTCAGAAAAAAAAGGGAGAAACATTTTTAAAACTTAACAAAATTTCTCATCTCCCCTATAACAGATTGTATTTTCCAAAGTAGGCCATAACCTTCTTTTTTCCCCCCACATACTCTTCCAGAACTGGGACACTTTCCATCAAGAGTGAAGTCTATTTTTTATCCCATTGAAACTGGGTGGGGTTTTGTGAGTGCCTGGATGAATAGACTGTGGTGTGAGTGTTACTATGTGACTTCTGAAGCTTGGTCATAAGGAAAATTACAGCTTCTCTCCCTCTTCTCTTTTGATTCTAGTCCTTGCAACCCTACTACCATGTTGTAAGGAAGCCTAGACTACAGGCAGAGGTCACATAGAGGTGTGCTAAAGTCTCAGCCATCAGACAATACCAGTCAACAGATTCCAGATATACCAGTGAGTGAGGCTTCCCATAGCCAGTCTTCAAACCACCCCATGATGCCAGATAAAGTAGTGATATTTCCGCTGTCTTAGTTTCCTAGTGTGGAGTCCTGCTGTGGCGCTGTGAGGTAATGCATTGGACTGCAAAGTTGGTTTGAACAGCCAGGTCGGTGGGTCTCTATGGGTCAGAACCGACTTGATGGCATTTAATAACAACAAGTTTCCTAGTGCTGCTGTAACATTATTGCCACAAATCGGTGATTTTAAAGTCTAGAAATGCATTTTCTCACAGTTCTAGAGGCTAAAAGTCCAAATCAGGGTGTTGGCCTTGTTGATTCCTTGCTTGTCAGTAGCCCCGGGTGTTCCTTGGTTCTCGGAGATTCTCACATGATTCTTACACGACGCCTGTATTCCCTAGTATGAAGTAACAAGTTTTGGGGCAGTTTGCTACGTAACTATAGTAACTGGATTACCTTCCCTCCATCCCTTTCTCTACTTGAAAAATGTTTTCCCTGGAATCAGAGAAAAGAGAAGAGACTGAAAGGAAGTGAAAGAAAAAGAGAAGGTGGTGGGTTTGAAAGAGAATAAACTTGTACTCTACTAAGACAGAAGAGCGAAGGATTTCTCAGGAAGTAGGGTCAGGCGATGACCAAGGACTGGGGTTCTGATAACATGAACATCTGAGTAGATGAGTACCAGATTTTCCTGCCAACATTCATCTTGCTCAGACAACAGGTTGAGGAAAGGAGTGAGGGTTCTGGTATGGCTGAGATGATTATACTTTGGAGTTGCCAGCCTCCAGTTGACCCCAATGATCCATGTCCCTAGTAATCACCAACTTTCAGTACTTCCCTCTCAGTTGTACCTGGTTTGTCTGGCTGATCATATTTAGCTGAAGTAAAGGCTGTTACTTCTGAGATTAGGTTATAAAGACACTGCATATGCTGCTTTAAGGAGCTCTGGTAGCATAGTGGTTATGAATCGGGCTGCGAACCTCTAGGTCAGCAGTTCAAAACTACCAGCCATTCCACGGGAGAAAGATGAGGCTTTCTGCTCCCGTAAAGCTTTACAGCCTCAGGAACAGGGTCACTATGAATTGGAACCTACTCCACGGCACACCACCACCTCTATGCTGCTTTGGTAATTCTCTGATTCGTTCTCTCTTTCTTGGATCACTTTCTCAGCTGCCATGCTGTGAGCGAGGCTGGGGGGAGGTCCTTATGGTGAGAGCTGAGGCCTCCAGTCAACAGCCATGTCAGTGAGCCATCTCGAAGAAGATTCTCCAGTTCAGTCAAGTCTTCAGGTGACTGCAGCCCTGGCCAACATCTTGATTGAAGCTTCAGAAAGACTATGAGCCAGAACCACCTCAGTAAGTGATTCCTGGATTCCTGACCCTCAGAAATGGTGTCATAATAAACATTTGCTGTTTTAAGATGCTGAGTTTGGGGATAACTTGTTATACAACAATAGATAGCTGATACGTTCTCCTTCCACCACAGCTGAGGGTTCACTTGAAATAGAGATTGTGTTACAGAGGTATGAAGACGATGAAACCTGTGACAGCCAGAACTCAATGGGACCGCCTCGCTATTCTGGGTCTCACAGGTTTTCCACCTTTGACATGGTGCCATCTTATCACTTTCCTATCACTAATTTTAGTGGAAAATACCCAGAATTGAGTTTTCTTTCTCTAACGGGTTGCTGCTTTTCACGGCTCTGGCTTTTCCAGGTTTAACTGTATTTTTTACTGACACAAGAGTTAGGCTGAAACCTTTCTTGCTGTATGCTGGGATTGCTAATTGATGTGTTTGTCTTTGACCGCATTTGTGTCTGTCTCTGATTTCTAATAAATGTGTATTTATTGAATATATCTATTAGAGAGATGCTCAATAAATATATGCCAATGCATTCAGCGGTCTCTGAAAGAGTGGGAGAAAATGTGGAACAGAACTCAAAATCATAAAAAAGATCAAGTTTACTAGTTGGACAGAGGCTGGTAGAGCCCCTGAGACCACGGTCTTTAGTTAGCTTTCAGGTTTGGAATGGAACTCACCCCTAAATCTCAATTTTCAACCAAACCATAGACAGCTCTATAGGGGGACCAACAACACTGGGGTGATATGCACACCTTAGAATGATCAACAATCCGAGATCAAAAGAGCAGCATTTATCTAAGGACAAAGTTCAGAAGGGATAGGAAAGAAGGAGGAATGGAAATGGAAAACACAGGGAGGAAGTGATGTTACTTTGTGGGGATTGCAATCAATGATATGAAACAAAAATGTATATGAATCATTGAATGGAAAAATCACTCTGTAAACCTTCACTCAATTTACAATAAAAAGCAAAAACAAAACAAAAACAACAAAAAAACCTCCACACGTGTTGATGAATGAATGAATGAAGTCCAGTACTGTGTCTTCATGAACTTTCATAAAGGTCCTGGTCATTTAGTTAAAGAATATTCATCCAAAATCAGACTGCAAGACTTGCTCTTTCTATGGATGAGGGCACTCATCAGAGATTGGCTCAAGGCCTCTTGTCCTGGAGTAGTTTAGACTGAGTGGCAGTGATATTGAAAAGAAGTGGCCAAAAGTAAAGAGCTGATTTGAGGTCAAGCAACAGAACTCTGGAGTGAACTCTGGAATGAAAGTAAGGAAGAGGAAGAAGCTAAGGATTCATTTCTTTACTCATTGCAAAATGTTTAGTGAGGGTCACCAGTGTCAGGAACTGTTGTTAGGTGCTTTTGAGTTGGTTCTGACCCACAGTGACCCTGTATAGGGTTCCTGAGGAGCAGCTAGTAGTTTTGAACCACTTAAGTTTCAGTTAGCAGTCCAATGTCTACCCTACAGTGCCACGCTCTAGAAGGTCTACACCCTCTAGAAGGCTTACCTTCTAGTGAATGTCTGCTGTGTTGAACTAGGTACATGTGCTAAGACAAGAGACCCTGTGGCAGTCCAGGTTTGGGGCTGAGATTATATTTAGAATTTTGGACACTGTAGCAGAGACACCTAATTTCCTCAAGTAATTCAGTCTCTCAGGAGAAAGATGAGGCTTTCGACTCTAGTAAAGATTTGCAACCTCAGAAACCCTATTCAGAGTCACTGGGAGTCAGAACCAACTTGATAGCATATAGCAACAACAACATTCAGTCTCTTACTTATTTTTGCAACAGAACTTCAATATTTAACTGGGCACTTTGTCATCTAGCTAAAAGACTACATTTGAAGTGGGATGTGACCATGTGACTAATTCTAGGCAACGAAATATAAACAAATATAATGCATGGCTCTTTACGAAATCTCCTTGAAAGGAATGAGAAGTGCTTTTGTCTTCCTGGCTGAACGCAGGTAGAAATGACAGAGATGAGAATTTGAGAGGTGTTCAGCTGTTGCTGCTCTTTGAAACCTCAGCAGGCATTTGATGGACTAGGGAGAAAATTCAGAAAGAGAAAAAGATGACCTAAAGCTAAAGTTTGAGAACAGCCAACATTCAGACGATGAGAGGGCAAGGGAGTCTGGGGTAGCAGGCTAACAGCTCCCTCCAGCCTTACTATCCATACCCAAAACCTGTAGCTGTTGAGTTGATTCTGACTCAGAGCGATCCTACAGAACAGAGTAGAATTGCCGCATAAAGTTTCCCAAGGTTGTAATCTTTATGGAAGCAGACTGCCACATCTCCCCCCCTCTAAGCTGCTGGTGGGTTTGAACTGTGGATGTTTGGGTTAGTAGTTTAAGGCTTAACTGCTGCACTACCAGACTCCTTAACTACACCTGTCATGATTCTCTGGGATAAGCCCTGAGTCTAAGCACCTGGTAAGACAGTCCAAATATGTCCACACATCTCAGCCACAGGTCACCCTTGTAAATCACACAGCACATTCCTCTTCCTGCAGATCTATGCAAACCAATCCACCCCTTCCAGTAAACCCACAACAATGGCTGTTTAGGCTGAACTAGTGTTCCTCAGAAGTGACCTTTACCCAATGTAGGAAGTCAGCTGTCTTAAATTTTACAAAGAAAGAAAGAAAGAGCAACCGTTATACCTGAAGGGGGAGTCTGTTGGTGATGCAAAGAGCTAACGTGCTGGGCTAGTAACCAGAAGGTTGGAGGTTCACACCCACTCAGGTGCCTTGGAAGAAAGGCCTGGCTATCAACTCCTGAAAAATCAAATACTGAAGACCTGTGAAGTGCAGTTATACTCTGGCACACAGGGAGTCACCATGAGTTGGAGTTGGTGTGAAGGCAACTGGTTTACACTTGAAGGCAGTGACAGGTAGTTATGAGGAAATTCAGGAGTGTGTAGAGGTACAGGTGCCAGGCTTCTTAGAGAGCAAGTAAGATGAAGCAGGAACATGGCCCCTGGACTTCCTAGTCTGTGTGAGGAGTATGAAGAGCGAGGAAGCAGAGTCAGGATCTGCCTGAATGTCTTGAGGGCAGTGTGGGATGGTGTGAAAAGCCAAGACTTTGAAGTCAGGCTGCAACCTGGTTTGAACCTGCCTCACTGAGATAAGTTGATACTTGCAGGCACATTGTAGGTATTGAGGAAGTTGTGGTTTCATTTCTTTCCTCGTTCTTCACTGAGGGTAGCCACGGGCAGTTCACTTCCTCTGAGCCTGAGTTATAGCATCTGAAATGCCTCGCTCCTCACATGCCTCCCTTCTCCAGCAGGTTAGCTCAGGAATCTTCTCAGGGTTATGGCAGGGAGCAAGTGAGAGAGAATTCGACACAAACAAGTGCTTTTCAAGTCTTTGTTTACATCCTGTTTGCTGACAACCCATTGGCCAAAGCAAGTCACACAACCAAGTCTATAATTAGAATGAGAGGACTTTGCAGAGTCACCATGGTACAAGGCTAGGGACCCAGGGAGGGTGAAGAATTGAATCTGTTTGTTTCATCCATCATGGTAAGCAACACAGGGCCAGGTACACAATTATGACTCATGTCAATTCTATGTGTGTTACAGTAAAACTGCCCTTCACAGGGTTTTCAATGGCTGGTACATTGCGAGGCCTTTCTTCCAAGGTACCTCTGGCTGGACTCAAAACCTTCAACCTTTGGGTTATCAGCCGAGCTTCGTAACTGTTGTACCATCTAGTGATTCAACACAGCTAGAATACAGGCAGACCCCGGGTTACAAAAAGTTCTACTTATGGACAACTGCTACTTTCCTTTTAATGTTATATAAGTTTGCCCTCACTTTGAATAAATGGAATCCACTACTGCTCGCAACAGAATCATCACAATCACCTTCATTTGTTGCAAGTACGGCTTTTGAATCACTGAAAAGGCTTTGAGCCTGTTTTTGCACTGAAGCTAAGAGCTGTACGCACAATTAGCAACTCTCTTGCACATTTCACTCTAAAGGCCAGGAATGGACCTTGTTTAAGACCTGCAGATAGTCTGTATGAGAACTTTCATGATTTCCCTTCTGCACCAGTTCCTAAAACATGCGAGAGTGACAATTTGGGCATTCTGAGTTACAATGCTAGAGAAAGGAGAAGCTCATTTAGTCGGAGCAGAATGTCAGTTCAGATTAGGTTTAGCTGCTACTGTTAGAAACTGTAGGATAAGCACAAGGTCGATGGTTCGAACCCACTAGATGCTCCACAGAGGAAAGATAAGGCTTCCTGCTCTAGCAAAGATTTACAGCCTCAGAAGCCCTATACAGGGTCACTATGATTTGGAACAGTCTCGATGGCACTTAGCAACAACAATCCTTCAGAAGTGGATCACCTGTTCCTTCTTTCTAGTCTGACTTAGTCTGGAAGTTCCACTGGAATCTGTCCATCATGGGTGACCTTGCTGGTAATTGAAATACCGGGTGGCATAGCTTCTGCATCACAGCAGTATGCAAGCTATTGCAGTGAGACAATGAAGTGGTCATTATGAATGTTGTTACTAAGCACCATTAAGTCAGTACTGACTCATAACGACCCTGTAAAGTGTTTCCCTGGAGCAGCTAGTGGCTGTGAACTACCGACCTCATAGTTTGCTGTTCAAGGTTGTTCCTACAGTACCACACCAGTAGTCCTGGTTATGGATGGCAGCTTAAGTGAGGTAGATGCTTATTTCTTTCTCATGTAAACTAAGCCCAGAAGAAAGCAGGTAGGTGTAGGTATGGCAGATGCACAATCATTACAGACACACACTCTTTTAGGCATAATTGCTCAGCTTCCTAAAACCAGAGTCTTTACCTCATGGTCTAAGCTGACAGTTTAAGTTTCACTCCTCACATTACTATTCCAGCAGACAGGAAGAAAGAAGGGCAAACCCTCCCCTTTTAGGACAGTTCCTAGAGGTTGCACATACAACTTTTGACCACTGTTGTCGAGTACTGATGAACTGGTTATGATTCACGACTCATAGCGACTCTGAGGAGCGAGTGGTGGGTTTGAACCGCTGACCTTGCCATTAGCAGTCCAGTCTTATTCTATAACAGCACACCACGTCTCTGACCATATCCTACTGCAAATGTAAATATTATGTGCACTCTTCCCTTCTTAATAATAATGTATTTTGGCATACAGCCCCTCAGCTGAAAACTCTATTTCCCAGTTTCCCATACAACTAGATGTGGTCATGTGATTCAGTTATGGTCAATGAACTATGAATAGAAATGATAGTTGCAGCTATTAGGTTGTGCCCTTAAGCAGCCCTAATAGTGCAATGGTAAAGCACTAGGATGCTAACAGAAAGGTTGACCTTTCAAATCCACCCAGTGGCTTCGTGGGAGAAAGACCTGCTAATTTGCTCCCGTAAAGATTACAGCCTAGGAAACCCTCTGGGACATTTTTACTCAGTTATCTGTGGTTGCTATGAGTTCAAATCAACTGACAGCTTCTAACAACAACTGGTTGTACCCTTAAAGGGAAGAAGTAGGATTTCCATTCTCCCTTTCCCTTTTCCATGGGCTGGAGTGTTGCTGTAATGGTAGGGGCTAGAGCAGTCATTCCATATATGAGATGAAGATCTTATATTGACAATGGTATAACACCAAGACAGAAATAGAAAGATGAGGCTTTCTGCTCCCATAAAGATTTACAGCCTCGGAAACCCTGTACAGGGTCGCTATGAGTCAGAACTGACTCCACGGCACATAACAACAACAACATTATTAATGGAAGGAGCTCTGGTAGCGCAGTGGTTATGAGTCAGACTGCTAACCTTAAGGTCGGCAGTTCGAAACTACCAGCTGTTCCGTGGGAGAAAGATGAGGCTTTCTGCTCCTGTAAAAATGTACAGCCTTGGAAACCCTGTACAGGGTCGCTATGAGTCAGAACGAACTCCACGGCACATAACAACAACCACAACATATTACTGAGGAAGAACAAATGCTGGGGGACAATACCCAGTCCCAGGCACTGAAATAATAACAACAATAGTCATAGCTTCTCTACTTATGGGGAGTCAGGATTCTGATGTGGCCACTTTGCCACCTTGAGTCCTGAAAGTAGTAGAATCCCAATTTCAACAGTAAGAAGATTGAGACCCTAGAGGCTAAACGAACCAACCAAAGTCATGCAACTGGGATCCATTTTCTAACGTAGCAGTTCTCAGTGTGCATCCCAAACCAGTGCCTCAGTGTGAGAAATGCAAAGGACTCTAGAAATCAGACATTCTGGGGGTAGGGCCAGCAATGTGTATTTGAAGGAGTCCCTCCAGAATACAGGTCCATAGTCACGTTTGAAAGTCACCTTAAGTCTTGGAAACCCTAGATGGGTCACTATGAGTCAGAGTTGACTCGATGGCAGTGAATTTTGGTTTTAGTTTGGATATCAGCTCAAAAGGAGTCCTGGTGTGTCACAGTAATTAAGCGCTTAGCTGAGAATTAAAAGGTCAGCTGTTCAAAACCACTCACCTCTCTGAGGGAGAGATGTGGCAGTCTGTTCCATAGAAATGACAGCCTTAGAGACTCTGTGAGGCAGAACTGCCCTGTCCTGGGGGGTCACTACGAATTGGAACTGACTCATTAGCAATGGGTTTTGTTACTCCAAGTCAGCACACTCTCCTTTCCATCCCAGACAAATCCAAAACCCGGCACAAAGATTTAAGTTTCTCAGATCCAAACTTCACTTTCCCTGTCAGCCCCAACTCCCCAGAAGGTCCTTGAATTGGCCCGGCAGACAGGCCTTCAGCCTAGGGAGCTGGGTCTGCCCTGCAGAATGAGGCTCAAAAAGAGGGTAGAGATAGACCGTTGTAGTTGTGGACTCAGCCCTTGGAGGTAACTCTGGGGTGGGAAGGGAGGGCATCTAGAATTTCCTATTGAATGAGTGGGGCCTCATTTTCTCTCTCTCCCTAATTTTAGGGTTCTGTTGTCTAGGGGCACTGTTTTGGGGTTGTGGGAGGGTAGGTTGGTCATTTCTGGTTCTCTCCATGGGCAGGAAAGGAACCCTGGTGGTGCAGTGAGTAACAATTGGCTGTTAACCCAAAGGTAGCTGGTTCAAACCCACCCGCCACTCTACAGGAGAAAGAAGTGGCAGTTAGTCGGCTTCTGTAAAGGTTGTTGTTGTTGTTAAGTGCTGTTGAGTCCACTTTAACTCACAGCGACCCTATATAGGGTTTCCAAGGAGCATGGGTGAGCTTGAACCACTGACCTTGTGATTCAAAGTGACCTTGCAGTCCAGCACATTAACCTGTAGTACACACCAAGTTACAGCCTTGAAAACCAATTTTTTTTTGGTTCATGGGCAGGAAGTGATGATGATTAGTAATGTTTATAGCATAAGCACTGAGCTCGACCCTATTCTAAACTCCTTACATGTATTTGCTTATTTGATCCTCATTACTCTGTGAGGGAGGAACTTCCCATTACTCTATCTTCATTTTAGAGATGGAGGGACTGAGGAACAGAGAGGTTAAGCAACTTGCCCACTGTCACACAGCCTGTAAGAAGTAAGTTGAGCTATGAGGCCAGTGTGGCTCCAGAGTGTGTGCTCTTCTTATAGTTACTTAGCTATTCAGCCTCCAAATAATAGAGAATCCTTATAAGGGGCTTTTAATATTCCAGCACTCTTCTAAATGCTTTATGCATGGGAAGTTCTTATCACCATAACAAATTAGATCTGACATTGGAGTCCTGGTATGGCGCTGTAGGATAAGCTCTGGACCACAAGTTGATTTGAACTGCAAGTTTGTTGGTTCAAACTTACCATCCACTCCTCTGGAACCCTATATAAGTTTGCTATAAATTGGAAGGACTCAATAGCACTTAACAACAACAACTACCTTAATGTCAATCTGTGGAAGAGGCCAAACTATTGGAGTCCTGGTGTGGCTCTGCGGATGAAT
>NW_006408556.1:9270822-9308034 GCF_000296735.1 Chrysochloris asiatica
TTTGCGTAGTCAGTAAAGTACAGGTAAACAGGTTTCTGATATTCTCTGCTTTCAGCCAAGATCCATCGGACATCAGCAATGATATCCCTCGTTCCACGGCCTCTTCTGAATCCGGCTTGAACCTCTGGAAGTTCTCTGTCAATGTATGCTCTCAGCTAGATGGAACTTAACAGTAGACATTAGATTAACCATTTGTGATTTGTGTTTTATCTAGTAATTATGTATACTTGTGTCTGTTGTAATTGTGTCTGTTGTGTGTCTGTATGGGTCTTTGTGTGTGTCTGTGTGACTCTGTGTGTGTATGTGTCTGTAGTATCTGTTGTGTGTGTGTGTGTGTGTGTGTCTGTTGTGTGGGCATCCATGCATGTCTCACTGCAAGAAGTAGGAAAGGTGAGGTCAGAGGTCATTGTCTCTCCTGTGGTGTCGTGTTCTAAAATGAACCTGCAAGTTACAGTTGTGGTTTCTGGGGAAAATAAAACAATTCCTACCTCTAGTCAAAACAACAATATTTGTGTAGCTCTGGTCCTAACCGCTGGAACCTTCCCTCCCTGCTGGCTTGCTGACAGTGCCTACTGCTGGCTCATTCTCACTCTCACTCTCGGGCTTCTGCAAGCCTTCTTTCTGTGAAGTGCCTGTTCTTGGGCTCACAGTGGCCTCTTGGCTGCTTTGGGGCTCACCTCCTCTGGGAAGCCCCCACTCTGGACTCAGCCCTGAGGACTCAGACATGACCATGTTCTCTCTCTCTTCCTTTGGACCCAGACTCCGGGGTTATTGTTCTCATCTGAATCCTCCCCTAACTCACCTCTTCCTCTCTCTCCCTTTTTTTCCTCGTCCTTCCCTTTCTCTCTCCTTCCCTTCTTGTCTTCCACTTATTTTCTGCTCCTTCTCCCCCCCTCCCCACTTCCTCTTTCCTTTTCTGCTCCTGCTCATACCTGCTTCTCTGCCTGGTCTACCTTCCTCCTGTTTACCTGTTGACCAGGGACCAGCCTTGTTCCAGTCTTTGCTGACGCCTCCAGGTCTGACAGCTCAGGGCTTTCTAGTATCCAGTTAGCCCCATAAGTTCAAGCATTTGAATCATTCTCGTTGTATTTGTATTCAGTTTAGTTAAACATCTATTGGGCACCCACCGGTGATGTGCAAGGCCTGCCTCTTCCTCTGCTTAGAAAACTCCTACTCATCCTTCAAAGCTCATCCAGACAGTATGCCCTCCTGCCTCAGCTCCCTTTCCCATATTTGGGCAGGTATTCCTCTCTGCTCCCATGCCTCCTGTCCACCATTGTTGTGGGTGTTGTCAAGTTGGTTCTGACTCACAGTGGCCCAATGTAAAAAAGAATCAAACAATGCCCGGTCCTATGCCATCCTCACAATTGTTGTTACGCTTGAACCCATTACTGCTGCCACTGTGCCAATACATCTCGTTGCGGTCGTCCTCTTTTTCACTGACCCCCCACTTTACCAAGATGTCCTTCTCTAAGGGGTCCCTCCTGATAACATGTCCTAAGTATGAGAGACAAATCCTGGCTGTCCTTCTTCCAAAACAGATTTGTTTGTTCTTCTGGAAATCCATGGTACTTTCAATATTCTTCACTAACACCATAACTCAAGTGCATCCGTTCTTTTCTGGTCTTTCTGTCCACCATAATCGTGGTTGACAAATCTGTAACTGATGCTGCCAGTGCTCTGTTTGCTCTGCCCTCACTCAGCATTCCCGTATACTCAGCAGGCTTCCATCACACAAGTGCTGGGTCCTGGTGTGGCGCTGTGGGCTAATGCGTCAGACTGCAAAGCTATTTGAACCGCAAGATTGGTGGTTCAAGCTCACCAGCCACTCCTCAGAAACCCTATACAGGGTCACCATGGGTTGGAACCGACTCAATGGCACTTAACAACGATAACACCTCAGGGAAAACCCCAAACCTCTGAGTCGATTCCAACTCGTGGTGACCCCACGTGTGGGTGGTACAGAAGGTTAAGTGCTTAGTGACTCTCAGGAAAGATCTGGCAATCTGCTTCGAAACGTTCACAACCTTGTAAATCCTAAGGAGCTCAGCTTTACCCTCCAATATCTGGCCTTGTCACGAAATGACCCTAGGGAGCAGCTGTCAATCAATGAGAGATGGAAACTGGAGATTAAATCACACAGCTTCCTTGTCCCTCAGGTGGAACCAGTCTGCAACGTGCTCTACAATGTCTCAGAAGGCCCCCCCCAGGGGGATTGAGCCTTAGTTATCCACAGTGGCCACCTGCTCATTAACATTCCCTGCCTTGGTTTCCTTTCTTCCCTGTATTGCTTCCTTACTGGGGCTTCTTGGAGTCACTTCCCAAAATAAACTACTTGCAGTTTGATGAGACAGCTCTGGGTTCTTGCTCTGGGGTCTGCTTCTGGGGAACTCACAGCCATGTAGACAACCATGTAGCCATAGTACTATACCAGGTACTATCTAAGTTCCTCTACTGATGAACTCATCTAATCCACACAATCACCTTCCTTGGGCAAAAGACATATTGTTATTGTTACTTTCATTTGACACACAGGAAAACAGAGACACAAAAAGGTGAAGCTGGGTGGACAACTCTCCTAGTTTTCTGAGGACTCAGAGGGGTCCATGGATGTGGGACTTTCCGTCTTAAAACTAGACAGGTTCAGAAACCTGGGATGAGTTGGCCACCCTAAAGCAAAATAACTTGCCCAAGGCCATATGGTGAATGAGTGGAAAGACTGGGGTTGAAGCCAGGTGGGCTGGCTGGCTCCAGGGACCATGCTCTGAACTGCCAGCTCAGCACATATTACATTGCTCTAGGGGCCTTTTTCCTAGTAGATTGCAGGGATCTTGTTTTGTGCATTTCTGTGTCATCACCTAGGAGATGCTGGTTTGTTATTGAGCTGGATGTTGGGGATAATAAGAGCATAAATGAGGAAGACACAGCCCTCACGCATAGGGAGCACCTAGACTGATGCCAAGACGCTCCTGGTCGGATGGAAGAGTTCCATGTTGGGGACAAGGTCTGTTCTTGCCTCCCTGACTTCTCTGCAAGGTCTAGACCATGGTTTAGAGGAGTCTTTTTTCTATAAAGCTGCTGTCCCCAACAGACAGGGCAGGCAGGGTGAGGAGAGGGTCTATCTGACAATCAGGCTGGGGTCTCCACAGCATCCAGAGCAAGTGCTAGAGCCATGCTCCTGGGCCAGAGTGGCTGGTTGGCTTCTCCTTTACCACCCCTAGGTCTATGGGACATGGTGGGTGGGGGCACTGCTTTTTAGAACCCAGCTCAAACTGCTACTTTGGGGAAAGAAATGCCAGGAAGAGAGCTGTGTCTGTAGGCAAGGCCTAACCTCACTGCAGGGAAGGTGGAATAAGTACCCTGACTTCTATCCTCTCCTGCTCTCTCATCTCCTTTGTCTCCTCTTAGCCTAAGCAGACTGGGAGACAAAGATCAAGGAAGTCTGGAGAGACTATGGAAAGGAACTCATCCCCACCCAGGTGTCAACTTCAGCCAGACAAAACACAGGTCTGTAAGGCGAACAATCACACTAGGGAGTTAAGCACACTATCTCATAATCAACTATTTGAGACCAAAAGGACAGCTTTTACCCAAAGACAAAGTTCAGAAGAGTTAGGAAAGAAGGAAGAATGGAAAGTGGGATCACAGGGAGGAAGTGGGTAAGAGGCGTCACACTGAGGGGACTGCAATCAACGAGATGAAACCCAATGTGTATGAATTACTGAGTGGAAAGCAGATCTGCTCTGTAAGCCTTCATCCAATTCACAATAAAAAGAAAAAAGAGTTAATTTCAAAAAAGAAAAGATCAAGGGGGTCTGGGTGACACGGTGTGTGGGGGTCAGTACCCTTCCCATTTCAACCCCTTTTGTTATATAGTGTTGTTGTTACAGAAATGCCAAAAGTGGATGGCTCAAACAAACAGAAATTTATCTTCTCATAGTTCAGGAGGCTAGAAGTCAGAATTTAGGGTGCCAGCCGTAGCAGAAAACTGTTCATTCTGGGAAGAATCCTTGTCTCAGCTTCTCCATGTGGTATCTATTTTACCATCATTTGTGCTTGCTTCTGTGGTTAGGTTTAGGACAAACCCTACGCTATCAGAGATATACCATGGTCTTGCTGACATAACAAAGGAAACCTTATTCTCAAATGAGATGACACTAACAGGTATAGTTGTTAAGATTTAAAACACATACTTTGAGGGGACACAATTCAATCCACAATGCCTCCTGGGGGTTCTGGGGTTCAGAGAAAGTCAGAATAGACAAGAGGTGGGACCCAAGAGAGAGTAACGATCAACATGCTTGTGCCCACCCTCCCTCTTCTGGACCCAGACCCCCAGGGCAACATCTTGACCCCAGAGGCCCTGGTCAGCTAGGCTGTTGGGAGCTGTCCTCCCACCCCCCACCACACACACGAACTTTTAAATTTTACATTCTGTCTGCTCACTGCTCTGGTGGCACAGCAATTAAGAGCTCAGCTGCTAACCAAAAGGTCAGCTGTTCAAACCCACCAGCAGTACCCAGGGAGAAAGGCCTGGTGATCTGCCCCTGTAAAGATGACAGCCTCAGAAATCCTAGGGGGCAGCTCTACTCTGTCTTGTAGGGTAACTATGAGTCAGCATCAACTCGACAACAACTCCCTCCCACAGTGTTGATAGAGAAAATTGATTCACTTGTCTCATGTGCTGCCTGGTGGAAGAGGGTGGGGTAGAAGGAGCTTGAATCCAAGAAGAGAAAGGAGGGGAACGAAGATTTCTGAGCTCATGGTGCTGTGGGTTAAAGCACTGGGCTGCAAGATCACTTTAAACTACACGGTTGGTGGTTCAAATTCACTAGTCGCTTCTTGGAAATCCTATACAGGATCACCATGAATCGGTACCAGCTCAACGGCACTTAACAACAGCAACAATATTACGTACCATGGAGTCCTGGTGTGGCACACTAAACTGCTAACTGCAAGATCAATGGTTCGAATCCAGTAACTGCTCCTTTGGAAACCATATACAGGGTTGCTATGAGTTGGAACCGACTCAATGTCACTTAACAACAGCAACAATAACAATTATGTACCATAAGGATCCCTGCTGGCACTGGAGGATAAGGATTGGATTGCTAAGTGTAAGGTTGGCAGTTCAAATCCATCCACAAAGGAGAAAGATGAGGTTATCTTCTCCCATAAATATTTAAATCCTCAGGAATCCTATAGAGCAATTCTAGCCTGTCCTAGAGGTCAGTACAAGTTAGAATTAACTTGATGGTAGTGGCAATATTATGTATCCGATATAACACTGGGTGCCTTTTAATCCCTTACCCAACCCCCTTTCCTACCTCCACACTCATCAAAACCATCCTAGGTTAGTATCAGGATTTCCATTTTACAGATGGAAATTAGCCCACAGTAGACTGAGGTTGTGGCACTGTGGGCTAATGCGTCAGACTTCAAAGTCGTTTGAACTGCAAGTTCAGTGGTTCAAGCTCACCAGCTGCTCCTTGGAAACTCTATACAGGGTCTCTATGGGTCAGAACCAATTCGACGGCACTTCACAACACCAACAGCAAACTGAGGTTCAGAGAAGTTATGTGACTTCTTATATATTGCACAGCAAATCATTTATAGGACCAGGATATAGACTCATGTCTGTTGAGTACCAGGACAAATAAGTGAGATAAGAGAAGATATGGAAAGGCTGAATGGGGTTCTAACCCAGGAACGGGAGTGGGTCAGGGTGCTACATCAGTGAGTGGTAGAGAACAAAGTACTCACCCTCAACTACTGTCTACATGGGTTTACTTTCACGCTGTTAAGAGAATTTCTGGTGGGGTTGAGCATGCACCCTGGCCCCACAAGAGCCATGACTGGGGTTGTTGTTAAGTACTGTTGAGTCGACTCCAACTCATAACAACCCTGTGTAGGGTTTCCAAGGAGCGGCTGGCAAATTTGAACTGCTGACCTTATGGTGCATTGCATTATCCCACAGTGTCACATCAGGACTCTAGGAATGGGGCAAGAGTTTGGTTTTCCTTGCTGCCATCAGGCCTTGGGCCGCCGTTAGATCCCTGGGGGTGGGATGGTGGTGGGGTCTTGTGACTGGGGGTGGGTGGGGAATGGGAATCCTGGGCAATCTCTGTATAGGTCTGGGAAGGGGGGATTTTGTCCCTGCTCCTAAGGAACAGTTTTGACTGGAGATAAGTTTAGCTAGCAAAGGGAGATAAGCCAAGATCCAGCAATGCACACTGGGGGTGTGTAGAGTGTGGGGTGATCCATGTGACAACAGGTCCAGAAAGCATTGTTGTGTGTGTTGGGGAGAGGCTGTCAGCATGGTGGGAAGCCTCCCGGCCATCACTGTGTGTGTGTAGGACAGTGAGGTGGGAGGTCCCGGGTCCAGCACTGTGTGTGAATAAGGTGGGAGGGAGTCAGTGGAGCCTGCTTTGGATGGTGGATTGTACTTTCTGGGCCTGGAGCCCAGGGGTGGGGATCTGGTGAGATAAGGGCTAAAGGGAATTGGGGATGGGGAAGACTCAGCGTAGCTGCTGTCCTAGAGTGAGGAGCCCACTTACTTCCACTGAGTCAGGACCTTCTCTGGCCCTGGCTTCTAAAATAAAGGGATCGCCCTTTCCCCAGCCAGGTCTTCACATTGGAGGGGCTGTGAAAGAAGGGGTTGAGGGCCTGGGGAACTTTATGCAGCTTTCTTCTCTGTGTCCAGATACTGTATGTGTGTGTGTATGAGAGAGAGAAAGAGAAAGAGATCACCTTGGATCCAAATGGTGGGTGGAGTCTAGAACTGCACTCCTAGAAATGCGTTTCATAAGAACAGCCTAGACAGAGGCTGAAGGAGCACTGGTGGGGCAGTAACTAAAGTGCTGGACTATTAACCGAAATGTTGGTGGTTCAAACCCACCCACTGCTCCGCAAGAGAAAGATAAGGCTGTCTGTTCCTATAAAGACTTCTAGTCTTGGAAATCAGAAGCAACTGTTCTATTCTGTCCTATAGGGTCATCCTAAGTTGGAATAGATTCTGTGGCAGTGGGTTTCAGACAGAAGATGAGAAAAAAAAAAAAAAAAATGAACAGAGGCTGAGGGAGTTGGCATGTTAATACTCAGACTCCCTTTCTTTCATGGGTGAGCAAATGCGGTGTGGTTGCTCAAGATCACACAGGTTTTAAAGGAAGAGTCTCCCTCTGCCCAGCCCAGGGACACAGCCACACACAGCTACACATATAGACAGGGGCACCTATCTTTGATTTTTTTGTTGTCACTGTTAAGTGCCATCAAGTAACTTCCAGTTCATAGCGATCCTGTGTAGGTTTTCCTGAGGCTGTCAATCTTTATAGAAGCAAAAAGCTTCATCTTTCTCCTGTGGAGTGGCTGGTGGGCTTGAACCACCAACCTGTGGCTAGCAGTCCAGTGCTTATCCTACAGAGACACTGCATGCCCCCCTTTGATCTTAACATCCATCAAAAGTCTCATTTCCCCCAGTTGCTGATAGGTGGTGTGTGCCCTCGAGTCGGTTCCGACTCATAGCAACTCTGTATATTGTTTTGTGAATGTAAATCTTTATGGGAACAGAAAGTCTCATCTTTCTCGCTTGTCGTGACTGGTAGATTCTAACTGCTAACCTTGCGGTTAGCAATCCAGCTCGTAATCCACACTACCTTACCAGAGCTCCTTTTCCCCATCTTCTTGTTGTTAAGTGCCGTTGAGTCAGTTCCACCTCATATCAATCCTGTATAGGGTTTCCGAGGATCAGCTGGTGAGCTTGAACTACCAACCTTGAAGTTCAAACACAGTGCGGCACCATCTTATGACAGCATTAAAAACAATGAACTCCTTTCTTACAGAGTAGATGGGAGAAAGAAATGACTTTGTACAAATAAAGAAACTAGAACAGAGTCTAGCATATAGTAAGCATCCAATAAATGTCAGGAAATAGTAATAATAATAGAAATTGTCCCCATTTCAAAGGGACCCAGTGATGCTGGTTCTGATCTGATTTTGAGCTGGCAGCCTGGCTAGGGAGGGAAAGCAGAAACAGCCACTGGTGTTGGAAGCTGACCTGCCCTTCAGCATCCTGGGAACAGCCATGGACTGCCCCATAGCCCTGCCTTTGCACACTTGGCACGCACTTCTTCCTTTCTGACTCATGGATGTCCAGATCCTTCATCTGGCCCTCATCTCGATGGTATCAGCCTGGGAGCCCCCCAAGGGCAGGGCTCAGTCCTTCGTCACTGCATGCTCAGCCCAGCCCCAAGAGGGGTTCAGCAGAGGCACTGTTGCCTGCCACGTGGTTGCCGGCCTGCAGAGCGTCTGCCTCCCGCTCTTGTCCATGGGTGGGCCTGGCTGGGGAACAGGAAACGCACACGGTGGAACCTCTTCTCAGCACTGTGCACACAATCAGTCACTCATTCCATCCTGGAAGGTTGGTATAGGTCATGGCTCCATTTTACAGAGGAGGAAACTGAGGCATGGAGCGGACATGTGATTTGTCCAGGGTCACATAGCTGGTAAATGGTGGAGCCAGGATTTCAACCCAGGCAGTTTTTAAACCCCCACACCCTTAACCACTACACCTAACTTCTCAAAGGGCTCTCCTTCCCCCATCTTCAGTGATTTGGCCCAGGTCAGTAAATGAATGAATAACTTAGTTCCTGTTCACATTCCTAGCTTGCCCTGTCATATGATCATCATTCCTGCTTTCTTCTCAAAGAACCCTCTTCCCTCCAGTCTCTGAGATGAAGACTTCACTGTTCATTCTATTTGGTAATTTCTGAGGTCTGTTCTTGTGACTTCTGAATCTGGATCTCTCCAGGTGGCTCCCAGAGTGTTCTTATTCCCACTCCAACCCCCTCACCCCATTAGCCTACCTCTCCATCACTCTGCCCTTGCCCCTTCCTGGATTGAGACTGCAGAGATCCTAAGCCTTTTCTTGTTGGCTGTGGAGAAGAGCAAGTGAGGGCCTGGCCAATCAGAATCTTTCCTCTGGGTCACACCCCTAGAGGGCACCAAAGGTTGGTCTCCTCTGGAGCAAGTATTTGTGAGCATGGGGTAGGGGTAGGCCTGGAGGTGAAGGACATAGTGGGAGAGAGAGAGATGGAGTCCAGTATGGGCAGAAAGGAGGGGAAAGGGGCCTCAGACACAATAGAGTTGGAGCCATACCACCAGCTCAGAAGACTCTAGTCAAGCCTGTCCCACACCTAACTGCGAGATTATCTTTCTGGAGTGCGCTAAGGACAAAGAACCTTCAGTAACCTTCTCCTCCCTACCCCCCATCTCCCCAGCCCAGCCTGTGGGCATCAGGAAACGGGCATTGATACTGTTGTTTACTCTCTGGTGCTTGTTCCCAGCTCTGGCTTTGGTCCCCTTAAGGCCAAATGTCGTAAGCTGATGGTGAAATAGCCCTTGCTCTTCGTAGGACAAAGGCTTCCCCTGACCTAGTTCCAAGAGGGCTTTGTCCACAGGGAGGGTTCCTGTGATGTTGTCTATAAGATCATGGGAGCGTACAGTATCACAGGTGCCTGCAGAGACCAGGTGACCTTTGGGTGCTGGCGGGTAACTTCCAGGGGATCCTGGCTGGGTTTGGAGACCTGAGTATGCTCTGTGTGTGAGAATCACACCATCATGTGCTGCCTTAGCAGCAACCTGAATGAGAAGAGGATGTATGCTCAGGTGAGATGCTCTGCCAGCCGACCTCTAAACCATGGTTACAACCTTAAAAGGCACAAAAGGGTGAGGCCAAAGGTTGGATCCAACTGGTCTACACCTTGCTCTTCTGTATGGAAACAGTAAAACAAGAATTTGGCACCTGAATTGGGACTAGCTGCCCACTGGCTGCAACAACTCTTTCATAACTTTACCTGGAAGGGTGTAGGGATCGGCATACCAGCCTTCACTCCATTTCCTCCATCAGTCCTCGTCAAGCCAACCTGGGAGGGAGTGCTTGCTCCCCAGATATGCCCAGGCTCAGAGATGCTGTCTCTGCTTGTGTGTGTCAATTAGAATTATATTTGGTTGTGATTAACAGAATAACTCAAGCAATAATATTTTAAATAAGACTTCTGTTTATTTCTCTCTCACCTAAATAAGGTCTGGTGATATCACGTTTGTTATGGTGGCTCTGTGATCAGTCAGCTTCCAGGCTTTTTCTATCTTATGTGCCACCTATTTCTCACATGACCTTTATCTCATGGTGTAATATGGCTGCCAGAGCTCCAGCCATTGTAACAGCATTGCAGTCAGCTGGATGGAGAATGTGGGAAGGAAAGCCCTCAAACACCTTAAAAGTCACATTCCAGAAGTCACACAGATTCGAACTCCCACTGCCATTGAGTCGATTCTGACTCATAGTGACCCTATAGGACAGGGTAGAACTGCTGTTTTGAGTTTCTGAGACTGTCCTTATATATTATCCTATTGGACAGCATCTAATGATATAGCTACATCTAGCTTGAAGGGAGGATGGAAAATGCAGTCTCTAGTGCGGTGGCCATAAGGAAGAAGAAGGAACAGATATTGGGGTATAACTAGGTGTCCTTGCCACAGCGCAGAACCTGAACAGAGGGTTCTGGATGCTGGATGATTTCTGCAGGCTCCTCTTCATGGCAGCCTGGTGGTGGTGGGGTGTGGGGATCTGGCTCCCCATCTGGACCTTGCCTCCAGCTTGAGGGCTTGAGATCCTCCTCAGACCCCTCGTAGTAGCAGGAACACGCCTTCCCTGGTGTCTCCATCAGGGAGAGAATTAGTTGGATGATCAAGGCCAGCCACGCCATCCCAAAGAGGATCCACAGGGACACCATGTTCCTGTACCACACTGGATACGTCTGGTCAGGGTTCATCCCTGGGTGAGAAGCAAGGTCAGAGGATAGAGGCCTGGAGAAGTAAGGATCACTTTCTCTAAACAGATATGGAGCACAGGGCTTGATGTGTATGAGTCAACTGAGGGGCCCATGGACAGAATACATGGACTGAGATTTTTGGCCTCGTGGTCACCTGCCTAGTATCCCAGGGAGCTTCGCTGGATTGGTACCTTAGGTTTGGAAGTTAAATTTCCTCATTGTCCTTTTGATGGACTCTGTACTCTATCCCACTGGTTCTCCAGGTGTGGTCTCTGACCAGCAGTACCAGCTTCATTTGGAGCTTGCTAGAAATGCACAACTTGGGCCCCACTCAGATCCACTGAATCAGAAACTCTGGATTAGGCCTAACAGTCTCTTTAACACACCCTCCTAGAGAAAGTACAGTTTACTCTATCATTCACTGGTCTCTGGTTTGGTTTCTGCCAGTCTGAAGGGAGGCAGTTTGCTGGAGCCAGGGGCTATAGGAACCATGGGAGAACTGTCAGAGTTTGTACCTGCCTGTTTTTACTAGCTGTGTGACCTTCAGCTGCCAGAACTCTGCTCACCTGGGAAATGGGGGAAATAATCTCTCCCCTCTTGGCTGTTAGGATGAAGTCCCAAATCCTACCAACATCTCAAGCTTCAATTTACATACCTTTCACTCCAGTGTCTTGCTCCTGTCTTAATTCTCTGTCCACCCCATCCTGTTCTTCTGGCCCCAACACAGCTATCCTGCTCAGCTCACAAGGCCTGTCTTTCAGACCCTAGCTCAAGGATGACCCACAGCTTTGGAGCCGAGGTCAGCTGCCTGCAGGACTGTGATTGGATTAGGCTGATTGTATTATGGGGCCATGATTCCGCTGGCAGTCCCAAATGAGATCAGCGGTGAGCCAGCTCTCTCAGCCCCTGCCACACACCAGCTTGACTTGCTTCTGGTGACAGAGGGGCGGGGTGGCATTCTGCTCTACTTTTATTTCATTTTTTTTAGCCAAAATCATAAGTGGCAGGAGACCTAGCAGCTGGCAAGGCGCTCAACCAAGCAGCAAATGCAATTGGGAAAAGCAAGAGTTATGGGGGGCTGGGAGGATCAGGCAGCTGGGATCTGGGGGCTACTCCGGCCACAGACTTCAGGCAAAGAATGGATTATAAAGACCACCCCTGTGGCTGTTGACATGGGGCAATAGACACCCAGCATCCAGGTGGTGAACCTCAGGATGCCCCTGTTCCTGGAGACAAGCAAAGTTGAAAGACATGGGGGTCTGTCCCTTCTCATCTTGCAAAAGATTCTAGAACAGGTGTTCTAGACTCCCTGGCTTGGGAGTCTGTCTTAGGTCTGCCCTTGACTTGTCTCTCTATGACCTTGGTCAACTCCCTTTTCCTCTCTGGACCTCAGCATCCCCATCTGTTTAAGAAAGAACCCTTGCTATGGGAGCATTTGAGGACTTTCCCGTGTCACTTGCCATGAAAGCCTGTAGTGGCTGAAGAGGGGGCCAGATTTGGGAGCAAATCCCTGGAGATGTGGTGTAAAGGGCAGCTCTGTCCAGTGACGGTGGGCTGGAATGGTTCCCTCTGGACTTAAAGGGTTCCCATGGGATTTGGACCAGACTTCCTCTATCTGGGTGTTTGGTAGATGAGGGCTCTGGGAAGTTGGGCTCCTGTCTTGCTGCTTCCCTAAGGCTGGCTGGCCAACAGGGTGGCAGGGACCATGATCAGCCCTCCTGGCTTCTAGAGAGGCTGGCGTGGGTCTCATTGCAACTATTTCCAGACCGCACATGCCCAGAGGAGTCGGCTTCCACCTCCCGCTCATCCTGCCCTGGGCAAGGAACTGTGGGGGCCCCAGGATACCCTCAAAGAGTCTTCCATTAACCCCACCCATCTGGGCTTCCCTGAGCCAATTTTTAGGGTGGTGAAGTGAGTGTGAGTCTGTTAGCTCTTCCTCATCCAGGACCAAATTTTGAGAACCCTGGAAAAGGGTGGGTATTCAGAGCCCCTAGATGGGGGTCCTACCACAATTTCTTTCCCCCTCTCTTTGCACTGAGTGTTCCCAGAGAACCAGGCCTTTCTGATGGTGACCCAGGGGTAAGTTCTAAATTTCAGCCTCAGGACACAGGCAAGGGTGGGGTGAGCAGGCAACTGCTGCGGGGTCCCAGCTACTATGGCCAATCTCATCTGCATTTCAAGGAGCCCTGGTGACGCTGTGAGTTAGGTGTGGAAGGTGGGTGGTTCAAACCCACCAGTTGCTCCATAGAAAAAACCTGAGGCTATCTGCTCCCATAAAGCCCTACAGTCTGGGAAACCCCATATAGGGCCATGACAAGTTGGAATGGACTTGATGGCAGTTAGGTAGACTGTAGCATGAAGAATGTGGTGGAACAACAGGTGAGTGTTCAGCTGCTAACTAAAAGGTGATTGGTTTGAACGCATTCAGTCAGTGACTCTTCAGGAGAAAGCCCTGTAGATGCACTTCTATAAAGATGACAGTCTAGGAAATCCTAGGGAGAAGTTCAACTCTCACATGGAGTCACTATGTGCAGGAATCAACTCAATGGTACCCAATGACAATAGTTGTTTGTGTTAAGTGATGGTGAGTTGGCTTCGACTCAGCCACTCTGCATTAGATTTCCAAGGAATGGCTGGTAGGTTTGAATCACAAACCTTGTGGTTAACAGTCCAGTGCATATCCTACAACATCACAACAGGAATCCCTGAGTGAAGAGGGAAGCAGAGACTAGGTCACAGAGGGGGCCCTCGCAGGCCTAGTTATGGATTTTGAACTCCACCCTGAGCTATGGAAAAACACTGAAGGTTTTCAGAAGGGGTGAGCAGGTGGCATGATGGAACTTGTAATGTTTCAAGGTTTTAAGTGGCAAGGACAAAGATAGAGCCCACACAACTGCAAGTGGAATCTTTCACAGTTGTGGTTTGTCTGAATGGCACCTTCTAGGCTTGTGCAGTGCTCAACCTGTACAGTAGTACGCAAACGCCCAGCCTGGGCTAGGAAAACAGCTGTGGGTACAGAGAGGAGAAAACACGTCCAAGAATCATTCTCTGAACTGTGAGGAGTGAATAGGACACTGGGGACTTCTGGGCTCAGGTCTCCACTCTGAGAGTAGAGATGGGAACATGACCAAGTCCTTTCTAGAACAACAGGATGGGGAGATCTGAAAGTAGCAGCATGAAGTCCCCCATGTGGGAGAACTGAAGACCAGGGAAGGGGACCCTACATGTAGAGTGGACACTCAGGGGCATCTTAGAGATCACTTAGCAATCCCCACATTTTACTTACATGGATGCTGGAGTGGAAGATGGTTTGAAAATAATGTGAGTTTTGGAACCAAATAGATAGGAATTCTTATCTCACTTGCCATGTATCTCAGGCAAGTGGCTTGACCCCTTGCAGCTTCTTCTTCAGTAAAACGTGGGTGAAGGCTAGTCATCTGCCTGATGAGTTAGTCATTCATTGCTCTCTGATTTCCCTTTCCTTTATCTTCATTGAACCTTTGGTAAAACCTCCTTTCAGTATCCCAGGCTGGGTTCTGTTGTTGAAAGAGTGATAGGCAAAATATCTTCTCTACTTTAGGGCCATGGAATCAGAGGGACCGCACAAGGCCTCTGGAGGCCACCATGGTGGGAATGCCATATGGCTGATATGGTGATAATAGGTGAAGCTTCAGAGAGGGGAAGGGAAGATGGCAGGCTGGTTCTCACAGTGCGTATCTACTGGGCATCTGTCCTTAGTTTTATTAGGGGAGGGGAGTGAGGGTTTGAGGCTGATGGTTTGCAATGGTTGGTAACCAAAGATTTCCAGCCTTGGAAAGCCTATACAGGGCCCATATGAGTTGGAACCAACTTGATTACACTTAACAACAACAATAATGTGGCTTCAGAAAGCTTGGTGGTTTGAACCCACTCAGTGGCTCCATGGGAGAAAGGCTGGGTGGTCTGCTTCTGTAAAGATTTCAAAAAGCCAAATCCATTGCTGTTGAGACCATTCTGACTCATAGCAACCTTGGATGGCAGACTAGAACTGCCCCATAGGATTTCCATGGAGCTAGAGCAAAATGCACAAGGAGCTTTGGTAGCATAGTGGTTACGAATTGGGCTGCGAACCTCAAGGTCAGCAGTTCGAAACTACCAGCTGTTTTGCAGAAGAAAGATGAGGCTTTCTGCTCCTGTAAAAATTCGCAGCCTCAGAAACCCTGTACAGGGTCACTATGAGTCAGAACTGACTCCACGGCACATAACCAAACACCAGAACAAAACACCTCGAGGCTAAGGCTTATAGTAGAGTGGAGTGCCCTTTGGGCATTTGCTGGCAGCACTAAAGAGCTTTGTAATGCTGCCAGAGTAAGGCAGAGGCCAGGCCTTGAGGAAACACTGCCACATCTTTCTCCTTTGAAGCTATTGGTATATTCAAACTGCTGACCTTTCAGCTAGCAGCTGAGCACTCAACCACTGTGCCACCAGGGCTCCTCTAGGTCAGTTCCACTCTCTAACACGTGGGGTCAGTCGCCATGAGTCGAACTGACTCTGTGGCAAAGGGTTTGCTTTGTTTTGGTGGAGAGGATGAGGGAACAGAGAGCAACAGATTTTCTTCTGTAAAGCCACCACTGACTCCTGGGTCCTATTCTTTTCCACATTGTGTGCTGACCATTGACTCAACTCCATGTCGAGCCCTCTGGACCACACAGCCCTTTCTTACTGGTATTCAGAGTTTGACGGCAAACTGTTTACCAAGATAGGGCCGGGGCTGCATGAATCACCTGTACTCTCCCATGAATTTCCATGGGCTGTGAAGTGAAGATGTGGGCTCAGCCTGGGAACAGTGGAAAAGCTGGTCCTCATTGAACCAGGTACAGTGTAGGGTGTGGGGAGTGGGACAAGGATGGGCGCTGGGCATGTGTCCTTATCTGGTGAGCTCTGAGAATGATAGTCAGGCTTGTGGGGCTACGAGAACCATACAATGTCTGTCAGCAAGGACAGCTGGGCTCAAATCCCTTGGTTCTTTTCTGGTGACCTGAGCCCCATCACACTCAGCAGAAGGCAGGTCAGACCTTGGGCTCCAAGCTCTCCACAGTTGGCATGCAGCTGGTACCCAGTGAACACTGGCTAATGGAGGATGAAGCAGCTGAACCTAGGGGCATCCCACCCTGCCCACTGGGGGCTCCTCACCAATCATGTAGTCTCCGAAGCCCACAGTGCTGAGGGTGATGAAGGCGAAGTAGAAGCCCTCCATGTAGTTCCAGCCTTCCATGTGGGAGAAGAGCAGTGGGGGAAGCAGCAGGAAAAGCAGGAGGCCGGAGAGGAAGGCGCCACAGCCTGCCAGACAGCGGGCCTTGGTTGGGTCCTGTGGGTGCAGGCAAGTCATGACACCAGCCCATGTTTGGGCCAACAGAACCTGGAGGGTACTTAGCTGGGACCACTTTCCCTAGTAAGGAAGGGGCTGCCCTCCAAGGTCTCCTTCACCAAGTTTGTGTTATCCAGATTCCAGGATGTTATGGACTGGATTGTGTTGGAATCACAAGGTTGGCACCTCAGTGATTCAAGTGCACCAGCTGCTCCTCAGACCGTTTATACACAATTAGAACCAGCTCAGTGGCACGTCACAACAACAACAATGTCAGGGGACAGGGTTCTGTTTGTGAATAGGGCTTCTTTGTTGTTAGTGAAACCACATCTTGGAAACATTCATTGTTCTGAGGTATAAAAGCAGCAGCCCAGGCACAGAAGAAAAACCAAACAGGAGGAGTATAAATACCGTGCCAGGAGCACCAAGACACTGAGGAATGCTGCACTTACGGAAGCTGAGGGAGACAGGGGTCTTCCCCCAGAGCCCACAGATAGAGTGCCTCCCTAAAGAGTCAGGGCCAGCAATTCAGGCTTCTAGCCTTGTAAGCTGCTAGAACACCAATTTTTGTTCCTTAAAACCATCCACTTGTCACATTTTTCTTACAGCAGCACTAGGAAACTAAGGCACAAGCCAAGCCCTGTGTCATTGCTTCCTGGTGACCCTCCTGTCTGCCCCATCCTGCCCAGCTCCACCATTGTTGTTGCTAAGTGTGGTTGAATCGATTCCCACCCATAGCAACGCTATATAGGGTTTCTGAGAAGCAGCTGGTGAGCTTGAACCACCAATCTTGCAGTTCAAACGACTTTTCAGTCTGACATATTAGCCCACAGTGCACTAGTCCATTCTGGATAGTGAGTTCCCAGTTGTATCACAATTCCACCAGTGGCCCTGATTTCCACCAGGACTCCTACCCTTCCACAACCCCTCATTCTAGAAGTGACCTCTCCTCTCACTACAAAACCCCCTCACCTGTAAGGTGCCCCCGAGCCTATGGGCACAGCGGTGCATTCCCCGAAGCATGAGGTGGCCCAAGCGGTTGAGGACCACGAGGTTGAGCGGAATCCCCACCAGAGCAAAGAAGATGCAGAAGAGTCGGGCGGCCAGCGTGTGGGGACTCAGATTGCCATAGCCTGAGGAGAGACAGGGCACTTTAGGAATCCTTTCCAGACCAACTCTGCCCAGTCCCATCCCTCGGCACCAGGCATCTTCATTCCTGGCCCACTCCAGATGTGGGCAGCTAACATCTACTGAGTCTGTCTGTCCACATGCATACCAGGCACTTCATTTGTCTCACGTCATCCTCACACCTACCCTTCCTGCAGGGGGCAATTCCCCTCTGGTGTCCAGGGAGAAGCCCACCTCCTCTGGGTTCTGAAACCTGTAGGGTCACCACTGGACTGCCAGTCAAAAGGTAGGCAGTTCAAACCCATCAGCCACTCCTTGGAAAACCTATACAGGGTCGTTATGAGTTGGAACTGACTCCACAGCACTTAACAAGCACCAACCACCACAGAGTATTGTCTATGTACCTGTTTAAATTAAAAAAAAATTTTTTGTGTGTGTGTGTTCCCTTGCACTAGAATATCAGCTTCTTGAGGGCAGAAACGTGGTCACTTTTGCTCACTGTGGTAACCCTAACATGTAGAACAGAGTCTGGCCGAGTAGGTACACAGTGTATTTGTGGAATGGGTGCATGGGTAGATGAGTGACCAAGTGAACAAACCTGGGGCAAGAGGTAATAGATAATGAATGATTTCTGGGATCAAGTCTGCCCTGCTGTTTTAGAAGTCTTGTGGTTTGTTTTGAGGCTTGGAAAACCAGTCCTTATAGGGTGCTGGTCCCGGGTAACAGGAGCGCCAAGGAGACAGTCTATCTCTGCGCTTCTTGGAATGTCTCTCCCTTTCCTCCTGGAATGTGCCACACATGCCTCATCTCCTATTTCATCACCCCTTCTACTCTTTCTGTAGTTCTCCCCCACTTATGTGTGTGTGGTCAGAATCACATCATGAGCTTTCTTATTGCTCACCCTAGTTGTTGTTGTTGTTAAGTGCTATCGAGTTGGTTCCGACTCATAGTGTCCCTGTACAGGGTTTCTAAGGAGCAGCTGGTGGGTTTGAACCACTGACCTTGTGGTTAGCAGCCCAGTGCTTATCCTACAGTGTCACACCAGGACTGCACCCTATGTTGTCATTGTTAAGGGCTGTCAAATTGACTCCAACTCATCGCAACCTTATCTATATAGGATTTCCAAGGAGTGGCTGGTGGGTTTGAACCTCCAACCTTGTGGTTAGTCCCAGTGCTTGACCCAACAGTGGTTAGCAGGCTTCCAGTTGTTTAAAATTCCCATTTTCTCTTGTGAACTCTCCAAGGGCAGGTCACTCATCTATCCAGCCTTCAATCCCAACACTGCTGCTTTAAACACCTCCATTTCCTCATCCATGAATGGAGGCTACTGTAAGGATGAACTCTCAAGTGTCAAAGTGCCCAGCCCGATGTCTAGTGTGTGTCTGTGATCATTTGGGTCCCTTTTTCTCTGCCAGCCTTACTCTCAGACCTGGCGCACACAGCTTAAGGGCAGAACTGAGTGGAGAGGTAGAGACAGGAGATAGTCCAGGACAGGAATGGTGGACATGGAAAAAGAGAGGTGAGAAAACGGAATTTGATGGGTCGAGGTCAAGGCCTGAGGTAGACATTGGAGGAGGTATGGGGTGCAGAGTCTAAAGGACCTCCATTGTCACACCTCTGGGAGGCCTGACCAGATGGGACTCTGCTTTCAGGCCCATAACCTTTTTCTAGTTGAATGCATAATTACTGAATTCATTAACTTAGTAGCATTAGTTGAGCGTCTATTGTATGCTGAACCTTGTACTGGACCCCAGGATGTAAAGTTAATCAAAATTAATTGTCACAGTCCTGAGCCTGAAGGCAGAGGACTCCCTTAGGACCTTGAGAGTAGCTTCCAAGAAGTATTGGTAGACTTAAAACTAGGTGAAGAATTGTCTGGGTACTCTTGTTTCACCCAACTTTGGGGAGGGTGGAGTTGGTTACAGGAACAGAAAGCCTCATATTTCTACCACGGAACAGCTGGTAGTTTCATACTGCTGACACTTGAGATTAGCAGCTCAACTCAGAACCACTGTGTTCCCAGAGGGTAGTGGTTAAGATACTGATTTCATGTGGAGAGGATTGTGGCTGGTCTAGAGCTGGGAGGAGGTAGCCCTGAGTTACCATGGTGTCAGTCTGCCACCTGGTGGTAATTCCAATGTCATGCAAGAACTGCCTGGAACCAGCAGTGGAAATGGCCCCATCAGCATATTTCAAGGGTTTCAGAATTGGGGCGCTCTAGATTGGTCTTGTCCCACCATTCACAAAGCATCCTAGGTGTTCTCCTAGGACAAGTTCCACCTCAGTTCTCCCACAGGACAGGGCTAAAGAGAAATGGGAGGTAGACCTGGAGCAGGTGTCCCTCATCTGAGGTAGGCAGGGAGCCTGAGGCAGATGGTGATGGGAATGAGAGGGAACCTTCTCTTCCCGCGCCACCTCCCCCACACCCACAACTTTTGGATGGGCCTGACTGAGAAGATCCGAACACTTCACTGCCCAGGAGCATCTTTACTGTCTTCACTGCCTCTTGGGAGAACTTCTACCTCTTGAAAGGCTGTGGGAAGCAGAAACTTCCTAGAGCTGCATTTCCTAAACTCGGAGGTTTTACAGGAACTTCCTGGGGATCATAGTCAGATGCATAAGTGTGAGGTCTGAGAGAAGACAACCAGCCCTGCTGCCCCACAAGGAGAGCTGCCCACCCCCACCCAGCTGGGCCCAACTCTTACCTATGGTGGTGATGGTAGACACAGAAAAGAAAAAGGAGCCTACAAGCTCCCAGCGCTCCATGCTGGTGGTGTTGCCGAGGACAAGAGACCCACTTTTGTATGCTTGAACGATGCCCTAGGGGAGAGGTGACAGTGAATACCAGGCTGTGGAGTGACTACACCCCCCAAACACACACACACATGTGCGCAGGTACCCTGGAGGGTAATCCTTACAAACACTCTTCAATCCCAGTCTGGCCAAGGCAAGGCATCTCTCCCCTCTAATTAGGGGTTCCCCAGTACCCAGGACAATGGGAAGAACATCTTCCTATCTCTTCATATTCTGGTGTGGCACTGTGGGATGATCACTGGACTGGTAACCTCAAGGTCGATGGTTCACACCCACCAGTGGCTTCTCAAAAACACTATATAGAATTGCTATGAGTCAGAACCAACTCAACGGCACTTAATAACAACGTACCTTCAGGCCAGAGTCCAGGTTATGAATGACAGCTCTGATTTTTCTTTGACTGGCAGAACCATCATTCATTTTCTCCCTCACTCACTCACTCACTCACTCACTCACTCACTCACTCACTCATTCATTCATCTGCCTCCCCACCCCCCAATTCTTGCAACAAGCATGGGCTACGTGTGACGTGTAGTGCTTTTAGAGGACCCAATGATAAAAGATGATCATGACCTTAGATATTCTGGAGACAGAGAAGAACTTAATGAATCCGACTACAGTTTGGTCAATGTTGCACATGACTGTAAGGATACAGCGCAACCTCATGATTCTGGGCAAGTGATTCAACTTCTCTGTAAGATGAGAATGTTCAAAGTATCCACTCCATAGACCTGGTGGAGGTCAATTACTGAATTCATTAACATGGTAACATTTGTTGAGCATCCATTGTATGCTGAACCTTGTACTGGACCCCAGTACAAGGTAAGTGAGGTATTATATGCAAAGACTTAGAACAGCTTTCATCACCATCATCTTCATTAGAAATGCAGAGAAAAATGGTGTTCGTTTTAATGGAGGGAGGCATTGCAGTTTGCATGTGGGAGGTGGTGTTTCTTTGCAGGCTGGATAGGATTGCTCCTGGAGAGAGGACATTGAGGTAGCCTGAGCCAAAGCTAGGAGGCAGAACTGTGCCTGGAATCTAGAATTGGATGACTGAGAGGTCTTACTTGGCTCTGCTATGCCAGGTAGGGAGTAATAAGTCTCATTCAAGGTCACTGAGCAAAGGGGATGCAAAATCAGATTGGGATGCTCTGTAGCAGCTGACAGAGTAGAGGACAGATGGCAGACTGGAAGATTGAGTGATGGAGAGGGTCTGGGCTGCATTTGGCATGGAGTGGTCCAGGAAGAGCAGACAGGATGTATTCAGAAGTCCAGGCTTCTGACTCCATTGCTTGGGCAACCAAAGAAGCATGTGTGGGTAGTGAGGTCAACAGCAGAGGTTTAGAACAGAAGGAAGAGCAGAGCTGGGAGGAGGAAGGTGTTTTGCTATTGGTCTTGGGGAGTTTGGGGGTCCCTAGCAGTTCAAATCCACCAGTTGCTCCTCGGAAACCCTAGGAGTCTGAACTGACTCAGTGGCACATAACAACAACAGGAAGTTGCAAAGAAAGCCTGGTGGTACAGTGGGTAAGTGTTGGACTGCTGACAAAAACGGTCAGCGGTGCCTTTTTGTGGGAGAAAGATGAGGCCACCTGCTTCTATAAAGACTTAGAGCCTCAGAAACCCTATGCAGCAGTTCTACTCTGTCCTATCAGATTGCTGTGAGTCAGCAGTGAGTTTGCTTTGGTTCAGGTTAGGAAGTTGTAGATATGTCTCCCTGGGTGGAACAAACGGTTTGTACTTAGCTACCAGCTGAAAGGTTGGTGGTTCTAAACCATTTAGCAGTGCCGTAGAGGGAAGCCCTGGTGACCTGTGTCCATAAAGGTCACAGTCCAGGAGATGTACGCAGCACAGCTCTACTCTTTAACCAGGGTCGTCATGAGTCCAAATTGATCATCACAGGGTTTAGGACGTTGCATGTACATGTTTAACGGGAGAGATCTGGGCTGGGCGCTATCACATCTTTCTTGGTGGGGATATTGCAACCACAGGAAGGTTAAGAAAGCCCAGAGGGAGGGGATGTATTAGAGATAAGATTCTAGCTGGAAAGCATGGGAAACACACAGGTTACCAGTCTACACTGAAGCAGCAAGTCTGAGTGGTGAACAGCTCAGTTCTGTGGTTGTATCACCATGCACCCAACTTCTCTGAGCCTCAATTTCTTCATCGCTAAAATGGGATGATAACACCTTATACCGCTTGTATCAGATTGAAAGGCGTTAATACATGTAATGCACTAAGAACAGTGTTTGGCACATCGTACATGCTTTCTACATAGGAACATTTACCATTATTATCACCATATTGTCATCTTCCTGGGCCTAGACTGTTACATTGGCAGTTCACTGACTTTGCAAGGGAAATGTCAAATGACCTCAGCACCAGGGCCAAATAGTTGGGCTATCCATTATACCCCAAAGTTGGGGTGGGGGAGTGGAAATGGGAAGTGCCCCTATTCCAAAAGTAAAACCCAAACCTATTGAGGTCAAGTTATATTGTCAACTCATAGCCACCATATAGGACAGAGTAGAGCTGGTGGTGGTGGTTGTATGCCACTGAGCCGGTTCCAACTCATACTGACCCTGTTTAGGGTTTCCAAGGCTATAAATCTTTACAGAAGCAGAAAGCGATATGAACTGCTTCTTGGTAAACTAGAACTGCCCCATAGGATTTTCAAAGCTGTAAGTCTTTACCGAAGCAGATGGTCACATCTTTCTCCCATGGTTAGCAGCAGAATGCTTCAACCACTGCGCTAATAGGTCGCCTGACCTCATATTAAATTCCTAGTCAAAATAGCCTTTGCACTGTCCAGTTCCACTGTGGAACCAGACCCTGTGGAATCAGCTCTGTCCAAGGGCTCAGGACTTCACCTCCATTCGCCCAATCCTTTTCCACTGGACTCATTTCCCTGCCACCTTCATAGACTGGCTTTTGCAGTGATGTGCGTGAGGGTCTCAGGGACGCAGGCTATGTGGCCTCCTGGGTGCTTCTGCATGTGCACTACAGAGCTGGGATTCCGGACTAGGGGCACAGCTTTCCAGGAGCCCCAGGTCCTCTCTCCCAGGGGAAGGAGTATGGGGACCAAACTAGACCCTGGATGCAAACTCATCCACCACATCTAAGAGACGCTTGTCCAGAGAACTCCATTCATCCTCTACATCCATCCAGAATACCCTGCCCTGAAGCACCACCCCTGTCAACCTTCCCACAGCCCTGCTGCCACCATGGCTCCACCCTCTGAGGAGTCTCAGCGCTCAGTGGCCTCTGCGTGCCTTCGCCTGTCAGTTCTTCCTAGCATCCGCGGCTGGAGGGGCGTGTCCAGCCGCTGATACCCGGTTTTAGCTGCAGGGCGCCCCTGCTTTGGGCCTCCTTCCCTCTAACCCTGATCTGCTCTCCCTTTGTTGTGCGGATCAAGGCAAGCGTTCCATCACCGGCTTCCACCACCGGCTGGGACCAGAGCATCTGAGCTTCTTTGCCTCAAAGTCGACGGTCAAGTCCTCGTTCTTGCTCATTCTCGGACTCTGGCCTGTGACCCAGCTGTCATCACCCTCAATTCGTATGTCTGCACCCGGGATCTCTCTCTGGAAGCAACCGGGTGTGCCCTTCTGCCTTTTCTACGCGGTCAGATCCTAACACAGCGTTGAGCGTCTCTGTCCGCCTAGCGCACGGTGCCCCACTTCCCATACCCGCCAAGCGCGCTCGGCTTTGATTCCGGCCTAGTCCGGTCGACTCTGCTAGTTTCTGACCCTGGTAAGCGCAGTCTCTGTGGTCCTTGTCCCCAAATTCGGATGTTTACTCTAAGCATCTTTCCCTGATAGGATCAATCATGCCCTCTCACCCCCTAAAGGTGGACTCAGGTCACCGCGCCGCCTCGCCTTCCTCTCCCTAAAACCGGGATCCTTCCCGTAGCGGGCCAACCCAATTTTCTCGTTCCTGGCGGGGATAGCACGCTCCCCGACCCTGCCCGGGTTTACCCACCCCTCACTTCTCTTTTGGATAAGAACGTCGGCATTTCTCTTTGTCCGGGGACCAGCGCATGATCTCTAAGCCGCTGCCCACGCACCCGCAAGTTCCCAGGGCCCCTTCACGCCACGCGCCCAAACCAGCCCCGCCATCCCCTGACCCGGATCATCGAGTCCAGCGCCGGGCCATCCAGACACGTGAAGTTCCGTAGCAAGGCCCACTTGTCGCGCTGGAAACTGCGGCTGGAGTTCCACGCCAGGGAGCCCTCCAGCATCCAGAACACACCGGTGCCCAGCGCCAAGTAAGCCAGGTATATGAGCAGCAGGATCAAGGTGCCGGGCACGGAGCAAGGGCAGCCCCTTGCCCTGCCCTCAGGCGCTGCCCGGGCTCGTGGTCTATATATTGTAGAAAAGGACAGGTGGCCAGAGATAGGAGCCATGGACAAGGACATAGGTAGAAGGGGTGGGCCAGGAGCCTGACTGGTCCCTTTTCTGGAAAACGCCAACCTGCAGGCACCAGTTTTTCCTGGCTAGGAAGGGAGCTGGGGAATAAGATGGCCCTGCCCCACCCCATACGGGGATCCAATCCCAGGGACAAAAGAGGCCTTGAGCTGTGGATATATGGCTCCGCCTCGAATGTGTGCCGAGTGTTCCCACCCCCCCAACTCCCCCACCCCCGACCTAGGTTAGGGAGAAGGGGAGGGCTACTGGGTGAACCAGTGATGAGAGGGAAGGGGCCCAGAGCCCCCAACATCTCCTCTAAGAGAGTCCTGGAAGCCACACTCAGAGAAAATAGAAGTCAAATTTATTGTCTTAGGTTCCCTGTCTACATCCTTAGACTCTGGAACTCTGGCCGAGGATTGCCTGCCAAGTCCTCTCAGGGTCACTCAGGAGGTATTTTCCTTCTGTGTACTCAAGGGTCCCCAGCTGATCCTTATTTGCCTGGGAGCTTATGGAAGCAAGAGGAGCTCTGACCACTGTGTTTGTCCATCCCTGCCTCCTGAGGAGGGGTCCTAACTCCCTCTCCAGTTGTATAGAGCCCACAGGGTTTCTCAACTTCCAGGCCTGCCTTTGAGGTGGGAAAGTTGTTGGGTGTAACCTTGGTAACCTCAATCCCTCTTACTGCTATAGGACCTTCCCTTGGACCTCCCTCCATAGCTCCACAGCCCTGTCTCAATCCTGTTCAAATGTCCCGGTGACTTATGGTGAGGACCAGCCTTGCTGCTGGAGGCAGGTGAAGAGGACAGGGATTGAGGTATCCAGTCTTTGCTGAGATTGAGCCTTGAGATAGCCTAACCCCCTCTCTCTGCCTTCCTTCTGACCAGAGATGTTGCAATCTGGTGGGAGAAAGGCCAGGGCTGGAGAAAGCATTCCCAAGAGAGGCCAGGCAGCCATGTGGTTCATTTCCTGGAAGTCTCCTGAGATCTGCTGACTCGCTGACTTCCCAGGGGGTGATTGGAAAGGTTCTTAAGAAGACAGGAGTCCAGAGAAGGTGTTTAGGTTAAAGGATGCCCTGTGGAGGTGGGGGAACATGTCCAGAAAAGCAGGTAGAACACTTAAGAGGTCCTTTACCTTGTTCATGGACAGCTCTAGACCTCCAAGCAGGGGAAACTGGCAAGCTTTGAGAGGCAGCTTGCTTACTTTTCAGGCTGAGAGCCTCTTGGAGATGAGTAGCTTACTTGCACTTAGATTGTTCCAAAGTTCCCGCCCAGCCCTCTCCTCTCCTGGACCCTCACTGACAGTAACGCTCATAGGTTCCCACTGTACCCTGGCTATGCCTGCATCATAGCCTTCTGACAGTGTGGTGAGTTTGCCTCTCTGCTTGTCCGGTCCTATCCCCTAAGTAAAGGTGCACTGAAGGCAGGGACTTTCAGTGTTGTATCCCTAGTGTCTGGTAATTGGACTTGACAAATGCACACTGCGCATTTATTAGTGAGCCGGAAATGAAGCCATCATCCTTTGTTTTCTGTCCTGTATAAAGGTGTGTGCATGGTGGGGAGCATGAACTGGCATTGGAGATTTGGCCACAATCAAAGACCCATGTCTGTATTCAACTTTTGCAGGATACTTTTGAGATGAAAGGGGAGGTGTTTCTGGGACACTCCACACACCCTTGTCTTGGGTCCTGTCTCTCCAGTGACTCTTTGCTATGCTCTTGGGCATACCTGTCTCCAGAGAGCCCCTAAGAAGTAAGAAGGTTGGAGAGGAGGAGGTAGAACAGGAAATCCAGAGGGCAGTTGGGAGAAGTTAGGAAAGTTGGGGAAAGTTGGGAGAAGCCACTGTGGCCACCAGGGGACCTCAGGCAGAGATTGGGATCTTCTGAAGTCTGGGGAGGCCATCAGTCCCAGGGCCACCCCCTTCCTTGAGATTGAGGCCTCTGGTGAGTAGCCAGAGCTGGGAGCACCTGTGTAGAAGCAGAGGAGCCAGTGGGAGGACGAGTGAAAGCCAGGCGAGGCCCAGGAGGATCCAGATGGCTGCCAGACTCCGGTACACCGAGATGTAGTGCTTGCTGGGGTCTGTGCCTGGCAGTGAAGGGGAATGAGATAAATGCCAGGAATCTGAGGGTACAGCTCCATCCCCACTAACCAGGATGGGCTCTCCCTCCTCCCCATAACTCCGGTGAACAATGAGTCTCAGACCAGACACTTATAAGGATGTTGCTGAAAATCCACAGGAGCCTCAGCAACAGGCTGTCTCCTCTCAGTAACTAGGCTTGGTGATCTACTTCTGAAAAACCAGCCATTGAAAACCCTGTGGAGGACCACAGTTCTACTCTGACACACCTGGGGTCTCCAATAGTCGGGACTGACTTAATGGCAACGGGCTTATCTGAGCTTCAACAGTTCTCTCCAGCTGACATCACATCTCCCCGCCTCCCAAATCCTCATGGACCCTCACCCCGAGATATGGGACTGCTTTGTTCTCACCGACAACATAGTCCCCGAAGCCAATGGTGCTGAGAGTAATGAAGGCAAAGTAGAAGCCCTCGCCGAAGCTCCAGCCCTCCACATGGCTGAAGACCATGGGTGGGAAGATGAGAATGACCAGTGTGCCCAAGGTCAGGAACAGAGCCAGGCCTAGGAGCTGCAGGAGCTGGGAGGGAGGGAGTATGAGTGCTGTCTGAGTTCATATGGAAGGCTCCAGGGTTGAGTTAGGGGGGCGCCTGGGACAAACAGGAGTACACTAAGCCATAGTTAGGTGTCTTCTCTGCTTTGCCCATTTTTGGGGATTGGAGAGTGTATCTATGTGTCTGTGCTCTCATTCTAGCCAGGTTAAGATTTGGGTAGAGGGATTGTGCTACTGGATCAAGGAGGGATTTGGACACACCTCTGTTTGTATAGGTTCAATTTGGGATGGAAGTGGCCCAGACTCCTCTGCACCTTACCCCCTCCTAACATGCCTCTAATCTTGCAAAGGATTGGCCAATGAGAGTAGTACTGGGGCTATTCTGAGTGGCCCAGAACTTGCTTTCAACCACAGGAAAGGATGTTGGCATTCTATAGTGGACATAGAGATGGCATGCCAAGATGCCCCTTCACAGTGCCGCCAGCTGTCAGTTCCTTCAGGCTTCAGCTGCAGAGAACTGCCTCACCCAAGGGCATGCCCTTCCTCAATCAAGGGGTGTCTGACTTAGTCAGAATATGAAGGTCTCACTGTTTTAGCTCACTGTGGAACAAGTCTGCCAGTGAGTATGTGCGGCAGAGCTCCTTGTGGGATAGGCCAAGTCTTTGGCCACAGAGCAGTGCAACTTCATCCTCTCCCCAATCCCATATCTGCTCCTATTCTTCCATAGGTGCTTATCCCTAATCTGCCCCAATGTCTGGTTCAGGAGAACTGGACCTGCAAATTTGCTCACAGCAGGAGCAAAAAGGGCCCATACCTGGGAACGCCTGGGCTGATCCTCCCACCTCTCGAGGGTGGTCAGGTGGTTGCGTAGCCCTGTGCCCAGATGGTTGAGGAAGATCACATTGAGTGGGATACCCATTAATGCGTAGAAGACACAGAAGATCTGACCTGCCTCCGTGCTGGGCGCCAGGTTCCCATATCCTGTGGGAAGAGGAAGAATGTGCAAATGTGCCAAGAGTAAGTTCAGAGCTATTCCCCAAGTCAAATTTTTGCAGAAGCTGGTCTTCCATCACCTCTAGGAGGACTGGGAACATGCCCCTGTTTCCATGAACACACCATACTCTGCTAGAAAGATCTCTAGTTATAAGAACCCTGCTCATCTCTGAAAACCCATCTCAAAACACTTCCATTAAGCCCTTCCTGACTGCTACCCTCCTTCTTCTCACTGGGCATGATTTCCCATAGTGCTTTGTGTTATCCCTATCTAATTCCCTACTTTACATTATTACATTTAGTATGCTTATCTTATCCTCATTGGATTGGAAGCCCTTGAGATCTGAGCCTGGGTCTAATACAATTTGTATCCCCCACTTCCACCCCAACCCTTTGTCTGTCAGGTCACCTATGTTGAAGGGAGGTGTGAGGAATTGGATTTAATGGAAAGAGTTGGGGGAGATTGGCAGGGGTCTGGGAGTTCCCTTGGGGCTGAGTGGTGTAGCAGATTTGGTCTAGTGTCCTGTCCCATTGGGACACTTGGGAAAGCACTTGCAACTTTGGTGAACAGATCCTGAACACCCAGATGACTTTGTACCCTAAGTCCTGCATCTCTTTATCTAAGAGATCAACCTGGCTCCAGAACGGTGCTTGATCTGTGGGGACAGGTCCAATATTCTGGTGATTTAATACATCCAGGATCAGTCCCCAACAATGAGAGCAGGAGTTGGTAAATAAATAGCTCCATTCTCTCGTCCCTCATGCTAGACTTGCAGACAGTCACCATCAGAGTGAGTTCAGTTGCCCAAACCAGTAACTTGCTCATTGATGCAAACTTTATTGGTTCCTTTCTCCTGCCTCCTTACCTGTGCTTTCTGGAATCTCCTCCCAGATAAACCTGGTTGCAGCATCTGCTTTGGGTGAACACCAATTAAGATGGGTCTTTGGGGAAGTCCTTCTCTACCCCAACTCTTTACCTATGGTCGTGACGACTGTGCCTGCGAAGAAGAAACTGCTGCCGAAGTCCCAGTTGCTGGGGTTGGTGGAGTTGCCTTTGGGGTTCACGCCCTTCACCCAGGCTTCCATGATGACCTGTTGGGGCAGGGGTGGCACAGGATGGGGAGGAAGAGGACCAACTATTGGCCAAGATCTGGGCAAGGTATCTTCATGTCATCTCATTTAATAATACTCAGATAGTATGATTTTCATTTCACAGAGAAGGCAGACTAAAGCTAAGTAACTTGTCCTTGGTCCTTGGACAACAAGCTCAGTGCCAATTCTCCCGGCCAGGGTGGACTGAGGCGTGGGCTGTATGCATGGGCTGATGGAGGGGAGGCAGGGCCCAGGACATCATGGAGGGAGCTAAGAAGGTGCTCTGGTCACATGTACATGGGCTGTGAGAACAATGGGAAGACCTGGAAGGGATATGGAGCTTGGAGGCCATGGGGCTGTCCTCCCACTGGGCTGATGATTGGGGACAGAGTACCCTAGGTTTCCTGAGCTTCCAACTTAGCTGTCAGCCTGCTCTTTGATGCCCTCTAGTGAGTGCTGGCTGTGCCAACAGGAGAAATTCCATAACAGCCTGGGACAACTATCCTGAGTGTGTTTGTGAGAAGGAGCTTCAAAAAGTTGGTAGAAAAATTCTATTAGTTTTTCATTCCATTTTCCACAAAACGTTTGAAGCCCCCTTGTGTATGCAGGAGTGTCGTGTGCATGTGCTGTGTGTAAGGGTGTTGTAGGTTGCATGTCTGTGCATGTTTTGTGTGTGTGTGTTGCATGCATGTTGGGTGCGTGTGTCCCTGGGTCCAGTCTTCTTGGGGAGTAGGTAGATCCCCCACCTACCTGCCCCTCATTATAACCCTCGCCTTTAGCTGTGAATTGTCCCAGTGTAGCAGCACAGTCTTGCCACTTGGTAGAGCCTCAAAGATGATGGGGGAAGGACAGCCTCCCTCTCCTGCTCCCTACCCCTGGCTTCTAGTTCCTGTGGGAACTATTCTCCCACTGGCCTGGGGAGTACACTCAGCAAGGGTAACAGTGTGTCTGTTTCTCCTCACTTTGGCAGGAGCTGATGTCTTAGATGTGGACTTTGGCGTCCCTTTCTTTCCCACACCCCCTGAGAGGGGAGGGTCAAACATTCCCCCACACGCTCACTCTCTGGAGACCCTTTTGGAGGAGCACTTGCCCTAGTCCTAGGCTACTCTCTAAGGCAAACGTGAGGTGTCCACCCCTGACATCCTCAATGGCCTTGATGTCAGTGAGGACAGAGTGCAGGGTGGGTGAATTGGGGCAGCAGGGGATGCTTCTTTTCAGAATTCGTCACGCTTACTAGTTCTGGGAGCCTGGACAAGATCTTGTTTCCTCATGGAGTTGATTTTTAATGATGTTGACAGCTTTTCTTTCCTTGTGATTTTAACAGTCACATGAGTTTTTACCATCCCCGCCCCCGCCAGCATTCTTCTGCTTTTGGCTAAACTTTTTTTCTGGCAAATAAGGGTCTCTCCCCAGGTTGAAGGCGCTCTGGGAAAGGAGGTCCAGGCTTCCCTAGGGTGGGTCCCACTTGGAAGGGGTAGGGCCTGGGGAGGTTCATCAAAGGTGCCACACTCTCACTCTGTTGTTTATAGAGTCCTTCAGAGCTTGGTTAGGAAGGCTTCCCACACTCTGCAACTCCTGGGCTTCACCTCTAATCAGGTTCTAAAGAAACTGTAGGAGTTAAGAGTTTCCACCACCTCTGGCCTCCCTCTGGAGCCTTCAGAGGCTCCTGAACCTTTCTCAACCCTCCCCACAGCTGAGGCCCCAACCCAACCATGACCACCTAGATAGCAAGGAAGTGGAGACTGAGGTTACAGGTCTCATTTCTTAAAAGAAAGCAGCTGGACAAGTCTTTCACAGCTCCCAACCCACTTCATGTTCTTGGCTAGCTGCTCTCAGTCTTGAGCCCCTTGGAGGAGTTTACACAGCCTGCTGGGCCTACCTCTGATGTTCTGACAAGTCCCCAAGTGACGCTGATGCTGTGGGTCTAGGGCCACACTTTTGTGTTTTGTTTTTTCCTACATTTTATTTAGTTTGTTGTTGAGACTATATGAGGGGGCTTCAAAAAGTTTGGTTAAAAATCGAAGGAGAAGAGAATGGAATTTTCTCATGAATTTTTTGAAGACTTCCTCCGACATAACAAAACATATACCAATTTTATAGTTTCAACATGTACAATTTTGGGACACTGAGGACATTTTTTCTCTTTTTCTGAATTATTCCTACCCCTTGAACATAAACTTACTGCCCCCTCAGGTTCCTATCCCATCTTTGGAGTTATTGTTGTCAGTTTGACCCCATATTGATAATGCTTCAAAGAGCTAAAACTTCAAATTGGTTCATTCCGGTTTGACTCCCTACTGAGAATTTGCACTTCCACCCCAGATATACTGAATCCGAATCTACATTTTAACAAGATTATCAGGTGACTCTTAGATTCTTATAGATTCTTGTGTCTAAGGATCACCTGGGAATTTTGCTAAAATGTAGAGTCTGATTCAGTACATTTGGGGTGGAAATGGACTGGTTGGAAACCCTCAAAAGAACACAATTATCAAGGTAGACCCTGTCTACTAGTTAAACCAAACTGTTGCTAAGCAGGAGCCATATTTTAAGAACTATTGCTCTAGGCTGTATTCTTCCTCTAGCACTTATGCTATCTTTATATGGGGAAGAGCAAGGGCTCTGGAGCCTAATGCCTAGGTTCAAGTTCTGTCTCTATCTCTAACTGCCACAGTTCCCACCTGCAAACTGCAGATAATGATGTTGTTGTTGTTCTTATGTGTCGTGGAGTCGGTTCTGACTCATAGCGACCCTGTACAGGGTTTCCAAGGTTGTAAATCTTTACGGGAGCAGATAAAGCCTCATTTTTTTTCCGCAGAACAGCTGGTAGTTTCGAACTGCTGACCTTGCGGTTCACAGCCCGATTCGTAACCACTACACTACCAGAGCTCCTTATAATGGCACTCAGTAAATTTGAGAAGAAAATATGTAAAGGATATTTTCTTCTCATAGTTACCTCTGACTACTACTAGAAGGGTCATGATTTGTCTGAACATGTCATGAAAATCACGGTTCCCACTGTTTTAATTACCTCTTGAATGCCCAATAAATGCTAATTATCATTATGACGGAGGTGGTTCAGTGGGGACCCAGGTTTGGTTACTGGTCACCGCTCTTCTGCACAGCCACACCCCCCTCTGTCAGTGGAAGCTTGCATGTTGCTATGATGCTAAACAGTGGAATTGCTGTTCCTAAACAGGAACAGAGGCCTGGCACTTGACTTCCAAAAACCAAAATCGATCTAAACCCAATGTATCACAACGATCCAATCCTGTTGTCCCTGGGGCTGCCATGAGTCAGGGGGTTGACTTAAGACATCTAACAATAACAACAACATCAGTATGATTATTCTGTACTTGACTTTTTCTTTTGCAGTTAGTATTGTCATTTGCTTAACCCTCTTTTCTGGAACACATGCAGCATTCCCAATAGAACTTAAATTTGGCGTTGTTTCCGGTAGAGAGGGTGCTAGACCAGGAAGGTCTAAGGCCCGGGGTCCCAGGGTCTGTGTGGGAAAGCACAAGGGTCCAGGTAGGGTAGGCCGGCTCTGTCGTCAGAGAGAACCCTTTCCCCCTCCCTCTTAGTGTGAACTCAGGTCCCCTGGTGGACCTGGCCAGGGCAAGTCAGAACAGCGGCTATTCCTGACTTGTATCTGCCTCCTACCCACTGCCCTCACGGAGCTCAGCCCACGGAGGGGGCAGAAGGAGCAGCAGCTCTGTGGGTGGGGGAGGAAATTGGACAGGGTGGATATACTGACACACAAGTCGTGTTTATACAGCAAGTGACCGACTGTTAGAGACTGCTTTTAAATCTTCTGTTGAATCACACAGATGTGATTATTCTCTTCACCTTACAGATGAGGAAATTTGAGTCCATATAGGTTAAATGACAAGCCCAAGGCCATACAGCACTCTGGTGCTAGACCTGGGGCCAGAATCCAGGATTCCTAGGTCTCTCCTAGTACTCTGTTTCCACTCTGCCTTCAACGGGGTGCCTTTGGGTCACCATGAGAACGCTGATTCTGCCCGCCTCCCACACCTCTGCATCCTGTGCCATCATCACTCCCCTTCACCTGCACAAACTGCTCCAGTGCCCGCTGATCCAGACAGGTGTAGTTCTCCAGGAAACGCAGCTTCTCGATCTGAAACTGGTCCCTGGACTGAGCCTCCGCCTGCTTCTCCAGCAGCTGGAAGACAGTGGCTCCGAGTAGCAGATAGCAGACGTAGGCCAGGAGTAAGGGTAGCACCCGGCCACCCCAGCAGCTGCAAAGGCCAGTGCCAGGCATGGTGTGGCCAGTCTGGCTGTGGGAGGAGAGGAGGGCAGCAGGCAGGAGTCAGCACCCAGGGCCCCCCGACCAGCCTCGGTTCACCCGCCTCGCCCTCCTCGGACAGGTGTCTGGAGGCTGGGAGTCTGTTTGAACAGTGCAGCTCAGCTTGGCTGCACTTAGTGTCATGAATGCAAACAGGCTTGTCACCCCCCACCACGGCTTTTTTTTTTTTTTCTCTCCATACAGAGCAGCAAGTCAGAAAGCAGAGACCCCTCAAAGAGACCTACCAGGTGTTCCTGAGGTCATTGTGGCTCACTCAGTGCCTCCACGTTGGATGGGTGGTTCTGGGTCCAATCTGATATGCCTGTCCCCTCTGCCTGGGCCTGAGTGGGCTTCCTCAGAAGCCTCCAGCATCTCAACCCCTGAAGGTTTCAAACCCCCAAACTTAGGCCCAGGGGGGTTGGGGGGATCAGATGGGTGTGAGCCAAACTGTACTCAGTTTCCTTGGCTACAACATGGGGCTAGGAGCATCGATCTGCCCATTGGGGGAAACCGAGGATGATTTTACTGGGTGACAAATCAGGACAAAGCAAATAGACAAGTGACAGCCTCATTCAGGAATGGCTGCAGGGCTGGTGCGCCTAATAAATTGGATGCATTTGCTTCATAACTTTTGCTGATAGTGTACTTGGCTTGAAATCCTTCCCTTCAGAGGATAACATGTTGGTAAGATATATATTTGAATAATAAAGAAGTTAAAAGTATATCCTGGCCCCAGGACATTAATAGTGGCTCTCTCTGGGTGGGTAGAATTGACAATGCTTCTCCCCCCTGCCCCCCCCCCCAAGTTTTTTTCTGTTCTTTGTTCCTCTATCTCTCTCAGTGACAGCTTTATTGAAATATAATTCTTATACCATAAAATTCACCCACTTAAAGCGTTGCATTCATTGGTTTTTAGTACATTCACAGAGTTGTGTACCTACAGGCAATGTTAGGACATTTTCATCATTTCAAAAAGAAATCCCACCCCCACCCCAATATCTTCCCAGCCTCAATCCCTGGCAACCACAGATCTGCTTTCCATCTCTATGGACTTACCTGTTCTGGAGATTTCATATAAATGGAATCCTATGCCTAGAATAGGGAATCCTGGTATAGTGATGCGAGTTAATGCGCTGAACTGCAAAGTCAATTTGAATTGCAAGGTCAGTAGTTCAAGCCCCTAGGAAACCCTATACAGTGTCATTATAAGTCGGAACCAACTTGACAAGAACAAGACCTGCAATATGTGCTTTTTAAGATGGGCTTCTTTCACTTGGCATAATGTACTCACGGTTCATCCATGTCGTAGCAAGCACATCAAAAGTAATGTTTCTGATTGAACAATATTCCATTGTATGGATATACCACATTTTGTCTGTTTATGAAGTGACAGACATTTGACTTGTTTCCGCTTCTTTTTTGCTATTATGATTAATGATTAAATTAACTTTTGGATACTAGTTTTTGCATGGATGTATGTTTTCATTTCTTTTGAGTGGAATTGCTGGGTCATACATATATGGTAGGAGGGAGTCCTGGTGTGGCATTGTAAGATAAGTACTCGACTGCAAGTTTCGTTTGAACTGCAAGGTTGGTGGTTTAAGCTCACCAGCCGCTCCTCGGAAACCCCACACTGGGTCACTATGGGTTGGGACCGACTTGACTCAGACACTTAACAACAACAACAACAACAACAACAACAACATATGATAGGAATGGTTCAGTGGTTCAGCACTTGGTTGCTGACCAAAAGGTTGAGCGTTCAAACTCAGTAGCCACACTCCACGGGAGAAATATGTGGGCTTGGGACCCCTAGGGAGTACCACGATTTCACCATGATTGGTAATCGACTCTACAGCAGTGGGTTTTTTTTGGTTGTTGTTATGGTAACTCTATGTGTAACTTTTTGAAGACTTGCCAAGCTGTTTTCTAAAGTGGCTGCACTATTTTTCATCCCCACCATCAGTGAACAAGGGCTCCAATTTCTCTACTTATGCTTCCTGTTGTTTTATGTTATATATGCTGTGGTGGTACACATTCTTTTTTAAAATTTTTATTTAATTCCCTATTGCTCCCTTAATGAGTCCTGGTAGTGTGGCGGGATAAGCACTGGACTGCTAACTGCAAGGATGACTGTTCAAAACCAACAGACACTCTGTGGGAGAAAGATGAGGCTTTCTGCTCTAGTAAAGTTTTACAGTCACAGAAACCCTAAGGAGCAGTTCTTCTGTGTCCTACATGTTACTATGAGTCAGAATTGACTCGAAGGAAGCGGGTGTGGCTTATGACCCCTCCTGTCTTAGTTCTCTAGAGCTGCTGTAACAGAAATACCGCAAGTGGATGGCAAACAGAAACTGATTGGCTCACAGTTTGGGAGGCTAGACGTCTGACTGCATTATCTGTAGACCCAGCATTCCTAGGGGATTCACATGTATCTTAGCACCAATCTCTCCCTGGATCTAGGAGCTTCACAGTACAGGGATCTCAGGCCCAAAGGACAGACTCCATTCCTGACGCTTTTTTCTTGGTGGTAGTAGGTCTCTCTCTGCCCACCTCTGTCTTTCCCTCTTGTCTTATTTTTCAAGAGATTGATTCAAGATACAATCTAATCCTATAGATTGCTTCTGATCTCATTAACATCATATGTTGTTGTTGTTAAGTACTGTTGAGTTGGTTCTGACCCATAGTGACCCTATATAGGGTTTCGGAGGAGCAGCTGCTGAGTTTCAACCACGGACCTTGTAGTTCAAAGAGACTTTGCAGTCCAGCGTGTTAGCCCATAGTGCCATACCAGCACTCCCATAGTAGCGAGGGTTTATAACACATAGGATAATGACATCAGATCAGGGCTGACTGCATCAGATCTCACCATGGGTGACTGTGTTATATTAGATTGCATCATGGAGGCAAAAACTACATCTTTATTGCTAAACCACTGAGCACCCAGACCAGCCCAGTTGATGCCAAACTGCAGCCACCACACCCCTTTCCTCAAGACAAGCTCACTTCCTAGCAAGGTGTTGTGTAGGGAAACCTGGGCCCATGTGAGGTGAGATTTGTAAGGCATGGTTTCAGTAGACGCCACTCTTGGTCAGGAGGGAAGATTCGGGCTCCTGAAGTCTGGAGAAGAGAATCAAGATGCCAACAACCTCTGCTAAGAATCCTGAGTGGACAGGAAAGGCCATGTTTGCAGACTGAGATTTCTCCACTTTGGTTTCTTGTCTTGAGAGGATGAGGGTTGGAACTGAGATGGGGTGGTAGCTGATCTGTTGATCCCACCCAAAGATCAGAAACCTTCTTTTGTCTCAGTGGATCTACGCCAGATATTTCATATAAGCGGGATCATACAATCTTTGTTCTTTTATGTCTCATTTATTTCACTGAGTTTAATGCTTTCAAGGTTCATCCATGTCATGTTGTTGTTATTAGGTGCCATCAAATCAGTACCGACCCATAGCGACCACAGCAGACTGAAACACTGCCTGATCCTGGGCCATCCTCACTACTGTTGCCATGCTTGAGTCCATCGATGCTGCCACTTGGCCAATCCATCTCGTTGGGAGTCTTCCTCTTTTTCTCTGACCCTCTACCTTACCAAACATGATATCCTTCTCCAGGGACTGGTCCCTCCTGACAATATGTCCGAAGTATGAGAGACGAAGTTGGGCCATCTTG
>NW_006408556.1:9310794-9336987 GCF_000296735.1 Chrysochloris asiatica
AACTAGTTCGTCACTCTTTCTTCCTCATCTGTCTTCGTCTGGAAGCTCATCTGAAACCTGTCCACCATGGGTGACCCTGCTGGTATTTAAAATACCAGTGGCATAGCTTTCAGAATCACAGCAACTCACAAGCCACCACAGTACAACAAACTGACTGACGAGTGGTGGATCCATTTCATAGCATATATCAAAACTTAATTTCTCTTTGTTGTTGTTTAAGTGCCTTTGAGTTGGTTCTAACTCACAATGACCCTGTATCGGGTTTCCAAGAAGCAGCTGATGGTTTTGAACTGCTGACCTTATGGATAGGCATAGACTATGAGGCATAGACTCACAATGGATATTGTTTGTTGTTGTTAAGTGCCATCAACCCAACCTTACAGTTAGCAGTCCGGTGTTTATCCTACAGCACTACCTCCAGACTCCCATTCTATTTAGAGTGGGGTCCTGGTGTGGTGTTGTAGGATGAGCACTGGACTGCTAACTGTAAGGTTGGGTTGTTGGCACTTAACAACAACAAACAATATCCATTGTGAGTCTATGCCTCATTTTGCTTATCCATTCAAAGAGCTGGTCTCATCTCCTCCCCTCTTCTGCTTTGAATGCAGAGCATGAATGAACCTCCATAGCCATCTCGTGCCCACGAAGGAAAGGTCATGAAATTCACCAACACGCTCAAAAATGTCCACACACATATCTTTTAGAATTTGTTTTTTAATGCTAGAAGCAATTTTGTTTCTTTAAGGCACTTTGGGTGGTTTGTTACTTCCCAATGGTTGCATGAGTAGTTTTGTTTTTTAATTGTTTAAGGTTTCTTTGTGTTGGAAGGAATAGGACATACTCCGGTTATTTCAAGAAACTGTGATAATGTATTGTAGAAACTTAGGAACAGCCAGCGTTCTGGAATGACTGAGTCTGCATCTTCATTTCTAACTCTCCACATTAGCACAGCTGCACCACTCTCCTGATGTGCGGCGCCCTCTCCACCTACCCCTGCTGGCCACTGTTCCCCTCTTTTTGTCCTCCATTTCTTTGCCTCAGAGGGCTGTCCTTCTGGCATCTGGTCAGCATCAGCTCCCAGTGCCCTGTGCTTGTCTACGCATTTCTCAGCTCAAATCTTTTATGGAGAGGCTGAGAGTCCAAATGCATCTTTTCACATTAGCCACTCTCAGGTGTCTGGTGGAATGAGGATGGGTCAAACTTAGGTGAAGTGCCACCCTTGGCTACTCTGCTGCTACCAAGGGCAAGAGATACCGTCATGCGCACTAGTATCAGTTGGAAGGGGTTATGGTGTGACAGGTACTGTGGTTGTATGTCCACGTCAAGGAACGATTGTTTCTATAATAAGAAAAAGAGGAGGAGGAGTAAAGAGGGAGAGAGGGAGGAAAAGAGATAGAAAGAGAGAGATTTTACAGAGACTGAAAGCAAGGGGGAAATTTTACTACTTTCAGTATATGAATGATTGACATGGTGTTTTTCATCCATTGTAAACCCCCAAATAAAAGCATCAATAACAACAAAAAGCAACGAGTTGAGGTAATGGAAGGATGTATAAATCGAACATTAAGAAGACCATCCTGATATGGTGATGGGTGATGGAGGAAGGCAGAAGTCCTTACCTAACAAGCAAGGTAAGCATGGGCTTATTAGTGCTGAATTATTAATAGCTAATGAACAAGTTCACTACAGATTAGTAAGTAAGCACGAGTAATCCCATGCTTACCAGATTAGTAAGCAATCACTAGTAAGTATACCTGTAATTACCTTGCGTTTGGTACTCCAGCCCTGGCTGAGGTGCCTCCTGTGCAGCACCTCATCTGTTATGTGGGTTAGACTTGGCCCTGTCTGAGTGTGGAGTGATGGGAATGTGGAAGGAACCCTGGTTCTGGGTTCTTCTGAGGCATCTGGGAGGAACTGCTGAAACCATTCCATACAAGCTTTGCCTCATATGGCCCCAGAGTTTCCCTGTCTTGGATTGGGTTGTGCTCCCCCAAGTCTTGGTGTGGTGCTGTAGGATAAGCTGTAGGATAGACTTTAAGGTGGTAATTCAAGCCCTCCAGCCACTCCTTGGAAACCCTATACAGGGTTGCTATGAGTCAGAACTGACTCGACGGCACTTAACAACAACAACAACAACGTGTCAGCTTGGCTAGGACATGATTCTCAGTGGTTAGGCAGTTATGTGATGATCCCCCCCATGATGCATCTGATGTGATAAACAAGTAAAATGATTAAGGATGGGATGTTGTTGTTAAGTGACCTCGAGTTCAGACTCATAGCGATCCTGCAGAGTTTCCAAAAAGTGGCTGGTGCATTTGAACGGAGACGTTGTGGTTAGCAATTGAGCGCTTATCCCACCACGGACCCTGATCTGATGTAAGGGAGACTCCCAGGGGTGTGGCCTGCAATGCCTTTTATCTTACAAGAGCTAACAGGGGTGAGAGTTGAGCGGAGATGGAGGAAGCTACTACCACCAAGGAAGAAGAGCTGAGTGTGTCCTTTGGACCTGGGGTCCCTGTGCTATGAAACTTCTAGATCCAGGGGAACAGTGATGCCAGGATGCATGGAGATCTCCAAGGAATGCTGGGCCGACAGGTGCTGAAGGACACAAGGACCTTTCCCAGATCCCACAAACAGAGAGATCCTTCCCCTAGAGCCGGCACTCTGCATTTGGACTTCCAGCCTCCTAAATTGTGAGAGTATAGATTTTTGTTTGTCAAAGTCCTCCACTTGAGATATTTCTGTTATAGTAGTGCTAGATCATGAGCACAGCACCTGAGGTAAATGGGTTTATCTTGAAGGAGAAGAGAGAATTTGAAGCCACAAAACTCCCCCTTGCCTGGTTTTCCCTCATGCGTTCCAGAAGATGGGGCAGAGAGTGCTGGCGGTTCTCTCCTACACCCTCACTAGACCCTGGCTCGAAGCAAGGACTATAGTTATACCTCGGAGGCCATGTAAGGATCAATGTGTTTTATTGCATTGGAGCAGCTCAATATGTGAAGAGTTCTAGAGGATCGTAGGTAGGACTTAGAAACCTCTTTGGCATTCAAATATCATTTGATGATTCCTAGAATGGCACTGTAGGACAAATGCTGGACTGGAAGATCAGTTGTTCAAACCCACAAGCTGTTCCTCGGAAACCCTATACAGTATCACTATGAGTCAGAACAGACTAGATGGCACTTAACAACAACATTAACATCACTGATGGATCAAGATACTATTCATAAGCTATAGCTGCTATTCTAAAGTGGAAGAAATGAATGAAAAGAGAATGGCCTATGTGCCGGGGAGGAGAGAGTGAAATCGTGTCATAGTGGGGTCTGGGGAGGCTGCATCAGTTGTCACCGTGCCTTTCCATTCTCAGGATGTGGTGTCAGGTTCTTCGCAGGCAGGTTGCCTATCTATGCAGTACTGACTGCATGCTGGTGAAGTCGGTGTGAACCCTGGTGGTCTCCCACCTTCCTGGCTGCTGCTTCTCTCCTTTCTGGTGTTCCTTCCTCTTTATTCTCTTCTGGTGGGTTCTTTTTGTATTCCCCTCTTACACGGAGGTTGTCAGCTAACGATCTAAAGTCCACAAGATGTTACCTAGCTGGTGCTTAGGACAGTCTTTCTTAGGAGGACTTCCAGCTTAATGGAGGACTTCTGAAAGCCCCCAGACTACAAAACCCAAAGAAAAGCAACACAGTTGGCATTTGGGGGATGAGGTCTACTGAAGAGGTCGTGAAAGCACTGTAATCCTAGAGGAAGCCCCTCCTTCCTTCACCCATTCAGTGTGTGCTAATTGCGTGCCTTCTGTGTATTACGAACTAGTCCAGAAGGGTACTCTTTTCTAGTTGCCTGTGGTCTCGTGAGGTCTGCACTTGGTCAGGTTTAAGTGGGAACCTACAGGACTGTCCACACCTGCCCATCCAATGTTCCATCTCCCTGCCTAACACCTCCTCCCCACGTGGCACTATCTTGCTGTCAGTGATAGATGGACATCAGACATGATATGTAATCTCTTTCAGGGAATTATTGTTGTTAATGGGCAGAGCCAATTTGTGCTTCCCAAAAGGGGAGGGCAAAATCAATTAATGGAGACTCTGACATGGCCAGGCCTGATGGCAGAGCTGGCCTGACATCCGGGGATGATAAGGAACTTTCTGAGGCTGAACTAATCAGGAGATTGGAGGAAAAAAGAAGAAAAACAAACCCCCCCAGATCAATTTCATGTACAATGGGCAGAGAATGCAGAGTAAACAGAACAGCTGAGCATGGGCCTCTTTCCATCCCAATGAACCCTGTGATAAGAAAAGGATGGGCCGCCCACCCCGCCATCCAACATAGGTATTCACTGATGGATTCGCTCAATAGACACATATCCGCACAAATGATAAAGAGTGTTTTCCAAACCGGAGCTAGGGGGGAGATAAGGTCCACCTGCCTCAGGTATATCCCTTGTAGGGAAAAGGGCAGGTGGAGAGGAGTCCTGGTTTCAGATCCCACCGTTCTAAGTGAGTCCAACTAATATATACACCAATGAGGCTTAGAGGCTTCTGGGGCTCTTGGAGGTTCGCCGACAGTGAAAGGTGTAGAAGAGCATTCTTTGTGGAGGCAGAGGGTAACATGTTTGTATGAGTCTTCAGAGGAGGTCCAGCTTAACTCTGTGACCAACAGAGAGAGAGATGGGGAAAGATAAGAGGTAACTTGAGGGAAAGGCTCAAAACAAACAAACAAACAAACAAACAAACAAACAAACAAACAAACAAACCTGTTATTGATCTAATTCAGAATGTATTTATTTTTAAGCAGTAGGATTCCTTCTTCACACAGATATTTTTCCTTGTTGTTATGTGCCATGGAGTCAGTTCTGACTCATAGCGACAGGGTTTCTGAGGCTGTAAATCTTTATGGGAGCAGAAAGCGTCATCTTTCTCCCCTGAAATAGATGGTAGTTTCAGACTGCTGACCATGAGATAAACAGCTTGATTCATAACCACTATGCCCCAAAATGTAACACAGTTGAGAGAGGGGTAGCTCTGGTTGAAGGTGGGTGAAGGCTCTTGTTTTTAACCATCCCAGAGAACTTGAGAGCAGAACCTCATACCCGTGCTTTTGAAATGTCTTGTCAGAAGACTTGAGATACAATCTGACAGGGAGTGATCCCAGGAAGGGATGGTAGATTAGGGACGCATGACAAGGAAGGGAAGGCAACCAACATAGGGTGTATTGATGAGCAGTTGACTGCTGGACCCTTGGGAGATTTTGTCCTACAGAGGGGAAAGGAAGCTGGGGTATCCACCCACCAACTCCCGTCCCTCAGAGTTAACTCCTGCACTGCTGGTCTGCTCTGCACATGGACTTCCGTCAGAGAGATGCAAGCGCTTGAAATAGGCAGCTATTGGCAGGATGGGGACTGTCCACTAAGGCTGCACCTAACCTCCAGGGTGGACTAGGGATATGGGCAGGGAACTGACAGTATCTCATAGATTCCTAGTTTTGGTCATTGCAGTTTGTAACTCCTGCAGGGAAACAGCCCATCTGTGGATCTTAGTAGGAGCCTGGTGATGGAGCTCCTACTGGACTGCTAACCAAGAGGTCAGCCGTTCAAACACCCCAGTCGCTCCATGGGAGGAAAATGAGGCTTTCTGCTCTGGTAAAGCCTTAAACCCTAGACAGGGTCACTGTGAAGCAGAATTGAGTCTATGGTAGTGGGCTTGGGTTTGGTGAATCTTAGTGGAGGGAGGGGACCACTTGTCCTGGGACATCAGTGAATGCCTAGGAAGCATAAAAGGAGCTGGATGCTCACTAAAACTGAAAAAGGTGAGTGATTGCTAAAGGGATTTTTCTGGACGCTACATATTAAAGATGCTCTCATCTATCCCTGTACCTTTACAGATTGCAGGAAAACCGCACTCCCAAGAGCTGCAAGGCATTTCCCAGTAAGAGGCCTGGAAAAACACTTACTAGGGTGTAGATGAGGCTGTGGACCAGGAAGCCTTCATTTTGGCCCAAGGGAGGAGCAGAGCCTGGGATAGAAAATGAATTAGGAACTAAGATGTGTGGCACCCTGGGCAAATATGTTTGGCACATTCCTATTGGTGGTGTCGCGGTTAGGCATTGAAATGCTAACTGCAAGGTCAGCCGTTCAAACTCACCGCTTCCAGTGAGAAACATGAGGCTTTCTGCTTCTGTAAATATTTACAGGCCTAGAAACCTTGTGTAGGGACACTATGAGTTGGAATTGACTCAGTGGCCATGGGTGTCTATATAAATAGTATGATCTTCTCAAAGTAAATCTCTGAGTCTAAGAAGCGAGCACAACTACGTAAGTACAGGGTCAAGCTAAAGCAATCCATAATTTAGGCCAAGTCCAAATTCAAGGGGTAAGGAAGTCTAGTGTGGCCCCATGAGGCCAGAGTCAGCCTTTGGTTGTAGACTTCTACTGCAGGCTCTATGGGTTGCCTAAGGATGCAACAACAGATTACCACTAAATGGGTGCCTTAAATATATAGAAATTGATTTTCTGAGTTCTGAGGCTTGAAGTCTGAAATCAAGGTATCAGGGCCACATTTCCTCTGATGGCTCCGGGAGAGAACCCCTCCTTTCGTCTGTCTTGCTTCTGGTGGTTGCCGATAATTCTTGCATTCCTTGGCTAGTTGTTGCATCGCTCCAGTTTTTGTCTTTGGCTTCATATGTCTTTCCTGCCTGTGTGTGTGTGTCTGTGGGTCCTTCTCTCTTCTTACAAGGATACCCGTTCTATGAGATGCAGGTCCCATCCTAATCTAGTAGGACCTCATTTTAACTTATTACACATGCAAAGATCCTGTTTCCAATAAGGTCCATTCTGAGTTCCTGGATGGATGTGAACTTGGGGGAAATACGAGTCAAGTAACAGGGGGCAGTGAAAAATTAAGACTAATTATTCAGTTTGCTACAGTTTCTAAAAATTCCTTTTTGCAAGATCCAAGCAAGCGTCATTTCACTCCCACTTTCCACCGCCCCCTCAACCTGGGTCCTTCCTCACATTTCCTGTCGAGGAAAATTCCAGTAATGACTGGACTGGAGTCACTGGTCACATTACTTCCTAAAGAACATTTTGGAAAACGCCACATTTTGACCTAGTTTGACCTCAGATACTGCCATGGCTATGCTGAGCCCAAGTGTATTGCTGGAGAGTTGCTTTTTAAAAACTTCTTACCCATTTCTTTCATTTGTGGAGGTCAGTGAATGAACTTTGGGGCAGATGACTTGTAGCCAAGCAAAGGTCCAGTTTCCATGGAGACAGGATGCTTGGAGGAGGAGGCTTCCTTGTTGGTTGCTCTGTGCACTTTGCATGGGATCTGCTTAGCAGCACTCCTGTGGCCCAAGATTCTCCAACTGCCTATTCCCCTCATACCCTGCATGGGCCATACCACACATCTGTCAATAAGGCCTTTGGATCCAGGAGATAATTTCTCTGCAGGAGATGCAAAGTCAATAGATTTCCCAGCTTAAGAGGGTCCAGGGTGCTAAGACTAAGGTGAGCCAGGAACACCGTTACTGATCCATGAGGACCCTGGTGAACTCCATGCCATCTCCAGGACTCCTGAGAGAGTATTTGCATGTGTGTAAGTGTATGCATTTATACATGTGCCTCATGACTCTTGTGGTGCATATGGATTCAGGCTGTAAGTGCTTTGCTTGGTCTTCCCCCACTCTAGATTTTGCTTGCAACTTACTATGTGCCATAGAACTGGGAGGTCCAGATACTGGGTTATGGTAGCAAACCAGATAGCTTGGCCCTGCCTAGAGACCTCCATCACAGAACCAGAGTGAGGTAGTGGAAAAACAGTGGCGTGATAAGCGGAAGGCCTGGGTCCTGGCTCTGCCGAGCATGAACTGAAGGTGTATGTATTGAGCACTGTCTGTGTTGGGTACCCAACGCTGGATAAGATAGGTCCCATTTGTCTCAGAGCTTATCATCGTGTGTGTGGGTGTGGTCTTCGCTTTATTATTCGGTAAAGAAAGTGATGGAGGAAATTAAACAGAGCAAGGTCGGCGATTCCAGCTGCTCCTAGAAAACACTGTCTATATGAGTTCGAACCGATTTCATGGCACTTAACCGCCAATCACCACCAATGGGCTAGAGGTTCCTGGGTGGTGCAAATGGTTAATGAACTCGGCTGCTAACCACAAGGCTGGCGGTTCCAGTCTACCTAGAGATGCTGTTAGAAGAGAGGCCTGGGATTGATCTTGTGAATTTTCTGTGAAAATCCAGTGGCCTACAGATCTGCTCTGATACATGTGGGTCACCATGAGTTGTCATTGACTTGAGGGTGGCAGTTTTACAGGGATAGATAGTAACTAGGGGTTTACTGTGTGTGGACGGAGCAGCCAGAGAAACTATTCACTAACTAGCAGTTTAACAGAAGGCAGGGCCGGGCCTTCCCCTTTACTCTAGTTTTCTAATTATACAAGCGAGTGGCTGGGTAGAGGAGTTTCATGGGCCTGTCTAGTTCTGAAAGGGAATGATTTTATCTTCAGCTTGATCCTTTTTCCCATTCCTGAAAAGGGGGGGAGAAAACAAGTCAATTATGCTGTGTCATCTTTCTGCTCCCTCTCCAGAGAGTCATGAGGTCCTTTATTTATAGGACAGAGATAAGGGAAGCTGTGGACAAGCACATTTATTCTGTTAGCTTCATTTTCAGGTGCCAGCCTGCTTCCGCCCTGCACTCCTCACCCCAGCTGGCTGCTCCCGTTCTCCCACCCCCTCACCCTCAGCCAGGAGGCAGTCCTCTGAGGACCTCCCTATGGGCCAGCTCACCCTGCTCTGGATCCCATGTGTTCACAGGGCCTGCCTCAAAGCAGCTGGGCATTCCAGGTGAGAGCTGGGAGTTTCAGTCCCAATCTTGCAGAACCCCAAGTGGCTGAGGGGAGCCTGAGGTGTCCACACTTTTGGAGCTTTCTTCAGAGATGGCAGCATCCACAGGAACCACTCACTCTTATGCAGGGTGGATGGCACTTGGGAGATGTCACTACTACAGGCACCTTTCATAGGTAATTAGGCAATGAGGGTGATGGTGGAGGGTTTGGTCAGGGCGATGGGGACTAGACATTAAGAAGCCCCGCCAAGATTCCACTTTCTTGCCTTTGGCTTGAATTTCCTGCCTGGCCTGACACAGTCATTCTTGGGCTTCTGAACCAGGGGATGCTTATGAGAGTGGCTCAGGACCTGGCAGCAGTTCATTCTCATGACACCAGGATACTGGGAGCCAGAACATCCCTACCATTACGCTAGGAGGCAACCGTTTCAGTCACAAAGTTTATACGGATCTATGCGAGGCGCCACTACTGCACGCAGTGTTTTTACTTAGTTGAGTGCAATGGTGAGCTCAACCCTTCTTCTGATCCCTCGCACCCAGGCATCTCCAGGCCCTGCCAACAGCTCCAACAAACACAAGGATGCTACTGTCAGCCCCGGGCCCATTCACTGTCGGCCTCCAGAACAGCATCCTTGAAGAATACAGCCCCTCCCCGCTTCAGAACCAAAGTCTCTAGTTGCTCCAGGCATCCGTAGGTCTCTTCTGAAGCAGGATGAATGAGGAAGAGCCTCTGTCTCTTCTCTGTTGTTCTGGACTCACTGGAAATTCAATTGCTTCCCATACCTGAAAGGAGACAGGGATGCTCTTGGTCAGACTGTGCATGCCTAGGGGCGAGGGGACAAGGTGTCTGGCACTATCTCTCTCAGTGTCTGGCCTCCCTTGGCAATATGGACTCCACAGGCTTGGAATGAAGGTGTTTCCTTTGCTGTTTGCAAGCCTGAGCCAGGACCAATGGTTTTCTGACTCCTACTTCACCCTCCGACAGAGTCCCTCCTTGCTTTTTGCTCCAGATATTCTCTTCCAGTATGGCTCCTCCTGACCACAGGGCCCCATTCTGTCCCCTGCCATGGCTGGGCTGAAGAACCAGGGCCCCTGAGTCCTAACCAGAACATCTCCCAACTTGTGATGGGATTTTGGGAAAATCATGTTAGCTCTCTACACCTCACATTCCTTATTTGCAAATCGCTGGAGCTGATGGGATACTTAGAATTAGCAAAGATACTTCCTTTTCAGAGTGTGGTCCATAGGCCAGCAGTATTGGCATCCCTTGGGAGAGCTCATTAAGAAATGCAGAGTCCTGGGCCTCAATCCAGATAGACTGGATCAGAATCTGCATTCTAACAAAACCCCTGGATGATCTGTGTACATGCTGAAGTGTTAGAGAACTGTTATGAAAAGCATTCCGGTAGTTTACTTGAAGTTTGATGACACTAATTAAAGCAAAGGGGGAATCCCTGAGTCTTCTTGGGCAGAGTAATGAACACAGTATATGAACATCATGGCAGTGGCCAGTGAGATTGAAGGATGAGGCTGGTCAGGGAACTGCTGTGATTCCGGTTATGGCTGTGGGGACCTGGCAGCAGGAGGTGGGCGTGGTCTAGACTGATACTGCTGAGGAGGAGTTGGCAAGTCTCAGTGACAGGTTGGAGGTAATGAGGAAGAAGAGGAAGAAAACAGGACTGTGAGCCTTTTGGTCCTTCAGACAGAATAGAATTTTGTTTGAACTTGGTTGTTGGTTTAAACAGAGATAGATGGTTTAAAGATACTTTAAGATGCCCTAATTGCATCCCACACAGGCAGGAAGGACATGAGGCCTATCGGAACTTTTGACGGAGCTTACTGTGGGCCAGTTGGAAATCCCTCGAGAGACTTTAGAAGTCCTGATGCCCTACAGTGATGGTGGTGTGTGTGTGGGGTGGGGCAGTAAAATTATGAAACCTCTTAGATATTACCAAACACCCTGAGGGAATGGTTTGCTGGTCTTGGCAGCCCAGGATCATAGTCTCAGGGGACACCATGGTCAATTGGCATAACAGTCCACAAAGACAATATTCTATAATCTACTTTGGTGAATAGTGATTGGGATCTTAAAAGCTCTTGAGCTGCATCTAAGGTGCAACTATTGGTCTTTCCTTGTATGGAGGAAAGAAGAGTGATGAAAATCAAAGATGCTTGGAAACAATGAGTCCAGTGGACTAATGGACTGTCTTAACACGAGTCTCCAGGACACTGGGACCAGACGAACTAGATGGTGCAAAGCTACCACTGCCAAGTGTTCTGAAAAGGATCACATTAGAAGGTCCTGGATAGAGTGGGAGAAAATGTGGAACCAAGCTCAAAGTTACACATAAGACCAGGTTTATTGGTCAGGTTGAGATTGCTAGAGCCCTGAGACAATGGCCCTTGGTCACTCTTCAGGTCTGGAATGGAACTCACTCCTGTGGGTCAGTTTTCAGCCAAGAAATAGACAGGTATATACTGGGGGCGACAGGACTAGTGAGGTCCACACACCATACAATGGTCAACCATTAGCGATCAGAAAGGCAGCCTTTACCTAAGGACAAAATTCAGAAGGGTGGAGAAAGGGAGGGATGGAAACAGGAAACACAGGGGAGAAATGGGACAGGTGATGGTACATTGAGGGAACTGCAATTGAGATCAAGCAAAGTGTAGGATTTGTTGACTGTAACTGATGATCTGCTCTGTAAACCGTCACTCAGTTCACACACACACATACACACACACACACACACACACACACTCTCTCTCTCTCCTAATGCCCAAACCACACCCCAGGCTCCTTAATCTTTGGGGTGGTGCACAGCTAAGATTGAAATGCTCAGCCTTAACGACTGATGACAGGGAATCCTAGGGACCACCAGGTGTGTGTGTGCTGATCAAGTCATGGACCTGCTGTTTTCTCTGCACCCTTTACAAGCAGCCTGGACCAGAGAAGGTAGATCCCACTGGTGGGAAGGAGCATAGAGTCTAAGCCAGCTCTCACTGATCCCCCATACACCTGCCTTTGCTAATGACTAAGGGAGGGGGGCTGCGGAGAAATACTGAAGAACAGGGTTCAGAGCATGCAATACTCCAAGACACAGTTCCTCAAGTCCCCCAAACCAAAGGCCTCATTTTAAGCTCTTTCTTTTAAAAAAAAAAAATTAATTTTTTGTTGAATGTTTACACGGCAGTTTAGGTTCCTTCCCATTTGCCAATTTCCACATAAATGGTGCAGAGACATTAGTTGCATTTCCCACAATGAATATGTCAATGTTTTGTTTCATTGTGTTCCCATTTGACAATGTGTTCAATTTTGTTCCCATTCCAGTACTCAAGTTTCCCTGCCCCCTTGTCTTGTATCTTTGCTTCTGAGTAGTAGTTGATTTTTTGGTTTCATACTGATGTTTTTGAATTACAGGGCTGATGGTCTAATGGGTAATGCTTTATTTTGTGGGCCACTCTGCTATTTAGTTAAAAGGTGACCTCAGGGGCAGGCACAAAGAGTGTCTCAGGTTGACAGTTTCAGGGAGTCCTCTGTACTGTCTCAGTTTGTCTGACTTCTTTTTTCCAGATAACACTTTGAGTTCAGCTCCATATTTTTCTTCTAGTCTATCCAACAGTGACTATTGTAACATTGATCACCATGGTCTGCAGTAGTTATTGGGTACCACCTAGTTCTTCTGGTCTCATGATAAATGAGGTTATGACACACACGGACTTGTTTCTTGTCTCGGATTTTGGTGACCTTCTTACTTTTTGCTCCTGGTGAGCACAGACCTACAGTTGTATCTTAGATGGCTGCTTTCAAGCTTCTATGGTCCCAAAGGATACTCACTTGACAAGGATAAAGAACATGATTGATGTTATGCCAATTTTTGTGAGTTGTCCTATGAAACTATGGAACCAAGTCTTCAAAACCCAGAAGACCAATGTTGTAAGATGTTTGGTTACATTTGAGGAACATTCACATATTTGTATTTTCAATGAATATATGTGCCTACATACATATTCTCTAGAGGATAAGCACTGGACTGCAAACCACAAGGTGGTGGATTGAGCCCACCACTGCTCCGTAGGAGAAAGATGATACTTTTTGTTCCTGCAAAGATTGAAGACCCTATACAGGCTCATTATGAATCAGAACAGACTTGGCGGCAATTAATAACAACAACAACAATAATAGATACTTCTATCTTTTCTCACCTACGTACACATCTGTACCTACACATATACCAATTTGCATGTACCCATCCATATGTGCTCAAACGCTCCTTTTAATTTTGGTTGGGCTGTGCTCACTATATCCACATTTAGTGCCACTTTTCCCATCACCAAAAAAAAACATAATCCCTACTGTATAAAGCAGAGACCTGGTCTGATGCTATACGATAAGCACTGGACTTCTAACCGCACTGTTGGTGGTTCAAACCCACCAACCAGTCCTCGGAAACCCTATACAGGATTGCTATGAGTTGGAACTGACTCAATGACACTTAACAACAGTAACAAGTGTATAAAGCATACTTTCCCCAGCCCCTTACCCGCTGGTAACCATCAAGGAACATCGGTCTCTCTTTGTTTTCTTATGAAAGAGCTATCATACATAATTTGTTCTCATGTGCTTGACTCACTTCACTCAACATCATGTCCCCCAGGTCCATACAAGCTTTATGGACTCATCATTGCTCTTTATGACCATGTAGTATTCCACTGTATGTATGTGTGTACCACAATTTGCTTGTCCTCTTATCTGCTGATGGACACTTTGCTTGTGTTTATTTTTCTGCCGTTGTGAGTAAAGCAGCAGTTAACAAACCTGTTGGTGTAGGATAAGCACTGGACTGCCAACCACAATGCTAGCAGTTCAAACCCACCAGGCGTTCTGAGGGAGAAAGATGAGGCTTTCTGATGAGACTTAGAAACCCTATACAGAGTCATTATGAGTTGGAATTGACTCGACAGCACTTAACAATAGCAACAAGGAATGTTTCATTCATTACTATGAACCAGTCCCAATTTAATGATGGAGCTGCCAATCTGTGCTGGGGTTCTGGTGATTATGGATTCCCAGCATGGAGGACACCGCTGCCGAGAATCCACAAAATGTCACAGCTCATTGGTTTGGACTCTTTCTTCCCTGCTAAGGACTCCCTGGTGTTGGCAGCTTATGGGGAGGCTTTGTGGCCATTATTTCAGGGAAGGCTCAAATCTCAGGGCGAGGGCTAGGCTCTGTACTGTATAGACACTGAGAGGGAGGATGGGGAGTTGATTTTCTAGGGTCACACAGGGATGAGGAGGTGGTAGAGATGTCCCTTGAATTTATGTTCCTCCCTGTTGGGTGCTCCTTCCATTTTGCCTGAAGCTTCTTAAGCAAAGGTGAGAGCTGAAGCCTTCTAAGAATGAAGATGGTGGGGCTGTGAAGGGTGGAGGCTTTGACTCATTTTTTTTTTCTTGGTACCAGCTGAAGAAGATGGAGTCTAGGTCATGGGGGCTACCTTAAGGGCCCTTTCCAGATGGAAATACTTTTAAATTCAGGGACTAAGGAAGATTAAAAAAAAAGCATTTCAGAAAGGGGTTAACCTCACCTTCTGAGATTTAATAGAAAAACATCCGAAGCTGTTGGAAACGGCAAATTTGACACCATGAATGACTAATGCCCCTTAAGGGGGATATATACAGGTCCACATGTGCCCCTGGCAGGGATTTAAGCATTCCAAGGCTTTTTCATGAATCCTAAATCAAGTAGATTTACCCCAGCCCTTGGTGAAGTCTAAAAGCCGGGGAGGCTTATGTTAAATCACCCTCTCTGGGGCTTTGGCTCCCAGGCTGATAGTCACAAATTCACCCTAATGAGCACTCCTGAAGAAGCCCAGGACAGCATAGCTAAATTAAGAGCAGAGGGAGCCCAGGGCAGGAGAGAGGGACTGTTTGCTTTGGCTGGGAAGGTGGCTGGGCCCCAGCCTGCGTGTTTGCCTGATAAGTAGCTAAGAACAAAGTACTGCTTGGTGGGGCCCTGCCATCTGCTGCGTGTGGAGAAGCCGGGGCCTACACCCTAACCTGGCGGGACAGGGTTCCCTGTCACTGTGATTCTGGCCCACAGTCACTAAGAAACATTATTATTTTTCTTGCATTAGGCATAAAGTTGAACTCTCAAACTTTTGTTTGTTTTGATGAATTACTTCCAGGCTGTTGTTTGGAGAATAAAGGTTCTGCCTATGGGTGGGGGGTGGAGGATAGGAGGTGGGAAGATTACTCGCTTTCTTTTAGAGCTGCTGGTTCGTTTTCCCTGGTGTGGCACTATAGGATCAACATTGTACTGCTAATCACAAGGTCGGTAGTTCAAAACCAACACTTGCTCCTCAGAAATGCTATACAGGGTCACTGTGAGGCGGACTCAACCTGATGACATTTAACTAGAACGGTCCTTTTTCCCAAGGCCAAGAGGCAAACCCTGGACTGCCTAGTGGGCCCTCTTGGCAGCTGAAGTTCACTGAGACATCGTGAACTGTGGAGAGAATACAGAAGACTTGGGTTGTCTGGGCTCTGCCTTTACTAGCTGTGTGACCTTGGGCTAGTTACTCAAACCTCTGTGTGCCTCTGTTTCCTCACCTTTTAAAGGGATTCATCACCTTGGCTCTGTCTACTTCACAGATGTGTTGAGAGCATCAGACAGAATCATATAAATGGGAAAAGAAAAGGGTCAATGGCAATATGCCATACACATTTTAATAAATGTGCAATGGACTGCCAAAAGAACCAATAGATCCATTTTGGAAGAAGTGCAGCCAGAGTGCTCCTTGGAGGCCAAGATGGCCAAACTTCGTCTCTCATACTTCAGACATATTGTCAGGAGGAACCAGTCACTGGAGAAGGATATCATGTTTGGTAAGGTGGAGGGTCAGAGAAAAAAAGGAAGACCCCCAGTGAGATGGATTGGCCAAGTGGCAGCATTGATGGACTCAAGCATGGCAACAGTAGTGAGGTTGGCACAGGATCGGGCAGTGTTTCCTTCTGCTGTGCATAAGGTTGCTATGAGTTGGTACCGACTCAATGGCACCTAACAATAACAACAGCAACAACAACCCTTCAGCTGGATTCAGAAGAGGCCAAGGAACTCTGGATATCATTGCTGACATTAGATTGATCTTGGCTGAAAGTAGAGAGTACCAGACAGATGTTTACTTGTGCTTTATTGACTACGCAAACACTTTCAACTGTGTGGATCATGACAAACCATGGGTAACATTATGAAGAATAGGTATTCCAGAACACTTCTTTGTGCTCATGAGGAACCTGTACATAGACCAAGAGGTAATCATTAGAACAGAACAAGGGGACACTGAATGATTTAAAATCAGGACAGGTGTGCACCAGGGCTTTATCCTTTCACCATGCTTATTCAATCTGTACATGGAACAAATAATTGGAGAAGCTGAATTGGATGAAGAAGAATGTGGCGTCAGGATTGGAGGAAGACCCATTAACAACCTGCAATATGCAGGTTATACAACCTTGCTTGCTGAAAGTGAAAAGGATTTAAAATACTTACTGATGAAGATCAAAGACCACAGCCTTCAATATGGATTGCACATTAATGTAAAGAAAATGAAAATCCTCACAACTGAGCCAATAAATAACAGCATGATAAATGGAGAAAGGACTCCTGGAATGCCTCTGTAGGATCAATACTGGACTGTTTGAACAAGGTCGGCAGTTCAAACCCACCAGCAGCTCCTTGGAAAACCCATACAGGGTCAATATGAGTTGGAACCAATTCAACAACACTTAACATAAACAAAAAATGGAGAAAAGACTGAAATTGTTAAAGACTTCATTTTGTTTGGATCCACAATTAACACCCATTGAAGCAACAGTCAGGAAATCAAACGATGTATTGCATCCGGAAAATCTGCTACAAATGACCTCTTTAAAGTGTTAAAGAGCAAAGATATCAGTTTGAGGACTAAGGTGCACCTGACCCAATTCATGGACTTTTCAATCGCCTTATATACAGGTGAAGGTTGGACCATGAATAAGGAAGACCAGAGAAGAACCAATGCATTTGAATTATAATGTTGGAGAAGAATATTACAAGTACCATGAACCGCTAGATTAACAAACAAATCTGTGTTGGAAGCAGTATAGCCAGAATGTTCCTTCGAAGCCAGGAGGGTGAGACTTCAGACATGTTATCAGGAAGCTCAGTCCCTGGAAAAGGACATCATGGTAAAGTGGAGGGTCAGTGAAGTGGATTTGGATGGACACAGTGACTGCAGCAATGGACTCAAATGTAGCAACAATTGTGAGATTGGCACAGGACTGGGTAGTGTTTCATTCTGTTGTGCATAGGGTGCAGATGCCATGGCACAGGGTTGCTAGCTATGAGTTGGAACCAACTTGACAACACCTAACAACAACAATAACAAACTCTTCAGGACAGATCTCTGCACTGTCTGGGGACAGTGTTAGCAGGAAGATACCATCGCTGACACAGACTTTGGGATCATGTCTCTTCTCTTCTGAAAAGGCTAGACTACAGCATCTCTGTGATATGGACAAAAGCTCAGTGAGACAACATTCAAATTCAACTTATCTGCAGGCTTCTTGAGGGCAGGCATGTGGACTTACTTCTGTGACTGTGTTACGGGACAGGGAGCCACCCGATGGTTAAGGACAATCACTGTGTCCTGGGCACCACTGCCTCTCACTCGCGTAAGGAATTTTCTCTTGCAGGTCTGGTCCTTTCTCCCACATCAATGATTTCCTTCTTTCTACCGGGCACTCCCTTTAGTATGTACACAAGTTTCAACAGCACCCATTTAAAACCAACAAAATACTCCCCTTTGACCCACTACTTTCCTTGAGCTCCAGCTGCATTTCTCTGATCCTCTTCGCAACTAAACTCCCTCAGAGAAGAATTGTTTCATTCTCTGTCTCTGCTTTCTTCCCTTTCATGCTTTCCTCAACCACTCCATGAGGGGCTTCCATCCTGCTCTCCCCGGTGCCCCCATCTATATCCTGAAATGGGCTCTTCCAAGATCACTGTGATGTGCAAAATGGCCCTTGCTTACTCAACCTCTTAGCAGCATTGGATTCAACCACTCTCTCCCTGAAGCTGGGTATTCTCCAGCCCAATGAGGCCACACTCACTTACCTTGGTCCCTTCTCCTTCCTTCACTGAGCTTCTATCAGTATCTTTGACTGGGTCTCTTTCCTAAACTTCTAAGTGTCGGAGTGTCCTAGGGATCATCTGTTCTCAGCAATCAAAACAACCTCACACTGTTTAAAGACAATCTTACCCGTCCCATGGCTTTAAACCACCCACACATGGCGACTCCCACAGCTGTTTTTCTAGTCCAGACTTCTTCCCTGGCTCTGGACTCATATGTTCGGTTGCCTACTCAATAGATGGCAGATGGAAGCTGAAGCTACTTTTGGGCCATCCAGACAGAACTCTCAACAACTCCAGCTCTTTCCTTTGGAATCCCTTCCTCCTTGCCTTTCTCAGTTCAGTGAGAGAATATAATGACTGGAAACCTCTGCTCTGAGGGACCTTCAGTCTGCTTCATGACCAGTTGTGTGGAAGTGAGACAACTGGGGGTATATGGGGGGATGGAACACCCCAACTGAAGGGCGGTCTTTGCCATGTCAGTGGCCCCACCATATTTTTAGCTGCTTGGATCAAAAGTCCAGGACCTATGCCTCCTCTTCTCTCCTTACACCTCACATCCAAGCCACTGGCGAGTCTCAGCCACTCTCATCCTTGCCTGGAACTTCACAGAAGCATGAGAACTATCTACTCTTGGCCCACTATAACTGCACTACATATGGCAGCAGAATGAACTTTCTAAATCATCAGCTAGATGATTGTCATTCCTCAGGGGTTCCCACTACACCTAGAATAAAATCCAAACTCCTTACCCTGGCCCACAAGGCCCAAGTGATCTGGCTCTGCTCCCTGGATCCCTGTACTCATGTCACGAGGGCCTCCTTCCTACCCTGTGATCAAGAAAAGCTCCTTCTCATTAAGGATTTGTTATGGATTGAGCTGTGTACCCCCAACGTATGTGTCAACTTGGCTAGGCCATGCTTCTCAGTGTTATGTAATTATCCCCCTTTCATGATCTGATGTAACTATCCTATGCATGGTCCATCCGGACCTCGATGATGGTAATGAAGCAAATACAACCTACAGGATTGGGTTCTATCTGTAGTCAGTTTCTTTTGGGGTGTGTGGGAGATTGAACAAGGGAGCAGAAATCAGAGGGACCTCACTACTACTAAGAAAGAAGAGTCAGAAGTTGAACACTTTCCTTTGGACTCAGGAGTCTGCGCTGAGAACCTTCTGGACCTAGGGGAAGATTGATGCCAAGATACCTGGAGATTTCCAAGGAATGCCAGGTCCACATATATTGAAAGGAGACAAGGATCTTCCCCCAGAGTGGACAGGGAGAGCAAGCCTTTCCCAAGAACCAGTGCTTTAATTTGGACTTGTAGACTCAGAAATTGTACGAGAATAAATTTGTTTGTTAAATGTATCCTCTTGCAGTATTTCTGTTAAAACAGCCATAGAGAAGTAAGACAGGGCTCTTCACTTTCTGCTTAGAAAAAACTTGCTCCCAGGACTTCACATGGCTGTTCCGCCCTCACTACTGAGCTGTCAGTCTGAAGTTCTCGTCTCCAGGAGGCTTCTAATTGCTGTCTACAAGATTATGTACTTTAACTATGTTACACCACCTATCAGCATCTCAAATGATCTCGTTTATTGGCTGATGTGTTCTTTATCTGCCTCCTCCCTCTACCCAGAATGCAGTTTTCTTGAGGCTTGACTCTGCTTGCTTACTGCTGTAGCCCCAGAGCTGGGCACAGTGACGGGCACAGAGAAGACAGGACCATGATTCAGTGCATGTTCATGGACTGATGGGTCACTACTGCTCAGTGTCTCATACATATCACTAGTATCTGGGGAAAAGATGGGGCCTTGGAGGTTATTGAATGCAATTTTATTTCTGTCTCTCTCTTTTTTTTTTTTTTTTCTAGTTGAGAAAACTGAGGATGAGAGAAGGCAAGTTAGTGGTCCAGGTGTCAGAGAGAGTTGATGGCAGACCTGAAGAAAAGACTTGAAGGTGGTGCTGATGTTGCTGGTCCTGTGGTGAGGGAACGGCACAGGCTGGCATCCCTGTGGGGGTGCCCTCTTAGTCTTGGTGAGGATGATATGATAAAGGCCATCCTTTGGCTGGGGGGGCTCCATCACTCTGTAAACCCTCAATGATCTCACTTACAGAAAGCTGTGAAACTGAAGGTAGGCTCCTCGGGGAAGGGGGTGTCAGCCATCACATGATCCAAGTCTGCTTTGAAGAGAGGGAGGTCTTCTGTCTTGTGAAAGGGACGCTAAGTCTGTCTGTCTGTTGTTGTTAAGTGCTGTTGAGTCAATTCCTACTCACAGTGACCCTGTATAGGGTTTCTAAGGAGTGGCTGACCTCACAGTTCAAACTGACTTTGCAGTCTAGCACATTAACCCTTGGGAAGAGGCTAACATTGACCGCAGGGCTGGGGTAAGTGTTGGGTGGGGACTGCAGACAGGAGAAGGGAAGACCTGCCCCACCCCACCTCAGATGGGCTGGGAAGGCATGTCTCCTCCTCTTCTTCTTGCTGTCTCATATCCACACACATTCCCTCTGTCATTTAAAATGTCGTTGGGCCTAAGGCTTCAAGTGGTGTTTATATTCACAGCTCACTGGCAAGAACCACACTCAGACACAAAGGTGAGACTTCTAGTCAGAAATCCGACAAGTCACCAAGCCATCACACAGCCCTTTCCTGTCTGGAGAAGGCCAAGCAGAGGACATTGTCTTTGGGGTCAGAGAGCCAAAGGACCTGGAAGAGGGAGAGGGGGCTTTGCTAAGCATGGAAGGAGCATCGGGCCAGCCACCCTGTTGACCCTGTCATAACATCTCTGATGCTGCCCCTCGTGGGCTTTCCAGGAGGAGGTGGAGGCCAGACGCAGGGGAAGTAAACAGAAGGCCAAGTCTGTGGCTTTGAGAACACACAAGGAGCTTACTTCCTTACTGTGCCACTTCCCCTCACTAGCCGGCAAGTGTGGTGAGCAGAGCGGGTGACCTGGGCCCTGTCAGAACTACTGAGGGAGATAACTTACATTTCTTCTGCAGAATGCTCTGTCTAGCCTTGATGAACGCCAGGATGTCCGAGTCCGTCTGGCTGTCCCCAGTGAGAGGGATGGATGACGTCGGCCTCTCGGAGACCCTGAGGGCACCACATGGCACATTTAGGATGTCTTAGGTCTGGACTCAGAGTGCCTCCCCACTTTCGATGGCACAGTGGGACTGGGCAGCGTGCCTCTTCTCACCCTCTGCACAGCAGTCCGGGTGATCTTCTTACAACGCAAATCAGGCCTCGTCACTCCCTTGCTTAAAACCCTTTAGTGGCTTCTTGTCACTTTGCCATGAAATTCAACTCCATCCCATGACTTTCCAGGCCCTGTATGAACTGACCCTTGGCCTTGTCACATACTAGACCTTGTCCAGTCCCCAAGTGTTCATGTGTGCCCACCATACTGACTTGCTTCCCATGACTCAGATATACCATGCTGTTTCTGGCCTCAGAGTCTCTGCTGGTGCTGTTTCCTCTCCCTGAACTCCTCCCCTGCAGACCTTTTACCCAGCCAAATGTGCTTTCTCTCAGTCCCTTGTGTCTCTTCTGTTCCCTGACTAGCCTCTCCTCTGCCTACTACAACACCAACTTTCCAAACCTAAGCCCATTTTGCCTAAGGCCTGTCTTCTGCAGCACTCAGTTTAGATGTGACATCTTTTAGGAAGTCTCACCGATGTGTCCCCACCTATGACCCTGGTTTAGGCCTTTGGTCTTGAGAGAAAGACGACTGTTCTTCCCTCTCTCCTTAAAAACAGAACCATCATGTTTAGCTGGGCAAGTTGCCACACCACAAAAAACTACATTTCCCAGTCTCCTTTGCAGCTGTGTGTGGGCCTGCGATCAGGTCCTAGCCAATGAGATTTGTAACCAGAAGTGTTGGGTGGAACACTTAGTGCTGCTGAACGTTTGAGCCTCAGTTTGAGCCTCAAGACTGGCCGTTCAAACCCACCAGCCACTCCTTGGAAACCCTATACCAAGTCGCTATGAGTCAGAACTGACTCGACGGCACTTAATAACAACAACCCACTAAAGCCAAGTTCCTTGCAGGGCATCTTACGCCCTTCTCTAATCTTCCATCCTCATACCCATCGTTCAACACAGCAGGTGACAGAACCCACTTCTTTTAAAGGCTGTCGGGACTGTATGTAACAAAAGGTCTTCATTGGCACAGTGATTTCTAGTTTCTAGGCATTCTGGCTGCAAATCAGTGAGCAGAACTAAGGAGGATGGACGGCAGCTGCAATGGGCCATTCATTCCACTTGGTGGGCTGGGGAGAGGCAAGTGGTGGCATTCCCCCATGGGCAGTCTTTCAGGTCTGCCTGGTGGGAAAGGACAGACAGAGATTCTCGTCAGAAGGCACGGCCCATACCAAGGCCTGGGCATACCAAGCAGCATGGTGCTAGTTGGTGTTAAGTGCCTTGGAGTCGGTTCTGACTCATAATGACCCTGTTTCCAAGAAGCAGCTGGTAGGTTTGAACCGCTGACCTGGTGGTTAGCAATTTAGTGCTTTATCCTACAGCTACACCAGGAGTTCAGCATGGTGCTGGGATGGACTGTATTTACTCTGTTTAGCTTAGAAGGGCCTTGAGGCCAGGCTGCCAACTCCAAGTCCTCCCTCCCCACCAGGACAGTTAGTGGTGGAGCTGGTGGGCTAGGAGGGAAGTACCTTTGGGCCAGTTGTCCTTTGTCCTGGTAGAGCACCAGGTACCTCCATTACAGCCTCCCTGTCCACACAGGGGTCCAGTGAGCCGGGCAGGAACTCTCCTTGCTCTAGGAGTCGGGTGCCTGAGAGATTCCAGGGGATTCCCAGGGGACCAAGACAGAGGCCAGCTCAACTGCTCTGGGTGGTCACTGGACAAGAGTTTCCTTAGGCTATGAGTCATACCCATTTTGGGGGCCAGGGGAGGGGGGTAGCCACAGACCTGTCTTCCAGGGAGGTGGTGCTGCTGCTTTTCCGGCTGTATGATGTGGGGCAAGGCGGTGAGGGCAGGATTTTCCTGGCATTCACATCACTGCGAAAAGCAAACCAAAAAAACCCCAAAAAGATAAGTGAGGGGGCTTCCAGAAACAAAATTCAGGAATTCTATTTGGAGGCAAAGAATCCTTTGTCTTGAATGGTTTCCGCATTAATTTTCATTGAACACTCCATATGTTGGCCGTGAAAGTAGGACAACCCGTCAGGCCCTGTGAGAATGTTCTAGAAACCTCATGTCATTCAGTTCCTCAACAGCTTCAGAGGGCCTGTTATTAACCCCATTTTATAGATGAATAAACGGAGGCTAAGAGAGGTTAAAGGAATTCTGAAAGTCACCCCGCTGGTAAGTGGCAGAGTAGATTTAGACCCAAGTCTGTGAGGCTTCAAAGCCTGGTCTGTCAGCCACGATGCTCGACTCTGGCGTTCTAAGGACAGGTGCTGGAGACGACACAACTGAAGACTGAACCCTGAGCACACCGGTTGCCTTGGGTGAGGACTCAGACCCAACAGCTCACACAGGGGCTCCTTGTCCACTGAACGAGGCTGCCAGCTGTGCCCACCCTGCCTCAGTATTCTGGTTGCAGACAGTGGAACCCATCAGTGAGTCCAGAAGACAACACTAGCCTGGGTTGGCGGTATATTTTATATATCTCCAAGTCAGACTGTGAGGATTCAGTGACTGGATTTCTTCCTTACATTGGGATGATCCTGCCTGGAGACAACGCCAGAGCTGGAAGAGGCCTAAATATCACAGTACCCGCCTTTTAGAGATGGGGACACTCAGGCAGAGAGGTAGGTCAGGGCTAGAGACAGGTGAGGCTGGTTTTGCCCAGCCTGATTTGCTTAGTCCTCAGATATTGCTTGTCCCCCCCCTATGGGGAAAGCCTTCCCTGCTGCCCTTTCCCACCCTCAAGAACCGCCAGGTCTGTCACCCAGAGGTCAGCTTCACAGGACTTAGAGACAACAGGAAGGAAATCAGAACCTAGATTTTCTTCCCACCCGGAAATTCATTTCCTAACAGTTCAGCTTCTCCTCAGCACTCTTGGCAGGGTTAAAGAGGGCTGCTGTAGTACCAGAGCAGGCCACGAGGTGGCAGGCTCTGCATGTTTTTCTTGGGAGATCCAAGAACCCCATCGCCTTCTAGTGGATTCCAACCAATTTAGAGTAGAATTGCTCCCAGGGTTTCCAAGACTGTGACTGATGGAAACAGACTGCCACATCATTCTCCTGTGGTGCAGCTGGTGGGTTTGAACCACCAACCTTAACCACTGTACCACCAGGGCTCCCTTTTTTGGGAGAACCAATTCCCAGGGTTGTTGCTGAGTGGTTTCTGGTGTAGGCCACCAGAGGGAAGGAGAAAGGACTGTCCATCTCGCAGGAACTGGTTGGTTTGGAAGCTGTAGCCAGTCTTGTAAGACCAAGTCATTGGAACACAGATGGCTTGTTAACTCAATGGCTTTCCAGTGGAATGCTTTTGCAGCTTCTGTCTGTGGAGGGGTGTGAGGGGGTGGACGAGGGGGAGAAATGCATCATGGGCAGGGCAGAAGGGCTCTTTCCCCCAAGTCACTGAATCAGAAGGAAATGATCCAGGCTGTTCATGGAAATGACTGACCCTCATGTGTGTGATCACATCTCCAATGTCCCTGAGCAAACACTTACTCAGTCAGTCAATTCAGCAACCCCTCTGCAGTGGGGTGGGCACTGAGCCAGGCACTGCCTTAGAGGAGACAGAGGAAGAGCAGGGTGCACTGTGGCATCATCACACCAGCCCTGAGGAGCAACCAGCCCCTTCCACAGAGACCTGTTGCCTAAACCCGGCTATATAGGAGGATGGAGCAACAGGAAATGTTGGGCTTTCAAGGGAAATGACTCCTCTGGTCCTTAAGCTGCCCGAGCATCCCTGGATGCCACAGCTCAGCTTCTTTAATCCCCAGGAACATGCCTTCTTCTGACCAACCAGCCTTTGACCTGGAATTCATTTTTCACAAGATTTTCCTTCTGAAACGGGATACTTCAGCCATCGGAATGCATATCTATTTCTTAATAAAGCTGAATAAAACCAATCAGAGTGTTGCTGAGCATCCTGGGGCTGTGATGAAATCAGGCACCTCTCAGAACCTGAGGAGCAGAGGACCAGTCCCCTGGGCTGCAGGGACTCCGTGGAGAGCCATGCTCTAGGGCTCTGGCCACAGGCGCCAGCTGACGTTCTCCTTCTAGTAGCCCGTCAGCACCACTGAGACATTCCATCTGCTCACGAATGATGTTGGTACAGATGAGGATGGGGAACCACAAGGGCATGCTGCTTGGAAGAGTTATGATTGGAATTCATCTGATAGGTCCTTTTGCAAAGTCTAAACTTGGGAGTCTGCTTGGAGGTAACTCATTTTAGATCCAGGGATCATCTTAAACTCAAATGTCTAAGGAGTGTCCAATGAGACTTCGTGGCACAGTCGGTTAAGTGTTAGGTTGTTAACTACAAGGTCAGTGGTTCGAACCAACTAGCCATTCTGTGGGAGGAAAGGAAGCTGTCTGGTTCTGTAAGGATTTACGGTCTCAGAACTCCAAAGGAGCAGTTCTCCTCTGTCCTAGACGGTTGCCATGTGTAGGAATCCACTGGATGGCAGTAGGTTTGGTTTAGTAAGGAGTATCTGGGAGTGCCCAAGGCCAAGGCAGGCTCTACTTCTCAGACAAGTGGATGCTGGTGGAGGATCAGGCTTCTGATCTCTGCCTAGTTTTAGTCCAGTCCCACGGTGGACAGTCTGAGAGAAGCTGGAGGGTGTGACTAGCAGCAGAATGCACATATGGACAAGCAAACGTGAGTACCAGTTCTGACTGATAGGGAGTAAAGCAGACAGGGGGAGGAAGGGAAACTGATGTGGGGGGAAAGGTACCGAGAGAGCAAGAAAGTAGAAGAAAGGGGTGAGGAAGAAGGGAGTACGAGGAGAGTAGACACAGGGATGGAGCAGGGGGAGGGAGGACAGGGCAGCCAAGAGGAAAGGTTTGTTGTTGTTAGGTGCCATTGAGTCAGCACTGACTCATAGCAACCTTATTATGCACAGCAGAATGAAACACTGCCCGATCCTGGAACAACCTCACTACTGTTGCCACGCTTGAGTCCATCAATGCTGCCACTTGGCCAATTCATCTCATTGAGGTCTTCCTCTTTCTCTCTGACCCTCCACCTTACCAAACATGAT
>NW_006408556.1:9338247-9413224 GCF_000296735.1 Chrysochloris asiatica
TATGAAGAAAAACGTGGCATCAAGATTGGAGGAAGACTCATTAACAACCTGCGATATGCATATGATACAACTTTGCTTGCTAAAAGTGAAGGACTTAAAACATTTGCTGATGAGGACCAAAGAGCACAGTCTTCGGTATGGATTGCATCTCAATGTAAAGAAAATGAAAATCCTCACCCCAGGACCAATAAACAACATTCTTATCAGTGAAGAAAAGATTGAAGTTGTCAAGGACTTCATTCTTCTTGGATCAACTATCAAAACTGTTTCACACATTGTAGGGGTTCAGAGCATCACTGTGCAGGTCTGTCTCACACATTGTAGGGGTTCAGAGCATCACTGTGCAGGTCTGTCTCACACATTGGAGGGGTTCAGAGCATCACTGTGCGGGTCTGTCTCACACATTGGAGGGGTTCAGAGCATCACTGTGCGGGTCTGTCTCACACATTGGAGGGGTTCAGAGCATCACTATGCGGGTCTGTCTCACACATTGGAGGGGTTCAGAGCATCACTATGCGGGTCTGTCTCACACATTGGAGGGGTTCAGAGCATCACTGTGAGGGCCTGTCTCACACATCGGAGGAGGTTCAGTAGCTCTGGCCCCACCTCAGGTATTACTAGTGCCACCTTCCTGTGCCATAGTCACTCTCATTCCAAAGAACCATGGTTACCAGATTTGGCAACTAACAACACATGATGCCCAATGCAATTTGAATTTCAGATAAACAATGTGTTTCTTTTCTTTTCTTTCTTTCTTTTATTTTTTTTAAGCATAAGTATGTCTCAAGCAATATTTGGGACATACTTACACATTTCCAAGTATCTCTTAGTGGGTGTTGTTAAATGCCAGTGGAGTTGGCTATGACTCAATAGGGTTTCTAAGGCGCATCTGGTGAGTTTGAACTGCTGGCTTTGTGGTTTGCAGTCCAGCACTGATCCAACAGAGCCACTCCAGTAAACCCTGCTAACACACTCTGCTAGGGTGAAAGCAGGGTAACTGTTGTTACAGGGAAGGGAGTGGAATCATTGAGATGAAACAAAATGTATGATTGGTTGAAAGTAAGAAAAATAAAATCTCCTGCTAGATGATCTCTAAGACCCTTTGTAGCATTCCCATTCCAGGCTACTGCCTTTATGGGAGGGACACTGGGCGATGAGGCTGTAGGTAGGTAAGAACATGGTGCTTGGCCCAAGCTCTTTGTGGGGGTGGGAGTGGGTCGAGGTGTAGAGGTTCAGTCCCTAATTCCCCCTCCACACACAGATTGGAGTCAAATGGTTTCTGCTGTGTGGCTCAGTAAGAGAAATCTTGGTTTGGGGTCAGCATTCTACTTTTTTCCTCTGTGTTGAGAGCTACCAAATCATGTGAACCTCTGGATTGAGGAAGATTCCAGAAGCCTCTCATTTCAGCTTTAAATACACTGAAGTTTACCCTACCACACATTACGCAGTCCTGGACTTCAGTGAAATTCTCTTTGTCTGAAGATTCAAGGCAAGGACTCCTTCTCCACAAAACTGCAAGCAAAGTCACTTCTTGAAGAGCAGAGAAGTCCGTTTGCCTGGGCTGAGGGCCTGTGTGGGCTCTTTCAGCGTAGTCAGCTTATGAACACATGAGGCCAACTGTTAGTGGTAGAGGGCTTTGAGTCCCACTTGCCTGCTCTGGGCAAGACTCCACGAGGCATCATGGGGAATGTGAGAGGACAAAATGAAACACTCTCCACCTTCAAGGGGCTTGAAAAAACTGACAGTTATTTCTCACAGTTCTGGAGGCTAGGAGTCTGAAATCAAGCTCTTAGCAGGTTTGGCTTCTTCTGGAAGCTTCTGAGGGAGAATCTGTTCTGAGGGAGAATCATGTTTCTTCATAGCCTTGGGATTCCTCAGCTTGTAGATAATCAGTCCAATCTCTGTCTTCACATGGCTTTCTTCCCTGTGTCTCTGTGTGTCTAAGCTCCTTCTTCTTATATGTGTTGTTGTTGTTATGTGCCGTGGAGTCGGTTCTGATGCATAGTGACCCTATACAGGGTTTCCGAGGCTGCAAATCTTTATGGGAGCAGAAAACCTCATCTTTCTCCAGCGAAACAGCTGGTAGTTTCGAACTGCTGACCTTGCAGTTCATAGCCTGATTCGTAACCATTACGCTTAGGTCCACTCTAAAACCAGAAGTCCTGATGTAGCGCTGTAGGATACTTACTGGACTACTAACTGCAAGGTTGGCAGTTCAAACCCATCAGCTGCTTCTTGGAAACCTTATACGGGATCGCTGTGAGTCAGAACTGACTCCATGACACTTAACAACGACACAATAAAACAAGGATGTGTTGAAGTCATCTTAATTTCATCTGTAAAGCCCCCAATTTCCAAATAAGATCACAGTCACAGGTACTGGGGTGAGGATAGGACACATCTATGCTTTGTGTGTGTGTGTGGAGGGGTGGAGTGGGGAGGCACAATTCAACTCATGACCCCAAGTGAATAGACAGGGGTCCAGGTGTAGGGTACTAATGCTAAGCTGCCTGCAATGCCATGGACCACCTGTCGCCTTTTCAGCACCAGGTAAGCCAGCCAAAACACACCTCATCAGTGTTGATTCCTGTCTTAGGGGCTCACGTACGGAAGTTTTCTATAACTAGAATATGAGCTGCTTTGGGTGAAGTGGGTACATTCAGAGTAATGGTAATCAGGTGGTAGAGGGCTCACTGTTGGCTCTAAGTTTTTTTTTTAAACAAATAGGATTAAAATTTTTTAGAATGGTTTCGATTTACTGAAATGTTGCAAAGAGAGTACAGAAAGCTGCCATATACCCGAGACCCAGTTTCCCCATTCTATTACTGGAGCCGGCATAGGGCTTCCGAGACTGCAAATCTTTACAGGAGCACAGAACCCCGTCTTTCTCCTACAGAATGGTTGGTGGGTTTCAACTGCTGATGCCTGACCCATAGTGTCACCAGGACTCCGTATTCTTACAATAAATATAATCTGTTTGCTCTAACTAATGAACGACCACGGACACGTTATTATTAGCTAACACCACCTTCTCAGATTTTCTCAGGTTTTCCCTAATGTCCCCTTTCTGAACCCCATCCAGGACATGCATGGCCTTGAGGCTTCCTGTCTTCTTAGGCTCCCTGGGGCGGTGGCAGTTTCTCAGTCCTTTGTTGTGGATGACCCTGACAGGTGGAGGCGCTCTGGCCAAGGCATTTTGTAGGATGTCCCTCTATTGGCATGGCTCGTGATTGCACTTGGGTTCAAGGTTTTTGAGGAGACCAGGGAGGTAAAGTGCCTTCTCATCAGGGGTACACACTATATTGAGGGTTCATACCATCTGGGCTTTTCCTTTTCAAATACAGCTCTAGTTCTCATTTCCAACGTGAGAGCTCAGCTCCTGTCCATTCCGGTCAACGGAGTGCTATTTTGTGGTGGGGGCTGAGGTCCACTTGGGCTATCCAGGCCTTGGGCATGACAGTACTGCACCTCAGTGGTGGAGGAGGGTGGGAGGCATGTGCCATGAGCTTTGTTACCTGGGCTTGCATGGTTAGAGAGACGGCACCGTGGCTGGTGTGAGGGGAAGGAACTGGAGCAGGGCCATCTTCATATGGAGGTATGAGAAGCTGCCTCCCTCTCACTTGTGTCTTTGCTAGGACCACAGCAGACACTTACTTCAGATACTCCATGTCCGGGCAGGCTACCTCCTGCTCCACCACCAAACATCCCCTTTTTTCCCCAGTCCCCTTCCTCTCCCACCCTCTTCCCTCACCCTTTGCCAATCCCATCTTCCAACACAGGCACTTGGCTTGAAGGGACTGGACTTGCACCTTTAAGTCTCTTGTTACCATGGCAGTAGGTCCATGGGCTGTCGTAGCAGTGAGGGAAATAATACAGCAGGGTGTGTTCAGAGCTTCAAAGCCACTTGCCTCAGTATCTATAACTAATTACACCCTGGAGGTGATTGATCCTCCCTGGTCCTGCAGCCTGGAAGGAGTTATTTAGAGCAGCAAAACCAGGTTGGGGAAACAGACGGGGAGTCTTTTCCGATGCTCCAACACTGTTGTGGAGTTCCTCCTTACTTTTCGATTTGGTGGTTAAAAATATACACAGCAAAGTAGTTGCCAACTCAACAATGTTTACGTGAGTTACATTAGTGACACGGGTAACATTATCTATGTTGTGTGACCATTATTACTCTTCTGAATTTCCCCACCACTGACATCAACTCAGCACCCACTATGCAATCTCTTTCACCTTTCCCTGTCCCTCTCACCTCTGGTCATAAACTTTAGTTTCTGTCTTTTTGCCTGTTTCATAGATGTGAGATCACACACTGTTTATTGTTTTGCAGCCGACTTACTTCGCTGGACATACTGTTTCCAAGATTCATATATGTTGGGGCATGTATCAGGACTTCATTACTCGTTATGGCTGAGTAAGATTTCATTGCTTGTACCTACCACATTTTGTTTATCCACCCATCCATTGATGGGCATTCAGGCTGCATCCACCTTTTGATTATTGTGAACAGTGCTTCATGGAATGGTCATGTGGAGATTTCTGGATGCACTCGGCTTTTGATTCTTTTGGGTATATATATATATTCTTTTGGGTATATACATATCACTGGAATTTTTGAATCATAGGGGAGTTTTAGGGGAGCACAGTAACTCTGTAGGATAAGCACTGGATTGTGGACCACAGGTTGGCAGTTTGAGAGAGATGATGCTTCCTACTCTCGCATAGAGTCACAACCCTGGAAATCCCATAGGGGGTCGCTATGAGTTGGAATCAACTTGATGGCACTTACCAATAATAGCAACAAACTGGTAGCATATGTTTAACTTTTTGAGGGACTACTAAACTGTTTTCTATAGCAGTTGTACTATTTTGCATTCCTACAAGCAGTGGCTGAGTGTTCCAATGTTTCCAACATCCTTGCCCAAACCTTTCTCTGTGTGTGTTGTGTCATAGCCTTCTAGTGGGGGTGAGGTGGTACCTCACTGTGGGTTTGATTTACACTCTTTCCTAATGGTCCGTGGAAGGAAATTTGGTGGTGCAGTGGTTAAGTGTTCAGCTGTTAACCAAAATGTCAGCGGTTCAAATTCACCAACTGCTCATCAGGATAAAGATGCGGCAGTCAGCCTCTGTAGAGATTACAGTGTTGGAGACCCTGTGGGTCAATGCTGTAGGGTCTTCAGGAATCAGAATCACCTTGATGGCAGTAGGTTTGGTTTGGTTTTGGTAATGGCCAATGATGTTGAGCATCTTTTTATGTGCTTTTTTGCCATTTGTATATTTTTTGTTGATCAAATAAACGCCCATTCGAGTTCTTTGCTCATTTTTTGATTGGGTTGTTTGTGTTTTTCTTGGTAAGTTGTAGGAGTTTCAAAATATATTTCAGATATCAAATCCTTATCAGATATATGAGTTCCCAAGTTTTTCTCCCAATCTGTGTCTTCTCCTTATTGATAAAGTCCTTTGATGAACAAAATTAGTTCATTGTTATTGTTGTGATTGTTAAGTGTTGTCTAGTTGACCTTGGATAGGGTTTCCAAGGAGCAGCTGGTGAGTTTGAACTGATGACCTTGTGGTCCAGTGCCACACCAGGACTCCTTTTAATTGTTAAGAGATTCCATTTGTCGGTGTTATCTTTTGCAGCTTGGTCATACTTTTGGTGCTGATAGACCTGTGCTAAAACCTAGATCCCACAACCACACCACTATGGTTTCTCGATGGGCTTTCTTGCTTTTAGTTTTCATAGTTGGTTCGTGATGCATTTTGAATTTTTTTTTCCAAAAATTTTTTATTTTGACTCAGAGTGACTCCATGTTACAGAGGAGGACTGTCCCATAAAGTGTCCTAGGCTGTGATCTTTTTTGTTTCTTTTTAACTTTTTTATTGTGATTTTGATGAAAGTTTGCAGAGTAACTTGGTTTTCCATTTAACAACTGATACACATTTTGTTTTGAGCCCTTGATTGCAATCCCCAAACCTGCCTTCTTCCCACTTCCTCCCTAATGTTTCCATTTGTCCTTCTTCCCTACCCCTTCATGCCTTCTTAGCTATATCTCTGGGAAAATGTCCTCTTGATCTCGTATGGTTGATTGTTCCAAGGAGTGGGAACCTTCCTGCTATTACTGTTCATGTTATAGACCTATCGTTTGGCTGAAACTTGAGTTACAGTGGATGAATTCAGTTCCAGACTTTGAGGGTATCCAAAGGGGTTTCCCCAGTGTCTGTCAGACTAGTTTGAATTGGTTTTTGTATGTGATATGAGGCATAGGTGCTGTTTTATTCCTCTGCATGTGGAAATCTAATTTTAACCAGGACCGTTGATTAAAGCCTCTTCTTTCTCCATTTAATGGACTTAGCACCCTTGTTGAAAATCAGTTGACCAGAGATGTATGGTATATTTCTGGATTCTCAGTTCTCTTCTATTGGTCTATATGCCTGTCATTATACCAGTAACAGGCTGTTTTGATTACTGTAGCTTTATAAGACGGTCTGTAATTAGGGCGTGTGTGTCCTCTTACTTCATTCTTCTTCAAGATTGTGTTGGCTATTTGAGGTCCCTTGTCCTTCCATATAAATTTGATGGTTGGCTTTTCCATTTCTGCAAAGAAGGCTAATAGGATTTGATGGAAATTACATTCAATTTAGATTGCTGTGGATGGTACTGACAGCTTAGCTGTGGTAAATCTTCCAATCCATGACCATAGATCCTTCTTACCTTTTATTACAGAGAGTCCAGGGCTGTTCTTGCTGGAATTCAGGTGTCTGGGGAGACAGCTTCATGTGATTAAGTGAATTCACAGCTGGAGAGTTTGCCTGTTGACCCAAGAAGAAGTTTCAGATTGTTAGCTTGAATCTGATGCTATGGGGAAATATTTTCGATGTATTGCCTAAGGAGGGAAACCCAGTTATTAAAGGTGGTATACAGGCAGTCCCAGGACCACAAAGGTGTTCTAATTCTGAGTCTGTATTTAAGTCAAATTTATATGTAAAATTTGCAGTTAGGTACAGTTTGTATCTAACGTCAGTTAGTTGAATGTTTGGCTTAGTCCATAGTATATAATGTACTTTCCTATGCATAAAAATAGTACAGAAATGTTTTCAAATACACAAAACACCCTTAACATGATAATACAGTAATGCTCTGATGTATTTGGCAAATAGTGCCCATTGGTTACTATGAAGGATTATATGTATCTTGGATTTTTACTATGTAATAGGTTTTGCAGGGGCTATACTTAAGTCGGGACGTCGTAACTGGGGACTGCTCATCTACAGTTACCATGAAGAACAATAAGTCTACACATTATAATGCCATCATCATGGGTCTTAGCCTGGCGGAGAATTGTGGGTAATGTCTGATTGAGTCTTTGTGCTTTTCTGTGCTTTCCAACTTAGGCATGGATTACTTTTTGTGGTTAAACAAAAAATGTTATATAACAATTCTCCAGAAATCCTTTCTTAGTTAGCTTGTACTTGTCCCAAACATGCACTACCAGAGTCAAGAAAAATCTATCCATGCACACTGGTGACCTTCTTCCCTTTACATAGGTCTCATACAACCAAACCAAGCCAAACGCCCACCAAACCCATGGCCATTGAGTTGCTTCTGATCTACAGTGGCCTCAGCTGCTGCAGACTAGAACTGAGCCCTGTAGGGCTTTCTTGGCCATATGTCATCTTTACAGAAGTGGATTCCCAGGAGTTTCTTCTGTGACACCACTGGGTGGGTACGAACTACCAGCCTTTCTGCTAAAAGATGAGAACAAACTGTTAGCACCACCCAGGGACTTTGTTGTTGTTGTTAAGTGCCGTCGAGTCGGTTCCAACCCATAGTGACCCTGAACAGGGTTTCCAAAGAGCAGCTGTTAAGCTTGAACCACCAACCTTGCAGTTCACAGTTCAAACAGCTTTGCAGTCTGGTGCATTAATCTGCAGTGCCACATCAGGACTCTCCCAGGGACCTTAGAGATCTCATAAACCAATTCTGACTCATAGAGACTCTATAGCGACCCCTAGAGGACCGAGATTGTAAAATATTCACAGGAACTGACAAGCCTCATCTTTCTGGTGGGTTTGAACCGCCCACCTTGCGGTTAGTAGCTCAATACTTAGCCCACTGTGCTACGGGGCTCCTTACACGTTGCACAGGCAAGGCTTACATCATGGTTGATCTTTAAGCGTTGGCAGGATGCTCTGTGTTAGAACATGAGAGCGGTGTGTGTGTGTGGGGGGAGGGGGCATGGCTTGGCTGTCAGAGAGTGTCTCATCACCACGCATGCTCTGATGAGGTACGAGGTACCGCTGTGGGTTGCAGCATGGATTTGGCTCCTCAGCAACAGGGCACCCTGCCATGCAGTTTGCAGTCATCTGGCTTCTGGGTCACCCAGTGGGGCAGGGGACACAGAGAAGTGCCACCTTTGGCTGCTCTTGTTTTTACAGGAATGGCTATTTCTTTACCAGGTGAATCTGTCAGCCTGGGACAGCATGACCCCTGCCCACTGGCCAGTGGCTGAACGCCTTTGGGCACCTGCTGTGACTGAAGGAAGTTTGTCTACAGACCAAATCCACGGGCGGTTGTGAACTCAGATGGGGAGCATTATGCTTTTATTTTCCCTGACTTCTCCCTGAAATTTAGCACTTCCTTCAATGATAAATGTAGGTAACAAACCACCAGAGTATTAGCATAGCTGTGACTTTGTCACCAACAGATATCACATGTAGTTTTGAAATCACATTGCAGTGTGGTAGAATTCTTGAAACTGCAGCCATATTAGGACCACCTCTACCCATTAATGACTATCCATTGCCACTGAGTCAATTCTGTCCTATCGCACCCTATAGGACAGAATTAGAACTGCCCCATAGGATTTCCAAGGCTTTGTAGGGTAAGCACTGGACTGCAAACCACTAGGTCAGTAGTTTGATTCCACCAACTTCTCTGCAGGAGAAAGATGAGGCTTTCTGCTCCCGCAAAGATTTAAAGCCTCAGAAACCCAATACAGGGTTGTCAGGATTTGGAACCCACTCGATGGCACTTAACAGCAACAACAACCATAAATCTTTAAAGGAGCAGACTGCTACATTTTTCTCAACAGAGAGGCTGGTGGGCTTGAACCACCAACCTTTTTGTTAGCAGCCAAGTGCTTCAACCACTGCAATACCAGGACTCTTCGGACCAACACCTAGATCATATTAATTAATGTGCAATGAGTCTTGTAGGCACTTTAGGACAAGCAATAGACTTACTGGAGGTTCAAACCCACCAGCCATTCCTTGGAAACTCTACATAGGATCGCTGTGAGTCAGCACCAACTCGATGGTACTTAACAACAACAAATAAAGTAGGATATTTATTATTATACCTTTGTTTTGCCTTTAGACTATTTTGATAACTGAATTCTAGTGTAACTGGCTTTCCTTGTATGACAGGACTTTATGGAAAAATGGAATGAAATGATAATAAAAATTTCCCACAAATGTTTTGAAGTTCCGTTGTATTTCTATGTATTTAAGTTTATCCAAATGGCCTTCTCTCTTGCCCTTCCACGTGGACACTTGATAGCATGCTGGCTACTGTTTGGCTATTTGTTCTTGGGCACATACCTTCCCTGGTTCTCAGTTTCTTTATCCATAAAATGAAGGGCTCAGCTTGTTAGATGCTCTGTAACGGCAATGCCAGTCATTGTGATGTGACTCTGTGCAGTTCATCCCTCTTACTGTACTCTACAGCTGAGGGGTTATGGAACTCTGGTAGCATAGTGGTTATGAATCGGGCTGTGAACCGCAAGGTCAGCAATTTGAAACTACCAGCTGTTCTGCGGGAGAAAGATGAGGCTTTCTGCTCCCATAAAGATTTACAGCCTCGGAAACCTTGTACAGGGTCGCTATGAGTCGGAACTGACTCCACGGCACATAACCACCACTACCACAGCTGAGGGGTTACTCAGGAACAATCCAAGTGTTATACTGATGCTTCCTAAGGGTCATTTTAACCTTCATAATGTTATGTGAAACTTCTAGAACTTTGTCTAGGAGATACGGAAAATATATAAATAGGTTTAGAGTGGGAAACTAGAAATAACCGAAATATCCATCAAAGGGAGATAGGTTGAGTAGATTAAAATATATACATATGATGGAACACTAAAGCCATTCGAACAATGCTGCAGAATAATAAAATGGAAAAATAGTCACATTAAATAATTAAAAAGACAGTCACGTACGCTCCCTTAAGACCAATACGATTCCAATTTTATATAAAAAGGATACATATGCATAAAAAAGAACACACTCTGACATGTTAACAATGGTTATCCTTGTCGCTATTGTTAACTGAGGCAAGTCGATTCCGACTCTATAGGGTTTCCAAGGAGCAGCTCTGGTGGGTTTGAACTGCTGACCGTGTGGTTCACATTCCAGTGCTGATCGGCAGCACCACACCAGGAGCCTGCGGTGCTGATTACGGTGAGTTTTACTTTCTCCTCTATGTTTTTGTGCATTTTAAGTTTTTCTATAATTAGTATACAGATTAAGAACAAATGCAACGCTGCATGAATATGGTATCAATGAAGAATATTGCATGGGGCCACATGGCAATCCGTTGATTTGGGGAGCTGCTACCCCTCCCCGTCTTATGTTTAAGGTGGTTAGTGATAGCTGGCACTTGGGTAAGGATACAATGCACCCCTCACCTTTTTTGACTCATGACTGACAAGACTACTTGCTTCACCAGCCAGGGGCTGAAAGCAGGGGGACATGTGGGAGGATTCCCTGCTTTTTCTGCCTCCTGCCAGTCCCCCTGGGGGCTGCATGGTGGGCCTCCTCCCCAGATGCCCTGATGACCATACATACCTGCAGGTTGGTGGCCTCCTGTGCCCACCAGGCTTCAAACTCTTTCTGCAGCTTCACCTTGGCTTTCTCCATGAGCAGCTGTAAGTGCTCAATCTCCACCTTGAGGGCTTTCAGGCGAGTAAACGCTGTCTTATACCTGCGGCAAGATCAGAGAAAATTCAGTGTTCTGGAAGGAGGGGTGTAAATGGACTCTTGTCCTCAGGGTGGTGGAGTGGGGGACATGACGGGCTGCAAACCACAAAGGCAGCAGTTAGGACACACCAGCTGCTCCGTGGGAGAAAGAGGAGGCTTTCTGCTTCAATGCAGATTTATAGCCTCTGGAACCCTGTACAGGGTTGCTATGAGTCGGAACTGATTTGATGGCTCAAAACCACCAACCAACCACCTCAGGGAGCTGGTCACCTGGCTGCCCATCCTGTACCTCTAAGCCTGGCAGTGGCGCTCTGGTGCTCTGGGATTGGTTCTGGGGTTTGAGTACACCGTAGGGAAACAAAGCAAGGCATGAGTTCAGTAGGCTCATGGATCAGCGTGTGAGAAAACAACACTTCTCCAAGAATGACGTGGCACTGGACACACTAAATGGATCCTCTTCACAGCCCAGTGAAGAAGAAGATGCTATTAGATTTGGAACCTGAGGCATGGGGAGTTAATACACAGACTTGGAATTTGAACTCAGACTGACTGACTCAAGAATCCACAGTTTCAACAGTCTTATCTTCATGCTGAGGAACCAAAGCTCAATATATTTGTTAATGACCAGTGTGGGCTTTGGGAATGCTGTTGTCAGTGAGTCCGAAGTTGTCTGACAGGAAACAGTTCAGTAGTTAAGCTGGAGCGATAGCGTAGCTTCTGAGATGACCGTAAGGTGGGAAGATGGAGTTGGAGTGAAGAGACTAAAAAGAATGGGTGGGAACAGAGAAAAAAATAACAGAGTAAAGGAGGCAGCTGAGGGGGTGTACCCACAGAGCAGGGCAACAGTTCAGGAGGACAGTGCAGGGCATCCTGGGAGAAGGACACGGCACACAGTTACCAAGAGTGACCTGGATGGGCACTAGTCATGAACCTTTGGTTTCTTCAAGTCTTGGACAGCAGGCGTGTGTGAGTGGAGGTGGACAGGGTGGTTTGCTTGGGGCACACGCCTGCCCAGCCTATGTCTAGTGTTGGAATGACCATTAGCTCCTTGAGGGCAGGGAAGTTAATTTGTTTGGTTTCTCCAGAAGCTTTGCGTGGCCTGAAGGAGAGCTCAAACATTTACTGGACCCATAAATGAACGAATGAACTAAGAAGCTTAATGAACTAAGAACCTTAAGTGAGGTTCTATGTATCAGTAACAGTCCCATCAGTATTGGCCCTATGTGGCGGCATGACTCCTTACAGATGAGGGGTTTCAGGAGTGAGGCGGGGTAAAGCTGCAGACATGAGGAAGAGCAATGTGGTCATACGTGCTGACACCCCTAGGTGGCAGCAGTAGACAAGTCAAACTGCTTCCTGGGACCTTGGGTAGGATGTGGATGCAGATAGCCAACACCCCTCCTAGAAACATGAATCCTGGCTCTTCTGGGCCTGGCTTGGCCTTCTGCTCCATTTTAACCTCCTTCTGCCTAGGGTTTCTGCGTTTCACATCTGCCTGTTCAAAGGCAGCACTAACTGCTCCTGCTGTTTAAGGGGGCCCAGCTGTGAGATCGCCTCCTCTGGAGTAGCTCCACACCTGGGCTAGGTCATGACCATTCTGCCCTGTCCTGGACAGCCCCAGGTGGCCCCATGGCTGGTCCTGCAGGACTGGGGTCAGGGTGTGTGTAGCGGGAAGGAAGGGCACCTGCTCTTCTCTTCCTCCAGCTGTACGCGCAGCTTCTCTTCCAGCTGGTCAGGCAGCAAGGGCACGGCCATGTTTTCTGAGATCCCTGTAGGAGGGAGATGCCATGGGTTACTCCAAAGTGAAATGAAGACACAAGGAAAGGTGTGATATTTGCGGTAGATGAAGGAGTCAAAGTGTACCGGAAGATAAGTGGGGACCCAGTGAATTCTGTCAGGGACTTCTGGACAAGAACCCATTTTAGTCTCTCCTCCTCTGGATGCCAATCTCAGCTCAGCTGAGAGCCCCTGGGAGGAAACACTTCCATCATTATCTTCCCTCAGCTGTCCTGTCTCATCTCTGTCACTGGAAGGGAAGGTTTTCTTACATCTCTACATCCTTTTAGAATTGAGTTCACTCATTTCCTCTTGAGTCCCCAGGGAAGATGTAAAATAGCGTTTTCCCATCTTCTGATAAAGAGCCCTTCACATTCTCAGAAAACATCACAAAACCCTCCCGTATCACGTCTTTGTGGTAGTTGAAGTTGTGAATTTTCTAGCCTCAAAACCATGCCTTCTGTTTTTTCAATACTTCCCTTTAATGCAGTAGTTTTCAAGCTTGTTTAACATTAGAAGACTTAGAGAATTAAACAAAAACAAATGCACCAGTATTTGGCACAACCCCAAAGATTCCGGTTTAATAGGAATAGGGTGCTGTTGTTGTTCTTAGGTGCTGTTGAGTTAGTTCTGACTTATAGCAACCCTATGCACAACAGAACGAAACACTGTCCTGTCCTGCGCCATCTCACAATTGTTACGTTTGAACCCACTGCTGCCGCCGCCACGGTGTCAAGCCATCTCATTGAATGTCTTCCTCTTTTTCACTGACCCTCCACTTTGCAAGCATGATGTTCTTCTCCAGGGACCAGTCCCTCCTAACATGTTCAAAGTCTGAGAGACAAAGTCTTCTCTCAGACATCATCGCTTCTAAGGAGTACTCCTTAGAATGGGATAGGATAGAGTCTAGTGATAGTACTTTTAATGTATCCCCAAGTTATGCTAATAAACAATAAAAGTTGAGACCCACGCTCAGATGCCTTGCCAACAAGACTTGACTATAGAGTCAGGTTTGGCTTTGGGAAAGGGTAACCCTGTCAGAAGCAGTATTCTGGAGGCTACATCCTATATTCCTACGGTCTGACCACCATCTTGCTGCTCTGATGGAGGCTTCCTTTTTCTCTCTGTGTGCTTGTCTGGAGCCTGTTGTTCACCAGCCAGTGGGTGGGCTTGTTTATCCTCCTCAGCGTCTCTTTGTGGGTGCACTGAAGTTCTTAGCATCACAGAAGACATCTTAGAAGCGATACAGCTCTACTTCTGATTTTTGAAGGGGAAAATCTATGGTTCAAGACACTTTCTGGATATGATCAGAGTTAATCCTTAGAACACTCATTTAAGATAAGTACCATTATTCCTGTTTTGCCTAAGGGACTGTGAGGCTCAAATAGGTTAACTTACCCACGGCCACCAAGGTTAACTTCAGGTACCTGGATTCAAATCTGGGTTTGTTTGTGGTTGGCTTCAAGGGGTTTGGATCTAGAAATTCCTTTTATAATATTTCTCACAGATGTCTGCTTCAATGTTTCCAGTGCAAGATAGCACATTTCATTTTGAGCCTATCTGTTTCCTCTTACTTTGATGGACATCTGTCCCACTAACATCCACTCGTCTCTCCTTTGGCACTTCAGAGTCACACAGCAGGCCCTCCTCGCTACTCTGACAGCCCTTTAAATATTTTAGCAATAACAAAATACCATATGTTGGCACTTTATTTTCAGGCAGCCTCTGCCCAGTTACCTTATCTGGGGTCTCTGTCTTCCTTTTTCAGTGTCCAGCTTTTACACACATATGAGGCAACGGAAAAGACCACAGCTGGGTGCAGGTGCCCCTTAGTCATCAAAGTGACATCTTGGCTTCTTAACACTTTACAGAGATTTTTTTTTCTAGCAGATTTTCCCAATTCAATACGTTATTTGGTTTCTTGACTGTCACTTCAATGGATGGTGATTGTTGATCCAAGTAGAATGAACTCATTCTCAACTTGAATTTCTTCTTCATTTATCATGATGTTGTTTATGGGTCTTGTTGTAAGGATTCTCATTTTCCTTACATTCAAGTATCATCAATGAGTCTTTGACTTGCACCTGTAAGTGCTTCAAGTCATCCCTGCCTTGAGAGATCTCTGCTCTGTGGTGACTGGGTGGACGTCCTGCTTCACACACACCAGGTAGAAGGCTGTGGGAGATGGGCAGAGGAAGACTGTGGGGTCTGCATACAGTGGTCATCTCAGCCCGCCCAGTGGAGGTAGACTAAGGGCTGCATGCATGGGAGGAAGAGAGGAAGAAAGATCGAGATGGACTTTTCTTCCACCTCAAAGTTATGGCTGCCCCAACTTGGCTGCTGAGCCCTTTTATTGCAGAGCGGTTGTTGCTCCAATGTGGAGCTGTCTTTTCCTCGGATATTTTACAGATGCCCTGGATGTGTGTGAGGTGTTCAGGAGCCTCAGAGAAGAGAACTCATTCTGAATGCTGCTGACACAAGGACAGAAAGATTGTATCAGTGACTGTTCATGGAACACATTCTCTGTCTGGTCACTGTGCATTAACTCAGCTCTTCTCAACACTCCACTTGGCGGGTATTATCATGCCCATTTTACAGATAAGGAGGCAGAGGCTAAGGGCAACTCCACAAGCTACCAAATAACAGAACCAGTTCCCTCTGTAAGTGTCTGTCCCTGTTTCAGAAGCATCCTAGTGGGGAAGACCGACGTTAACCCAAGAAAAAATTGATGACATATTATAACACTGAGGGTTAAAAGGGAGTCCTGGTGTGGTGTGGTGTTGTAGGGCAATCACCTGACTGCAAGGACAGTTTGAACCACAAGGTCAGTCCACATTATACAGGTCACTGTGAGTCAGAACTGACTCCAGGGCTTTTAACAACAACAACAACAACAACAACAACAACAACAACAACAACAACAACAACAGGGGTTAAAAGGACGATACAAAGAGAAAGTTGATGAAAACATGGAGAAAGCAACTGCCACATTAGGTTGTTGTTGTTGTTAGGTGCCATCCAGTTGGTACTGACTCATAGCGACCCTATGCACAGCAGAACTAAACACTGCCCGGTCCTGCACCAACCTCACAGTCACTGCTACATTTGGACCCAGTGCTGCTGCCACTGTGCCAATCCATCTCATTGGGGGACTGGGGGTCTTCCTCTTTACCAAGCATGATGTCCTTCTCCAGGGACTGGTCCCTCCTTACAATATGTGTGAAGTATGAGAGACGAAGTCTGGCCATCTCGGTTTTCAGGGAGCATTCTGGCTGTACATCTTTTTTTTTTTTTTAAAGTTTTTATTGTGAATTGAGTGATAGTTTACATGAGGGAATATCAGTTTGCAATGATTACAACCCCCAGCATGCTTCATCATTCAACAGTATTTGCTTCTATTCCCTCAGGTTTTTTTTTTTTTTTTTTTTGGCTGTTCACCAAAACTCTCAGGAATATTCAAACAGCTAAAGGGCACACCCTGACCCCAGGCCACCAGCACACATCCCCTCTCCCTCCATGAGTCTAGAATCCCTAGCTGCTCCATCTCTCTATGTCATCATCTCTGTCTCAATCTCTGGCATTGATGTTTCTCTGGATAGGGTCCCACACTCTGCTCCCGCTCTTCAACCTTGATGGTCCCAGGGTCCTCTGCTCTGCTCAGGGTCCTCACCCCTTTTTGCTACAAAACTTCTACCTTTACAGTTGTGACATTTGCAATCAGTCATGATAACAATTACTCACTATTGAATCATGAGAGTCTTGTCCCCATCTCCTTTCACTAGACCCATCTAGACAGGATGAAAACCACTCAGTGGGGATTCTACCTTTCCCTGCATACTCTGGATCTAAACTCCCTCTTGAAAACTTGTAAGCCAGTCACTTCATGTTTTTACAGCTCCCCCATTTTAGGTAGCCACTGTCTAAGTTACCGATCCCTATCAACCTTGTGTATAGAGGGGATGGGAATGATCCTTGCTGTAAAGATTCTTTCCCTCTTGGTTGGTATTTTAAGCTACTACATCCATAAGGGTAGGTCAAGTACATCAGATTGTAGCGATTTACACGTTTTCTTAAATTTTTTTTTTTTTTTTTTCTTTTCCTTCCTCTAGTAAAGTTCTGAACATCCAGCCACTGAAGCTAGGTCCAGTGGGCACTATCTTCAAGTTTGGGCGCCCTTGTGCATATCCCCTCACTTCATATCAACTGGACACTTCACTCTCAGCTCTAGTCCTCTGTAACCATGTCCTTGTCCGTGGGCTCAGGAGCCCCCAGGTCTCACCATACTTCGGACCAACCAGCTCTCACCATACTCCAGGTCGATGGGGGTCTATGTAACTTGGTTGGACTTAGCCCAACTCTTTATTGCTGCTTTCCTCCCCTCTTCCACTCACCAGTAGACCAATGTGGTCATCAGCAAGCTTACATGTCTGCTCGTGTATTCTCTTTGAGTTTTAGTCTTGGGAGGGGTTTGTCTTGAAGGGACTTGATTGTTTGCCTTGATGACTCCCCAGAGAACAACTTGCTAGTTCTTGTAGTCTGGCTGTACATCTTCAATCAACACACATTGGTTTGGTCTTTTGGCAGCCCATGGCATTTTAATATTCTCCTCTAACACCATAATTCAAATGCATCAATTATTCTATGGTCTTCCTATTCACTGTCCAACTTTCATATGCATATGAAGTTCTTGAAAATATCATGGCTTGGGGTCAGGCTCACCTTAGTCCTCAAACTGACATCTTTGCTCTTCAATACTTTAAAGAATCTTGTGCAGCAGATTTGCCTAATTGTTGATTGTTTGATTTCTTGACTACTGCTTCCATGAGTTTTGATAGTTGATCTGAGCAAACTGAAGTCCTTGACAACTTCAATCTTTTCTCCATTTATCGTGATGTACATTATAGAAGATATCAATATAGATTGCATTATAGGAGATGATTCCATTGCATTACAGTAGATTAGATCCACAGGTAGAGAGGTTAAGATTCCAATGCATAGTATGGATCGAATTTTATGCTCTCAAAATTTGCATTGGAATCCTAACCTCTCTACCTGTGGATCTAATCTACTGTAATGCAATGGAGTTATCTTCTACAACACAATCTATCATAATGCAGTTAATCAGTCAGTGGAGGTCATCCCAGTGTGGTGGTGGTGGTGGTAGTGGTAGTGTGACGTGGAGTTGGTTCCGACTCATAGTGGCCCTGTACAGGGTTCCCAAGGCTGTAAATCTTTATGGGAGCAGAAGTTTCATCTTTCTCCCGTGGAGCAGCTGGTAGTTTCGAACTGCTCACCTTGAGGTTAGCAGTAGGGTGTGCCATAAACCTAATCACTTCTGAGTTGAACAAAGAGTGGCACATACTCAGAAGACAGATGCTATGTGAGAATAGCCAAGAACCAAGGATGGCATGGGGCTACCCTCAAGGAAGGAATCACCATGGCCAACACCCTGACTTGGACTTTTAGCATCCAGGACTCTGAGAAAAGAAACTTCTGTTCTTTAAAGGCATCCGCCTGTGGTATTCATTTCATAGCAGCACTAGGGGGCTAGAAGACAGTGCTCAGGGGAGGCCTCTCTGAGGAGGGGGCATTGGAGCAGAGACCTGAATGAAGGAAGGGACAAGTGTGCAGAAGTCAGGGGCAGAGTGTACAACAGTGAGTGCAAAGGGCCTGAGGTGGGAGCCTACTTGGTATGCCTTCGGAGCAGTGAGCAAGCCAGTATGACTGAAACTTTGGTAAGGGAAAGGGATGCAGGAGCTGAGCTCTGTGAAGATCTTGAGGCCAGATCATGTAGGACCTGGTGGGCCATGGTAAAGGTTCAGCTTTGAGAGAGATGAGAAGCTGGAGATTTTGAGGAGAGGAATGGCATGACCTGTTTCTTGAATTGCTAAATCCAGGTCTTTTGCTGATGGAGACAAAGCTATTCCAAACTAAAGAATTGTTACTATGGAGCAGCGCCAGGATGGTGCAAGTGTGTTGAAAGGATCTAGGAAAGGGAGCTGGGGCGAGGGACCTAAGGCAGCCAGAATGAGGGCATTTCATACCCCAAGACACAAGCTATCCATGTTGTCATGACAACCAAATGGACTGGTGCCAAAGGTGGTGTTTGCTTAGTGAGATGCATTGTAATCCCACTGGGAGACAGCTCCTGGCTGCTTCTGATGTTTTTTTCAGACTTGGCTTATCAATGCCCTCTGAATAGAAATAGGGGCTGGGAACTCAAAGGGAACCAAACAAAAGTGACTAAACAAGAAGAGAGGGAAAGGGAGTAATTAAAGGGCATTTGGGCTTTGTAGGTCTCCATCCCCACTGGGACTGTGGCCAGGGACAGAACCTCCAATCACCTGACAGGAGGCAGAAGCCCTCCTCCCCCCCACCCCCCTTCAAGGTCAGATTCTGGCTGGGACAGGAGCATGGGAGGGCAGAGCCTGGAGTGCAACTCTCTCCCTCTCCACAGTAATACAGAAGTAAGAAAAGAGAGCTGCATTTCAGAGGCCCTGGATCTGAATGCCACACCATGACAGTTCAGCAGTAACTGAAGCTTCAAGTCAGGGACAAACATAGGCCCAGGTTGACCTTCTTGTGTCTGAAGTTTCAGGGGTTTGGGAACTAGCAGGGCAAGGACAATGACCAGAGGGGACTTTGCTGGGAAGGCCAGCGAAGATGTGAGCCCACTCCTGCCTGGCTTCATTTCAGAGGCATTGGAGGAATCTTCATTCTTCTTCCACTTCCTACACCCTTTCTGGCTCTCACACAGACACACACACACACAGAGAGACACACAGAGACACACACACACAGAGACACACACACACAGACACACACACACAGACACACACACACACAGACACAGACACACACACACACACACACACACACACACACGGCAGAAGGCTCCTACCCAGTTATCCAATGTGTGAAACGTACAGAATCTAATTTCTTTGGTTCAGCGGTTCTCAACTGTGGGTGCACATCAGAATCACTTAAAGAGCCTGTGAATGCACAGGGACAACTAGGCCCTCCCTCCTTTGAGGTAGAATTTGCCAGGTAGGCTTCCCCCCGGCGATTCTGATCTTCAACCATTTTCAGAAGCACTGCACAGACTTTGAGCCAAACTGAAATGCAAGGACTCCATGGAGGAGTTCCTGAGAATGCAGGACCTGAAGAGGCTCAGAGAGGTGGGTGTATGGAAGCTAGCACCTAGTCCAGACCCATGGGACCCACTGTGGGCAAAAGGGAGTCCCTGGGTGGTGTGAGTGGCTAATGTGCTTGGTTGGTACCAAAGTGTTGGAAGTTCTAGTTCACCCAGAAGCCTCTCAGAAGAAAGGCTAGGCAATCTATTTCTGAAAATTCACCCATTAAAAACCATATGGAGGACAGTTTTGCTCTGATATACACGGGGTCACTGTGCATCAGTCAACTCCACAGGAACTGGTTTACTGGGTGGAGGAAGGGGCTCAGGGCTTGGGAACAAGGAAGACACACTCTTTGTAGGGTTGGAGCTGGCAGTACTTGGCCTCTGTAGGTGCTCAAAGCAATCAGAGGGATGATATCCACCACAGATCTACTACAAGGGCCAGGGAGTTTCCATGTAGTATTTTATGTTATCTCCCTATGGGGACACAGGGTTCTGTCCGACAGGTGAGTCACACTGTTAGTAAGTAGAGCTAGGGCTGAAATCCATCTCTGTGGACTTCAAAGCTGCTATTTCTTCCCTTTGCAAATGATTCTGAGAATGAAGGAAGCCACAGGGCAGATCACTGATGGTGGTGTTGACTTGCCCATGGTAACTCAAGGGGATGTTCTTTCCTACCAATGACTCTCATACCTGGATCTGGAACAATGAACAAAGCTTCACTGCCCTTTACCAATTGACGCCACACTCTACAACTCTGATCCCACTTGGCATCTGAGGTTCACCTGCTACCCACTCTCCAGATTGTGGGCAGCTCACAGGATAGCCAGGGACACTTGGCTCAGCCTCACGACCTTGTACTGGGAGTCTAAGGAAGACAATACTGACATTTCCCACAGACACTCTATGGGTTCCCATCAAGCAAAGGCTTCAGGGCCTAACTTGGCCAGAGCTTGGCCCATGCTCCATGTTGGAGGGGGTGGTGAGTTATGTGGCTATACCATGGCAGACAAGGCCTGGGAGCCAGGGAGGTATTCCAGCTGGTCACCTCAGTTATCCAACTAATGATTCATTTGCTCGTCACCCACTCTGGGTCTCCTTAGGGCTAAACTGTCTCAAAGAACTATAGATCACTCAGCCTCACCTTGTTTGAGAAGTCAAAGTGTCTATTGGTGTGGAGATTGATGGTGTCGGTGGCTCAATTACCACAATGGTCAGCAGCTTGGAGGCAAAGATTCTGGCTGCCCAATCAGACCATTTCCTGTTTAATGGCTCAAATTTATTGTCAGCTGGAGTAATCACATGCTGATGGGTGCTCAGTGCCACCATCCATCTTGATGTTGATTTTGTGTAACACCTTAGCTGCCCCTGGCATGCTTAGGCTTAAGGGTGTGATGAATAACCATGCAGACACATGGCAGGGACTGATAATTTCTCAGGCACACTCAAGCCCTCTGTCTCACTGACTGCCTCTATCATCCCCATGGGGAGAACGGGACTCTCCCTGATGAAAAATGGCCACATTTTAATATAATTCGAAGCGTTCAGTATGCCTGCTGGGAGCAAAGCACAGGCCCAGACAAGTCCTTAATAGAAGGCTGTCCACCGTTTCTTCTATGTGAGGAATTTCCCTGTTACTACTAGGCCTTTCTAGCCAAGATGGCGCCCTTAAGATGGCTTCCACTTTGATATCGGCTCCTTCTCCAGTGGGCCTCCTCAGAGGATTCAGACCACGTACAAAGGGTCAGTGTGGACTTGCAGTCAATATGAGGGAGGCCTGAGGTGCATACTTGAAAGGGAGGAGAGATATTTCTGCTCACTTCTATCACCACTTTTATTCCTCTTTCAAGTTTTAATGGGAGTGCTCTCTTTGTCATGTCTGTCCACAGTCTTTTTCTGCTGGAACCCCAGAGCTACCTCTAGGTTCCCATTCAACAGTTCTCTTATCACAGCCACTCAAAGCGTGGACAGTGACCTCTGGATTCAGACCCCAAGATTCCCCTCTTTCCCAAGCCCATGATGGCACCTCTGCCTACCATCCCATCTCCGCAGAGGCAAGTCTGTCCAGGATGCTACTTTCCCCAGCCCATTGTGACTTTCTCATTCCTCAGTCTCAAATTTCTGAAATTAGAGTTTTTCCTCAAAGTTTCAAGTCACTTGGGTCTAGCTGACACATGGTGACCATATGTCTTGGTTTCAGTGACTGTCAGAGAGACATTAGCGGGAATGTTGGCAACTCTAAAACCCAAGGACAGCTTCAGAACACTGCCCCCAGCCAGTCTGGAGTGCTCTCAGGCCACATAGGACTTTCTGGGGGAAGGCAGGTATTCCTGTGCCTACAAGACAAAGCATGGGCCTTCTTCCTCTAAAAACCTCTCAGGATGATTGTTTGTAAAGTTTGGTCAATTATCTTCGTGGCTTGTAAGACAAATTTCAGTATTTTTAGAAATTGAGTTGAGGATCCTAAATAAAAGTATCTCTCTCCACTTTTGTAAAACTTATCTGCTGCTAACCAATTTGTAAACGTGTTCCTCTGGCAATAACTTATCAGATATCAGAGTCAAAAGTGAGTGCGGAGACACACAACAAAGTAGAGCTGGCAGGTTTTCAAAGTTAAGATGGCTGGAGCTAGCAAGACAACCAGAATACCCACATTCAGTTAGAAAAAGGTTAAAAGGAATTTTTAAAGAGAATTTCTTTAAAGAGAGTTGGCATTTTGCCTTACCTATTTCTGTCAAGCAGATTCCGACTCACCAGGGACCTTACAGGACAGAGCAGAAAGGTTCCAGAGGGCTCCAGAGGCAGTTGTTGTTGTTGTTAAGTGCCGTGGAGTCGGTTCCGACTCAAAGCGACCCTGCACAGGGTTTCCGAGGCTGTAAATCTTTACGGGAGTAGAAAGCCTCATCTTTCTCCCGCGGAACCGCTGGTAGTTTCGAACTGCTGACCTTGCGGTTCACAGCCCGATTCATAACCACGGAGGCAGTAAGCCTTTAAAGAAGTAGATGGTCTCATCTTCCTCTCATAGAGCACCTGGTAGGTTACAACCACTGGCCTTTCCATTAGCACTCCAACTCCTAACCCACTGCGCCACCAGGCTTCCCTGTAAGGCACTTAACCAAAAACCAAACCCACTGCTATCAAGTTGATTCCAGCCCATTGTTGTTGTGTGATGCCATCGAGCCAGTTCTGACTCACAGCAACATTCTGCACAACAGAATGAAACATTGCCCAGTCCTGTACCATCCTCACAACTGTTGTTACATTTGAGCCCATTGTGACTGCCATGGCGTCAAGCAATCTTGTTGGGGGTCTTCCTCTTTTTCACTGATCATGACTTTACCAAGCATGATGTCCTTCTCCAGGGACTGGTCCCTCCTGATAACATGTCCGAAGTATGAAATACGAAGTCTCGCCATCCTGGCTTCAAAGGAGCATTGTAACTGTACTTCCTCTAATACAGATTTGTTTGTTCTTCTGACAGTCTCTGGTACTTTTATTATTCTTTTCTAACACCATACCTCAAATATATCACTTCTTCTATGGTCTTCCTTATTCTCTGTTCAATTTTTCACATGCATATGAGGTTATTGAAAATACCATGGTTTGGGCCTGGCACACCTTAGTCCTCAAACTGACATCTTTGCTCTTGAACACTCAAAGATGTCTTGTAGAACAGATTTGCCCAAATCAACGTCATTTGATTTCTTGACCACTGCTTCCATGAGTACTGATTGTGGATCCAAGCAAAATGAAGTCTTTGACAACTTCAATCTTTTCTCCATTTATCATGATGTTATTTATTGGTTCAGTTGTGAGGAGTTTTGTTTTCTTTGCATGGAGGTGCAACCCATAGTGAAGGCTATGGTCTTTGATTTTTATCAATAAGTATTTTAAGCCCTCTTCACTTCCAGCAAGCAAGGTTGTATCATCTGCATATTGCAGGTTGTTAGGGAGTCTTTATCCAGTCCTGATACCATGTTCTTCTTCATATAATCCAGCTTCTTTGATTACTTGTTTGGCATCCAGCTCATAGCGACCCCATATAGGATAGAGCAGAACTGTTCTTCAGGGTTTCTGAGACCGTAAATCCTTATGGGAGCCTACATCTGATGGTCCTTGTGTGGCACTGTACGATAAACACTGAATCTCAAGGTCGGTTTGAACCACAAGGTTAGTGGTTCAAACTCACCAGCCACTCCTCAGAAACCCTATACAAGGTTGCTATGAGTCAGAACTAATTCGATGGCACTTAATAACAACAACAGCTGCTGGTGAATTTGAACCACTGACCTTGCAGTTAGCAGCCCAGTGCTTATCCCAAAGAATCACCAGGGCTCCTTTAGGGACTTAAGCCTTTTAATTTCCCTCATGGAGAATGGTGTGTGTGTAGGTGTTTTTCTTCCTACACCCCCTGCCCCTCGAGAGTTCGTGAGAGGAGTTTGAAAGAGACCATTCAATGTGGCAGGGAAAGTGGGAGTATACTTATGAATATATAGATTTGATGGAGAGTAATTGTATATGGTATTTATCTTTGCTGCAAATATATCCATGAATGTGGTAGAGCATACAGGGGCCAAAGTTATAAAGGCTTCTTAGACACAACCAGACACCTTGAGGGAATAAGTTGCTGGACTTGCAGGCTCAGGACCATCATCTCAGGGAACATCAATATCAATTGACATAACATAATCCACACAGACAATGATCTACATTGTTCACTTTGGTGAGTAGTAGCAGCTGGGGTCTTAAAATCTCGTGAGAGGCCATCTAAGATGTAACTACTGGTCTCTCCCCGTCTAGAGGAAAGAAGACCCAATGGAAACAATTAGTCCACTGGACCATTCAGACATCACGATCCAGTCCTGAGACTGGAAGAATTCAACGGTGCCTTGCTCTGAAAAGGATCACAGTAGAAGTTCCTGAATAAAGTGGGTGAAAATGTGGAACAAGACTCAAAATCATAAAAAAGACCAGGCTTACTGTCAGATAGAGACTGGTGGAGCCCCCGAGACTATGGCCCTTGGTGGAAATGAACTCACTTCCATGGCACAGATTTTCAACTAAGTCCATAGGGCAGACAAGAACACAACTTAACATAAACAACCACTTGATATCAAAAGGCAGCCTTTGTTCAAGAACAAAGTTCAAAAGGGGTAGGAAAGGAGGAGGAATGGAAACAGGAAACACGGGGGTGGAGGAAGATGGGATAAGGCATTTTCATTGTGGAAATTGTAATCAATGAGATGAAACAAAATGCCTATGGATTATTGAATGGAAAACAGACCTATTCCGTAAACCTTCACCCAATTCAAAGTAAAAAAGGAAGGAAGAAACTAAAACAAGAAAGCTTGCTGAGAATCCTCTGGGATGTGTGTGAGCCTAGGGAGCAGACTGAACTGATGTCTGATTCCATTCAGGAAATCTAGCGGGTTGGGAATGAGCTGATGGGCTGTTAGGGAGAAGAGCAATGAATTGCTTGCTGTATGCTTGTGGACCTGCACTGTAAGCATGGACGAAAGTCAAGTTAGGGTTAATGGTGTGCTGGTAGATGTTTAACAACCAATTCTCTAGAGAGGTGGGGTGGTGAGGGTAGACTCTGATTTGTAGTGTTTACCCATTTTTGTGGCACAAATACTCCATCATGACCAGTATCAAGCTACCATCACAAATGTCCCTGAAAGTGGAGTTGGGAACAGATTCCTTCTTAAGAGCCAGTATAAACCATTACTAGGGTACCAATTGGAGTCCTGGTATGGCATTTCAGGTTGTTGTGCTGGACTGCAAAGTCAGTTTGAACCACAAGGTTGGCAGTTCAAGCTCACCAGCCACTCTTTGGAAACCCTATACAGGGTCTCTATAGGTGAGAACTGACTACACGGCACTTAACAACAACAACAACAGTACACTAATTAGATTCTCCAGCATACCACTAAAGACTTAAGCGTAGAAAAATGTGGTGTACACACACAATGGAATATTATCTAGTCATAAGAGAAATGAAGCCCTATGTGGATGACCCTTGAAAAACATTATGCTGAGTAAAATATCAGCAGTAAAAGGAGAGATATTGTATGATTTTACTTGTATGAAATAAGTAAATACATAGAAATCAAAGATTATTAGTGGTTTTCCCAAGGTGGGAGGAGGGAGTGTTTTTGCTTAGGGAACATTGAGTTGATGTTAATGGTATTTGCAAAGGACAGTGAGAAAGGCTGCACAACTTGAAGAATGTAATTTGCGTTACTGAAGTATATAGGTAGAAATCATTGAGATGGTGGAAGCTTTATTATGTATCTTTTCACCACAATAAAAAAGTAACAAACAAAAAGACAGCCATAACCAGTTGCCATGGTGTAGTGCTGTGGGTTAATGCTCCAGACTGCAAAGCCATTTGAACTGCAAGGTCAGCGGTTCAAGCTCACCAGCCACTCCGCGGAAACCCTATACAGGGTCGCTATGGGTTGGGATCAACTGGATGGCACATAACAACAACAACAAACCGGTTGCTACAGAGTTGGCGCTGATTCATTGAGACCCCCCTCTCTATGTGTGCCAAAGGGTTTTCAACGGCTGCTGTTTTTGGGGAAGTACATGACCAGACTTTTCTTCCAAGATGCTGCTGGGCAGACATGAATATCCAACCTTCTAGCAAGCTGTGCTTGCTGACTGTTTGTATCATTTAAGACTTATATTTGCTCTAAAGGGCTACCTAAAGGTGCACAGTGCCTCAGCAGGAAGAAACCTGAAGACAGACCACAGGGTGTCTGGGGCTGTATGTTGGAACTATTCTATTTGACTCTCTGATGTCACCATTCAGCCTCTTTTACCTTCCTCTTCCTCTATAGAGTGCACTGGCCAGATGACTCATAGATCAATGAATGAGCTTGCTTCCCTCTACATTCTAACTGGGGAACATTGGCAAGGATTTAGAGAGCAGAGGAGAGTGGGGATGGAAACTCTATACAGGGTCGCTATGGGTCAGAATCGACTCGACAGCACTTAGCAACAACAAAAACAAGCAGAGTGTAGGGAAACCACACAGAAACCACACAGAAAAGCGTAGTACCCCAGAGCCAGGAACAAACAGCCAGACAGGAAGCTTTGCTGCCCCAAGGCCATGGTGAGTGTGGTGAACGTACCTTACTAGCGTTGTTGTCCCTCCTATATACACATATGTACCACTTGGCTCAAAACTGAGCCATGAGGTTGAGATCACTTCCAGACCTGCAGGGTAGCTGAGGGCCATAGTTTCGGGTTCCACCAGCCTCTTTCTAACCAGTGAGTCCCATCTTTTATGATTATTATTATTTATTTATAATTTTGAGTGTTGTTTTAGACAGTAATTTTTGTTTGTTCTTTGAGCCCTTGGAATTGAATTCCCCATAGAGTTCTGGAAATTATTATAAGTCATTTCAGACACAAAAACATTACAACAAAGAATATAAAAACCACTCTTGTACCACCCTCATAGTTTGAAGAAATCGAAATAGCTTGCCATAGTCACTTTAGTTCTTTTTTTTTCTCACCCTTCTTTTTTTGAAAATAGAACATTGGCAGCACAGTTAGTGCGGGTCTCCTGTGTGCCTCCCCACTCCAGTCTCCGTTCTCTCTGGGGACGGCACTACACTGAGGAGGCATATGGTCTTCTCTTCATGTTTTACTCTTCTCACTCCATATCGTAAATGTCCTTGAACATTACTTAACTAATTCTTGACCTACAAGGAGGTCACATAGGTGTTTTTCTTTATAAATACTTGTTGGAGTGTATATCCATACATAGAAATTTTATGCATCTTTCTACATTTATGCTACCTTTTACAATAGAATGTAAAAAGTTCCCATTCTCCCTAATAAATAGTATTAAAATTTTGTAATTTATACAAATGGTATCGTTCAGCAATCTTCTTTCAATCAACCTTGTTTTTGAGAGTTAGTCATATTGGTACATGCAAATCTAGTTTATTCATTTTCAAGTCTCTGTGGTGTTCTATTATATGAATCAATGATGAATTCACCCCACCCCTACTAGGGGATCTTTGAGATATTTTCTGGTTTTGTCTTTGCTTGTTTGATAAAAATGATGTGATGAACGTCTCCTTGGGTACATATGTATGTGACACATCGGGTGTATGTTCTTAGACATGGAATTGCTGGGTTGTGGCATTTGCATAGCCTCATCTTTACTGTTGAGTCCAATTCCAATTCATAGAGATGCTATGTACAACAGAATGAAACACTGCCTAGCCCTGTGCCATCCTCAAATCGTTACACTTGAGCCCATCACTACTGCCACTGTGCCAACCCATCTTGTTGGGAGTCTTCCTCTTTTTCGCTGTCCTCCACTTTACCAAATATGAAATATTTTTCCAGGGACTAGCCCTTCCTGGAAATATGTCTGAAGAATGCGAGATGATGTTTGGCCATCTTGGCTGTACTTCTAAGAAAAAGTCATTGTTCTTTTGGCAGTCCATGGTACTTTTAATATTCTCCAACACCAGAACTCATATGCAATAATATTTCTACACTCTTCCTTATTCACTGTCAAACTCTCACATGCATATGAAGCTACTGAAAATACCATGGCTTGGGTCAGGAATACGTTAGTCCTCAAACTGACATCTTTGCTCTTGAACACTTGAAAGAAGTCTCGTTCAGAAGATTAGCCTAAAGCAATACGTCATTTGATTTCTCAAATAAACATCAGTATTTTTTAAACACCACTAAAAGCTTTTCGCTGATTGTTTAGAACACATAAATATCCTCATGTATATTTGAGGATAGACAACCCTGGCTTCCTGTTGATAGATTTTCAGCAATCTCACCATCAGTTTCTCTAGGGTGATGTGAAGGACTTATTCAGCTGTACTGTGCACACAGGAGTCCTGGTGTGGCACTGTGGGTTAATACGCTGAACTGCAAGGTCAGTTTGAACTTCGAGATCTGTGGTTCAAGCTCACCAGCTGCTCCTCAGAAACCCTATACAGGGTCACTATGAGTTGGAACCGACTCCACAGTCCTTAACAATAACAACTATGCATGCAACAGAGCTGTTCTGAGGAATTCTCAAGCCCTTTGCCTGGGCTGATTTTTGCTGAGCACACATGGTGATTTTGAGCACGTATAAGGAAAAGAGAGGACAGATGGAGGGCTACACACGAGCCAGAACACATTCTAGTCTAGCAGATGAAGTCAAGAGGCTAGAATTTTGTCGCTGTATGTTTGGTCAAATGCCTAATTTATTCAAAATCGTGCTACTTTTGTTTCACATTTGCCTGATGAAGAGAAAAAATGACTCTGGCAACTGGTAACAGGATCATCAGCAATCCAATGCCTCCCACTCAAAGGATCAGACAGCTCCTTTCTGGGGCTCAATTGTATTTTCTAAGGAAGAGTAATTAATGGTGCCTGTAGCAAATATGGTTCAAGAGATGTTGCTGGCAGTGCCTGTGGGACTTTGGTAATACCCACCAGTGATGCCAATTAGTGCTGGTAGCTGAGAGCCATGGTGGGCTCTGGAAGGAGGGAGCTGTGTGCACTGCCCAGGCATTTGGTACATTTGGCTTCTCGCGCTCAGATTTAGATTTCACGAGGGTTTGCTGAGCACTTACTCTGCCCCTTGGTTCCAACACATATCTACCTAGCTTAATACTCCCTAAATCCTGTGGGGTCGACCTACTTCTTTTGTGGAGAAGGAAACAGAAGTTCATGAAAGTTAACAGACCAGGGTTACACAGCGAGCAATGAATAATGGGAAGATTCAAGCAGGGCTTTCCTGATTCTGAGGGGAGCTCCCTTGGACAGAACACAGCTGCAGTCTTGGACTGCACTCCGGAGGGCACACACAGCTTCTGTTGGTTCCAGTGTGACTGGGGAGGAAGTTTGGAATGTCACAATCTGGAGCCTTGGAAATTGGGAACTGGGAAGAGAAATGGAGTGAGACTCCTCTCTCACAGCCTCCGTCTCCAGTCTGGAAATGTGAGCTAACTCTACATTTATACAAGGTGGGACACCAAGTGTAAATTAGAATCTACTCAGTGGTTAGACTTCATTAGTGACTTTACAGCGCTATCTGAGTTCGTTTGAAACCCATTTAGACACCACCTCAGTCTTTGAGGAAGCTATTTCCTTTATATTCTGTCTTATTCCAACGGGTCAACATTTTTATCATTCATTTCTGGTACGATAAATCATCTCTAATTCATCAAAGTACTCATATGTCTCCTTACTAACACGGTGTTTCTCTAATGTGTCAAAGCAGTCTGCACTCACAAAGAGGTAAAACTGGGGCACCCGAGGGCTGAGGGGTGTTAGAGATTCATTTGATTATTCAGCAAGCAAGTACTGAGAACCAGCCAAGGCTTAGAGATGGTGCTGTTGTTGGTGGTGTTAAGTGTAGTGGAGTTGGCTCTGACTCATAGAAACCCTGTATAGGGTTTCTGAGGAGAGGCTGGTGAGTTTGAAATGCCACCTTTCAGTACAAACCCACCAGTCGGTGCTAGCACTATAGGTAGCATTTGACCCAAGGACATCTGTTTACAGACGTCAGATTTTAGGAACAAAGCCCCTTGTTGCTGTTTTGTTGTTCAGTGCCATCGAGTCAATTCTGACTCATAACAACCTTCTGCACAACAGAATGAAACACTGTCCAGTCCTGCACCTTCCTCACAATTGGTGTTACACTTGAGTGCATTGTTGCTGTCACGGTGCCAATCCATCTTGTTGGGGTTCTCTCCCTCTTTTTTTGCTGACTCTCCATTTTACTAAGCAGGATGTCCTTTTCCAGGGAATGTTCTCTCCTGAAAATATGTCCAAAGTATGATAGATAGTTTGGCCATCCTGGCTTCCAAGGAACATTCTGGTTGTACTTCTTCCAATACAGATTTGTTTATTTCTTCTGGAAGTCCATGGTACTTTTAATATTCTTCTCCAACACCATGACTCAAATGCATCAATTCTTCTACAGTCTTCCTCATTCACTGCCCAACTTTCACATGCATATGAGGTTATTGAAAATACCATGGCTTGGGTCAAGCGCATCTTAGTCCTCAAACTGACATCTTTGCTCTTGTACACTTTAAAAAGGTTTTGTGTAGTAGATTTGCCTAATGCAATATTTTGTTTGATTTCTTGACTGCTGCTTACATGAGTTTTAATAGTGGATCCAAGCAAAATGAAATCTTTGACAACTTTAATCTTTTCTCCATCTAGCATGATGTTATTTATTGGTCCAGTGGTGAGGATTTTTATTTTCTTTACTTTATGGTGCAGCCCATACTGAAGGCTGTGATCTTTGATCTTTATCAGTAAGTATTTTAAGTTCTCTTTGATCTCAGCAAGCAAGGTTGTATCATCTGCATATCCCAGGTTGTAAATGAGTCTTCCTCCAATCCTGACACCAAGTTCTTCTTCACATAATCCAGTTTCTTGGATTCATTGCTCAGCATACAGATTGAATACGTATGGTGAAAGAATACAACCTTGGCACACAACGTCCTGATTGAAACCAGTCAGTATCCCCTTGTGCTGTTTGAACGACTGCCTCTTGGTCTTTGCACAGGTTCCTCATGAGCACAATTAAGAGTTCCGGAATACTCACTTGCTGCACTGTTGTCTATAGCTTGTTATGATCCACACAGTCGAAAGCCTTTGCATAGTCAATAAAGCACAGGTAAACATCTTTCTGCTATTCTCTGCTTTTAGCCAAGATCCATCTGACGTTGGCAATGGCATCCCTCATTCCACATCCTCGTCAGAATCAGGCTTGAAGCTCTGGCAGCTCCTGTCAGTGTACTGTTGCAGCCATTTTTGAATTCTCTTATGCAGAATTTTGCTTGCATGTGATATTAATGATATTGTCTGATGATTTACACATTCCATTGGGTCACCTTTCATTAGAATGGGCAAAATATGAATCTCTTCTAATCAGTTGGTCATGCTGTTGTCTTCCAGATTTCTTGGCATAGATGAGTGAGTGTCTCCTGTGCTGCATCAATTTGTTGAAAGATTTCAATTTGTATTCCACCATTTCCCGGAGCCTTGTCCTTTGCCAGTGCCTTCAGTACACATTGGACTTCTTCCTTCAGCACCATTGACTCTTGATCTTAGGCTACCTTTTGAAATAGTTGAACATCGATAATTTCTTTTTGGTATTGTGTGGTTGTTGTGAAGTGCCATTGAGTAGGTTCCAATCCATAGTGACCCTGTATAGGGTTTCCGAGGAGCAGCTGGTGAGCTTGAACCACTGACCTTGCAGTTCAAATGGCTTTGCAGTCTGGTGCATTAACCCACAGTGCCACACCAGGACTCCCTTTTGGTATAGTGACTGCGTATTTCATCCATTTTCTTTTGATGCTTTCTGCATCATTCAGTATTTTCCCCAAAGAATCCTTCAGTACTACAAGTCGAGGCCTGACTTTTTGTTCAGTTCATTAAGCTTGGGAAATACTGAGAGTGTTCTTCCCTTTTGGTTTTCTAACTCCAGGTCTCTGCACATTTCAGTTTGACATACTATGGTGGCTTGCTTGTTGCTATGATTCTGGAAGCTGTGGCACCATTGTTTTAAATATCAGCAGGGTCACACATGGATGACAAGTTTCAACTGAGTTTCCAGACTAAGACCTAGTAGGAAGGAGAGGCGAGCTACTTCTGAATGTTTAGCCACTCAGAACCTTACCAACAGCAATGGAAAACTGTCAACCCAAAGACCCTTAGCACATCTTTAAGGCAAAAATATGGTCCTTTATCGATCTCACTGATTTTGTTGACAAATATGTACAGAGGACCTCCTCTGTGCCAATCTCTGCAGTGGGTGCTGGGAATGGATAAGAAAATAAATAACTGCCACACAATAGGATAACCTCTATTAGAGAGGTAAGGGACCCTGGTAGCATAGGGGATTACAAACTGGGCTGCTAACCACAAAGTCAGAAGTTTGAATCTACCAGTGGCTCTGTGGGAGAAAGATGAGGCGTTCTGCCTTTGTAGAGATTTATAGCCTCAAAAACCCTATACAGGGTCACTATGAGTTGGAACTGACTCGTTGGTACACAACCACCATTATAGAGGTATATGCAGAGTTCTGTGTGAGTCCAAAGGAAGTTGAGATGGTTTCGAGGAAAGGAAGACTGGATTAACTGTCTTTGTTAATCTCTAAAGGGAGGAAGATGTGTGAGATGTTGAAAGTCAGGTGACTTGGTGCTTGACTACCAACTGAACATCAATGGTTCAAATCTCCTCAGTGGGTACCTTGGAAGAAAGGCCTCGTGATTGGTTTCTGAAAGATCACAAACATTGAAATTTCTATACAGAGCATAGTTCTGCTCCGACACAGATGAGGATGCCATGAGTTGGAATCCACTTGAGGCCAACTTGATTTTATTTTTGTGGGGAGGGGTTAGAAGGGGGATTTGGTTGAATTGGCATGCATTAAAAAAAAAGCAACTGGAACCTGGGTCCTGCTGCTTGAATTCAAGCTCTCTTCCTCCCCACGCCATGGTCCTGACTGGGCTGTGTGAAACATCTAGGTCTCCATGTCATCCATTTTGCCCCAGTAGAGTCCCTTTGGTTCTGTCTCAGTCAACTGGTTCCTCTCCACACTCTGGAATCCCACATTTCACACACTGTTTGGATGATACTAAGTATTCATGAAATCTGTTGAATAAGTAGATGACAGTTTGGCCTTTTGTTTTCTCTTAAATTTGTTGTGCACGGGTGCAGAATTTAAAAAAACTCAGTCTTACATAATTTAACACCAAATGGGGGTGGGGTGGCTTGGGGAATAGCAACCGCCAAGCCTTCTTTTGGAGAACAACAAAGATGCCACAAGAGGTCACTGCAGGAATTCTGTTTGGGAGAAAAGTGCTACTCAGCAGACACTAAGCTCCAAAGAGGCCCTAAGAGAGGGGGCTGTCAGCTCCCTGTCTTCCTCAGGCCCCTGCAGGGGATTCAGAGCTGTTGCTGCCTGAGTCTCGGAGTGGAGTGCACACTGCCCAGTGGCAATACAAGGGCTCCACTTGGCATTGGAGCCACAATGGATCCTTTCATTCTTTTGCCTGAGGGGATCTTTGCTCTTGGGGTGGTGAAGGAGAGGAAGGGGAGAGGAGACAGGGCACAGGACTATAGGATCCAAGGATTAGGATTGTGGGGGAATCTCAGAGCTCGCTTGGAAGCTGCCAGTGCCATGTTTGTGGATCATTTATTTACTCTTTATTACCACAGCTATTTTCTATAACAGTAATGGGACATGCTGACAAATGGAGGGGACAGGACTCTCTAGTAGGTTATGTGCTCACAGAAGCTTTGTCAAGGGATAAATGCAGAGAAAGGTGTGCTGCCTTCCAGCTGCTGTGTTGAGAACACTTAGGAGCCTCTCCAGGGCCGTGATTATCACCCCTGCTTCACCTACAAAGGAACAAAAGACCTGACTAGTCCTGTACCCTCAAATGGTGTGTGGTCAGTGTGGGGCTCCCTGGGGTGGTCTCAGATGTAACTCTACAAGGCCACAGCAGGTCTACTCAGAGACGATGAGGAGAATTCGGGGGTCCTTTCTCCACAGAGGAAGTCCCAAGTTTGGGCTGAAAGTGTGTGCATCCCAAGAAGGTGAGCTCCTCACTTTGCAAAAAAGCTCAGTGCAGGTGTCCAATGAAAGCGTGGGGAGCATAGGGGTATACAAGGACTGACTCATCATCAGTCAGCTGCTAAATACTGAAGACCTCAAGCCAGTGTTCGGAGGCTTTCTCCTTCCTAAACAGTTTCTTTGACCAAGGCTTCCTTGCTCAACAAAGTTCAACGGCTCAACTACCTGTAAGCGACAACTCAGAAGCAAGGCTCACAATGAGCTGACCCAACCGACCACTTTCCAATTACTTCTCCTTGAGACAGTCTTACCCTACCACTGCTGCCCAGCAACACCCCACCCCACATACACACCACCCCACTCTTCTCTTCTGAGTCTTTCTTCACGGCCCTGTCCTCTGTGACAACTCCACGGGGCTACTTCCTCTCGTGAAGTCCCCAAACCCTGACGGCCTATCCCTCTCAGCTGACACAGTTCATATACCACTTGGTAGTGAGATGTGTCTTTTAAATTGTAACCACAGACATTTGTTAGTGTTTGGACTGTGAATTGAATGAGCTCCGGCCTCTGATCAAATATTGCTTTTTAAAAAGGTATTTGATACCGAGACCATGCCATGCTCACAGGGCTGGTTTCTTTCCGGTTTATTCTTGCTCTGTGCAACCATCAGAAAGTAGAGGAGCTGGGCATATTATTGCGGCCACTCACATAAATGCTTGCAGTGAGTTATGCTTTAATGACAGGCCTCTTGCTTTTATAGAGAGGGTCGATACAGGAACCATCGGGTTGAACAACATTTCGGCGTCTTGTATAAAACCGCAATTGAAGACATGGTTCACTATGTCACTCAGTGTTCTTTAGATAAGGATCCACATGATAAGTTTGTGTTTGTGTTTAGTTCCAGGAGAAATTCTATTTCTGCAGATAAATTAGTTAGTATGCTTCCAGTTGTCAGAAAATGAAAACTATGTGATTCTGAGTGCTTCTCTTTCTGCTTAGCAGCTAGGCAAGAGAGCGCCAAATTTATTGCCTGCGTGTTGTCATTTGCTCCGTGGTGGAGTCCAAAAGCACTTACTCCTTCTACTTCCTTTAGATGGGCTTATTTTACTTCATGTTCAAATGTCTCATTGTATTTTTGCAAGATGTGTGAGTCTGGAAGTCATCTGGGGAAGCATTCATTTGACCATTGATTAACACCTACTTATTACCCTTACTGGCTGCTACAGATACAAAGAGGAATTCAACTGGACCCAGAGCTTTCTAAGAGCCCACATTCTAGTGGGGAGAATAGCTATGGAAAGAGACTATGATTAAACAAAGTCAGTCCTCTAACAGAGATGTATGAGGCTGGAGAACATAGCAGACTTACTTCCAACAGGAGAGGAGTGTCAGGGAAGGCTCCCTGGAGGAGGTCAAGGTTGAACTGACTTTGAAATCACAATGGGGAGACAGTGAATGCAAGGATATATGAGGGGACGTCAAAAAACATTGCTTCTAGGGTTCTGGACTCCTGGTGTGGTGCTGTAGGATTGGCACAGGACTTCAACCACAAGGTCACTGGTTCAAACCCACCAGCTACTCCTCAGAAACCCTGTACAGAGCTGCTATTAGTTAGAAATGACTCAATGGCATTTAACCACACCAACGAGGGTTCCAGTTAATACATGCATGGGTTTATTCTAAACAAAAAGTATTTTAACATGTCTCTGGGATCAGGGAATGACTGCAGACAAGTTCTCTCAATACTATGTATTAGGTATTAGTCTCGTTGTTGTTAGGTGCCTTTGAGTCGGTTCTGACCCATAGCAACCCTGTATAGGGTTTCTGAGAAGCAGCTGGTGAGCTTGAACTGCCGGTCTTGCAGTTCAACTGGCTTTGCTGTCTGGCACACTAACCCACAACACCATACCAGGATTCCCCAGGATTTATGACGGTGCCTTAAAAAAAAAAAAAAAAAAAAGATCCAATCAAACAATGGCTTCCGAAGGATCTGCTGAGCTAATACAAGAGAGGTCAATTCAGAAGGTTGGCTGTTTTATGAGATTCCAAGGGGGCCATCTCGATAGATTTTCTCAAAGGACACAGGACAGTCACAAGGGCTTATTATGAGGAAGTTTCAAGAAAATGGAAAACGGCATTGGTGAGAAAAAGTCAGGAAAGTTATGCTGAGGAATTTTCCCTATCACAACAAGGTATCTGTGCATTCTTCCAGGGTAGTAAGGGTTGTGGCATGAGCATTTTGTTGGGAAGCTTTATCTTATCCAAGCCCTAATCTTGTACCTTCAGATTGCTCTTTGTTCTGTAAACTTAAAAAAAAGCATTGAAAAGAAATATGATTTTGAGTACTCCAGGGATGAGAAAACTGTTATTTTGACACAGTATAAATGGAAGAACACAGAATTCTTCAGGGAACAGAAGAGGTGGAAACTCCATCCTCAGAAGTGTACAGACCTAGATGGAGGGCATGTCAAGAAACAATAGCTTCACAGTTTGATATTTTTGTTTAATAAAATTGTCTATGATTTTGTAGCAATCTATTTCTGATTTAACCTCATGTGTGTATAAAGTCCAAATATCAAGAAAGGGGTACTCTTTCTATGTATATATCACTGCATCCTGGTTAGATTGGAAACTCCTTGAGGGTAAATGCTGGTTTGTGCTTCAAGGTGGGCTCCAAGATGCCCAGAAGGTGTTAAATACAGGGGATTATAGGAATTGGAACAGATGCTTGTGAGTCATACTGGATGTGCATCCTTAGCTGAGAAAAATTAGGCAGGCTTATTTAACCCTGCTGGGCCTTAACTGTACAGCAGGGATCATAGAAATAGTTACCTCCTAGGGCTGTTTTGAACATCGAAGAAGAAATTACACATAAAGAGCTTAGACTCATGCTTGGCACATGGCAAACACTCAGGAAATGTTTTGCTGATTAGTCTCATCTGTGTTTTCCATAATGTTATGCCATTTAGAGCAGTCAGTACAATAAAATTGTAAAAGCACATAACTGAATTCATCAAAGCATCCTGAACACTCAGCTAGCAGAATCTAGTTTAAGTTAGTATCATTTCCAAATGATGTTCAGTTTAAAAATAAGTTTGTTGTTGTTTTGTTGTTGTTTTTTAAATAAAAATTGTGGTTTGGGTGAAAGTTTACAGAACAAATTGGTTTTCCATTCAGCAATTTTTACATATTTGGTTTCATAACATTAGTTGCAATTCCTCCAATGTAACAGCACTCTTGTTACTTCTTCCTGGGGTCCCCAAATGCAGTGGTCTTCTCTCCTGCCTTCTGAGCTTTGCTTTGGTCTCATTGGGTCATTTGTTCTGAGAAGTATGCTCCTCACAACTGTTTATGTTCACTTTATAGGTCTTTCTGTTGTTTGGCTGAAAATTAATCCCCAAGAGTGAGTTCACTTTCAGGTTTGGAGGAGTTATAAGGGTCATAGTCTTGAGGGTTCCATCAGTCTCTATCAGACAAGAAAATCTAATCTTTTTTTTAATGATTTTTGAATTTTGTTCTATAGTTTTCATCCATTCTGCTCAGAACCTTCTGCGATCCTGACCAAGGTTGGTAATGTTGGGCATCATCTAGTTCTTCTGGGCCCCAGGCAGTGACGGCTGTATTTCCAGTGGTCCATTAATCCTTTGGACTAATTGTTTCCTTGAGCCTTTGATTTTCTTCACTCTTTTTGCCTCTGGATGGTCACTCACTAGCTTTTAAGCTACCAGTGTCACTCTCCACAGTAGGACGTACACGATTGTCTTTGTGAACTATATAATAACATTGTTTTATTGTTTTCTGGGATAGGGTAAAGAAGTAAGGACTACTCTGTCAGTAAGCGTCTCAAGTGTGTTTTAAAACTGGTCAGTTAATGGTCATTGTGCTATCACGTAGACCTTTCTCTGCCCTTAGCTCCTACCATCACACTCAAGGCTTATGGGATCCAGCATCTCTCCTTCCTCACTTCTGTCGTTGGTTGTTTTCCCGCCCACTGACTTCAAAAGGACCAGGGTTCCATGATGTTTATGCTTCCTGATGGATCTTGGGTGGATGGTAAGTGAAGAGGGATTCATAAACAGGATTTTCAATCAGGACAGGAAGAAAAATTTTCATATGCACACACATGCACAGAGCAAGTCTTTTTCATGGGTACTTGTGCACATGTCAGTGGTACGCCAATAAATGTTTAACAACAGGCTCACAGGAAGCAATAAAGCCTGGATTTGTAACATTTACCAATTTCTGTGGTGCAAACAGAGTCCTGGTGTGGCACTGTGGGCTAATGCATCAGACTGCAAAGTCGTTTGAACTGTAAGGTCGGTGGTTCAAGCTCCTTGGAAACCCTAGACAGGATCGCTATAGGTTGGAACTGACGGGATGGCACTTCACAACACAACAACATGGTACAAACACTCCCACCATGGCTGGTTTCAAGCTACAAACTTTTTGTCATGAATGTGGAGTTGGAAAGTAGTAGCACACCATTTTGTAATAGATCTATCATATACAGGAGCATTTGTTGTTCCTGGGTGCTATTTAGTTGGTTCCAACTCAGCGATCCTATTCACAACACAATAGAACAACACCCAGTCCTGCTATCCTCACAATCACTGCGACACTTGAGTCCATTGCTGCTGCCACTGTGTCAATCTGTCTCATTGGAGGTTGTCCTCTTTTTCATCAATCTTCCACTTTACCAATCATGATGTCCTTCTCTAGGGACTAGTCCCTCCTAATAATATGTCCAAAGTGTGAGAGACGAAGTCTAGCCATCTTGGTTTCTAAGGAGCACTCTGGCTGTACTTCTTCCAAAAAGGATTTTGTTCTTCTGACAATCCATGGTACTTTTAATATTCTTCTTCAACACTAAAACTCAAATGCATCAATTCTTCCTTATTCACTGTCCAACTTTCACATGCATATTGGGCTACTGAAAATTTCATAGCTTGGGTCAAGCACACCTTAGTCCTCAAACTGACATCTTTGCTCCTGAACACTTTTAAGAGGTCAAGTGCAGTAGATTTGGCTAATGCAGTTATGTCCTTTGAATTCTTGGCTGCTGGTTTCATGAGTGTTGATAATGGATTCAAGCAAAATGAAGTTTTTGACAACTTCAATCTTCTCTTCATTTATCATGATATTATTTACTGGTTCAATGGTGAGGGTTTTTGTTTTATTTGCATTGAAGTGTAATCCATCTTGAAGACAGTGGTCTTTGATTTTCATCAGTAAGTATTTTAAATTCTCTTTGCTTACAGCAAGCAAGGTTGTATCATCAGCAAATTGTTAATGATTCTTCCTCCAATCCAGATGTCACATTCTTCTTCATATACTCAGTTTTGCAGATTATTTGCTCAGCATACGAATTGAATGAGTATGGTGAAAGAACACAACCCTAGTAAACACCTTTCCTGATTTAAAACCATCCAGTGTCCCTTTGTTCTCTTTGAACGACTGGCTCTTGGTCTATCTATGTACAGGTTCCTTATGATCACAATAAAGATCACACTTCATTGTGATCATGAGGAACCTGTACATAGTTTGTTATGATTCACACAGCTGAAAGTCTTTTCATAGTCAATAAAGCACAGGTAAACACCTTTCTAGTACTCTCTGTTTCCAGCCAGGATCTATATGACATCAGCAATGATATCCCTCATTCCACATCCGTGTCTGAATCTGGCCTGAACCTCTGGAAGTTCCCTGTCAATGTACTGTTGCAGCTGTTTTTGAATTCTCTTTAGTACAATGCTGAGCGTGTTCTTTCCTTTGGTTTCTAGCTCCAGGTCTGTGCACATTTCATTATGATATGTGACTTTGTCTTTTTAAGCTGCCCTTTGAAATTTTCTGTTCAGCTCTTTTACCTCCTTCTTTCTTCCATTTGCTTTAGCATTTCTTTGCTTGAAAACAAGTTTCAGAGTCTCTTCTGACATCTGTTTTGGTCATTTCCTTCTGTCTTATCTTTGTAATAGCCTTTTGTTTTCTGCCTGTACGATTTTCTTGATGTCATCCCACAACTCTTCTGGTCTTTGGTCATTAGCGTCTAATGCATCAAATCTGTTCTTAGATGCTCTCTCAATACAGGTGGGATATGTTCAAGGTCATATTTTGGCTATTGTGGACTTGTTTTCATTTTCTTCAGCTTCAGCCTGAACTTGCATCTAAGCAAATGATAGTCTGTTCCACAGTCTGCCCTGGCCTCATTTTACCTGATGAAATGAAGCCTTTCCATTGTCTTTTTCCATAGATGTAGTCAATTTGATTTCATTGCATTCTATCTGGTAAGGTCCATGTGTATAGTCATCATTTTTTGTTGTTTTTAAAAAGGTATTTGCCGTTGAATCAGTCATTGATCTTACAAAATTCTATCACGTGATCTCCAGCATAGTTTCTGTCACCAAGGTCATATCTTCCAACTATCGATCCTTCCTTTTTGTTTCCAAACTTTGCATTCCAATCACCAGTAATTATCAATATATATTGATTTCATGTTTGATCAATCTCAAACTGAAGAAGTTGGTAGAATTCTTCAATTTCATTATCACTGGCTCTATTGATCAGTGTATAAGTTTGAGTAATAGTGGTGTTAACTGGTTTTACTTGTAGGTGTATGGATACTATCCTATCACAGACAGCATTATATTTCAAGATAGATCTTGAAATATTCTTTTTTGATGATGAATGTGATGTCATTTGTCTCCAATTTGTCATGATTGTGAGATTCAATATGGCCAATACCAATCCATTTCAGCTCACCAATGCCTAGGCTATTGATTTTTATGTGTTCAAATTCATTTTTGTCAACTTCCAATTTTCCTAGATTCTTACTTCATATATTCCATGTTCCAATTATTAATGGATGTTTGCAACTGTTTCTCCTGGTTTTGAGTTGTGCCCCATCAGTAAATGAATGCCCCCAAAGCTTTACTCTATTGGCATCATCACATTCAGCTCCACTTTGAGAAGACAGCTCTTACTCAGTTTTATTTTGAGTAACTTCTAACCTGTGTGGCTCATCGTTCAGCACTGTATCTGACAATATCCTGGTGCCATTCATATGTTTCAATATTCTGGTGCTATCTGACAGTGTTCCACTGATACTCATAAATTTTTCCGTGACTAAACCTTCAGAAGTCGTCCGTCTCTCCTTCATCCTAGGCTGTCTTAGTCTGGTAGCTCAGCTGAATCCTATCCACCGTGGTTGACCCTGTTGGCATTTAAAACACCAGTGGCCTAGCTTCCAGCATCGCAACAACACACAAGCCACCACAGTATGACTAACTGACGGATGAATGATGGATAGAAGAGCACAGATAATACTAAAATATAGGCAATGATAAGTTTTGAATATTAACTTTGTTTTAAATACAATTTATTTATTTGTAAAGTCATATGATTTAACTTTTAATAGCAACTCTGTGTTTAACAGCCAGCTCACAAAATTCTGGAATCTTGAACACTTGGCTGCTCTTATTTGGAATGACCTGGATCTAGCACATCTTTGGACATGATTTCGTATTGTCCCCTCTTACAACTGATGCCTCTCATTTTGCCACCAAACCTTTGTTCCTTTGATACGTGGGACTACCTTTTTATACAAATTTCCATGGGCACACACACACACAGACATTATTCCCCTACAAAATCTATGAGTCAACCTCTCCTGCTCAGAGCTGATCATTGTCTCCCCAGTCACCCCAAGACACAGTCTCATGGAAACCTGGGAAGGCTTAGGCAAAAGAAAGAAAAAATCACAAAGGGAATACTTAAAGTGGAGAGGGCGGAAAACTGAAGGCAAGAAAAAGCAAAAGAAACAATAGAAGTGGGGAAGGGAACATAAGACAGACAAAAAGGCAAACAGACATGGGCAATATCATATTTAGTTCCCGCTCTATAACTGAAGTCAAAATTACAGAACATCAGGGAATTCAAATGTATGAGTTGCTTTTAGGCTTGCAAACTTCAACAGCCCAAACTCTAGCCTGAGAACTGCGGGTTAAGGCAGGAAACGGCTATATAAACAATCTGTTGCTTCGAGAGGTTTTTCTCAATGAGAAGAATGCCGTCTGAGATGTGGTCACCTGGGACACATGAGAGCTGGCGGTTCCAGATCTCCATCAGACAGCCTCCTAAGGAGTTTGGACGGCAACATGGCTTTTAATCTCAAAATGGCAGCTGGGAGATGTTAACACTTCTTCTCTAATTGGGATAGTATGCTTTTAAAATAAATAGGGATTTCAAATGATCTTAATTAGACTTCTAACCAAAGTGCTTTCTGTTTGAAGTTTGCTGATTAGTTCAGGCAAAGCTGGGCCCCAATGAACCTGGCACCTGCTGTAGTGTGGAAGAAGGCTCCCAGCGGGATTTTCTGAGGACTTCAGGAGACTCAGCTGCACCAGAGTGGTGTGTTCATGAAATGATGTGATCTGGGAAATGTCTGTGTGCCCAAATCCTGTGATTGAAAACATGCCGCCGCTCTCCAGAAGTCCAGAGAGGGTCTGCCCCAGATGGATGGATGAGCACCCAGGAAGGTTTGGGGGGCAGGGAGGACAAAGTGCTTCTTGTTCTGGAAGCCCTTGGAGATAGCTTCTCAATCATGAGCTAAACACTGACCCTGGAGTTACTTGGGTGATATTTTTCACAGTGTTGTTTCCATTCAACCAGCATCATGAAGGCAGAGGCGAAGACAGATGTTTAGGACATCATGGGCTGGCAGCATGGTAGCCCTTGGGGATGACTCCTCCTCTGTCGACCTGCCCAGAGTGAGTTGGTGGAGCCACTCAGAAGACAAGAAGAAGGTCACCTTGGCACAGCTTTCCAATAGAGGTCGTTTGCCCTTTCTGAGTCCGGCTGTCTAAGTTAAGACCCTGGGGGAGCCTGGCTCTAGCTAAGGAAGGCACTCAGTGGAGTTTCATTGTGCCTGAGTCTTTGGCAATGAAAGGGCAAACCTGGTGGGTTCACCACATCCCTCATTCACAGGCTGACAGTGGGAAGCCCAGTGCACCAGTCAGTATGTCTTAGTCTATGTTTCTGGTTATAGCAACAGATATTTTTATATGATCATTATTAGTATTGAAACAAAACAACCAACTTTGCTAATAACTCATGTTACTAGGGTGAAATGAGTCATCTTCAAGATATTAGGAAATCTCTTCCATTTCCCCACCCTAGGCCCTAGGTGTTGGCTTTCTCCAATTACTAGTCATTTCAGGGGGCAGACCATCTTATGGGGAACCTCTTTATTTGGTATATATGAGTTTCTTATTTAATCAGGGCTAGCTGGAGAAAAAAACGTTGTGTCCGTCCCTCCCAGGATGCCTGCTCCATCAGCCTTCCTAGGAGCTCTCCCAGGAGACTCCCTTGGACCACATATCAAATGGGGCCATTTTCTGCAGATGTTCACCTTTTAAAAGGAACCAAGGACCTCTTACAGCGTGACCATGCTGGTGTAGTGTTTGCATCCCGAAGATACTGAGGTGGGTCCATTACTGCTGAGAACAGTAGATAGCATACCTCTAGGAGAACCAAATGGAGCCCTGCTGCTGTAGCAAATTACACATTGGGCTGCTAACTGCAAGGTCAACAGTTCAAATCCACCTGTCACTCTGTGGGATAAATATGAAGCCTTCTGCTCCCATAAAGATTTACAGAAAGCTTACCATGAGTCAGAACACACTCGATGTCAGTGAGTGAGAGTGAGAGGGGAAACAAGTCTGCACTCAGAACTGGATTCAAGTTCCAGTTTCAACACTCACTAGCCATGTAACCTCGGTCAAGTCATTGAGTTGCTTCCATCTGGTAAACACATTTACCCCACAGGGCTGTCCCTGGTGGTTCAAATGGTTAACCCACTAGGCTGATAACTGAAAGGTTGGAGGTTTGACTCCACTCACAGGGACATCAGAAGAAAGGTGGTATAGTGATCTATTTCTGAAAAACCAGTCACTGGGAACCCTATAGAGCAAGGCTCTACTCTGACATGCATGGGTCACCATGAGTTGGGACTGACTCGTTGGTCACTTTTTCCCCATAGGGCTGTCATGAGGATCAAAAGATATGCTGTACAAAAGCAGCACGCGAACTCATTCAATAGACCACAGCAGCTGCTTTGTCACTGTCAAAATTAAGTTAGTTATCTTGAGACAGCACAGAGGGAGGCCAGGAAGGACTAGTGAGTTTAGGCTGTATGTGGGCTGGAAAAGCTCAGGAGGATGAGGAACCACCTGGAAAGGTGTGGTGCCAAGTCTGACAAGCAGCAGTGAAGAGCCAGGTTGGGGAAAATGGCCTCCCAGAGGTGGGTATCTACAGAAGTAGGCACGCACCGACAGCACACCCGACCTTCCTTCATCTTTCAAAGAGTTTTCAATGTATTGTTTTCCATCCAGGCTTGGGTTTCCAAGACCAGGCCAGCTTAGATCCCGTTCACCTTCTTCCTGCAGACTTCATTTTGTACTTACCTAGAGCTATCTGCTGCATATGTCGCTGGGTGATTTCTTCTTTTAGGTGGCCTGTCAAAAACACAGAGGAAAACCACCTGTCAGTTTCCAATGGGCTAGAGCGACACATCTGTCTCAGAAGCATGTGGCAAGCTGAAAAAATTAGGTAGAGTAACAGAGACAAAAGAGGGTATTACTCCAAGTGGATGAAGTGACTACAAGTGCACTTTGTAGGGGCCCAGGCACATCAGTGCAAGTATACATTTTGTCTTTGGATTAAACCGTCTTGGTCCCTCGGTCATTTTGTGTTTGTAGGTCCCTGAGTGGTACAAGTAGTTAAGCGCTTGACTATGAGCCCTAATAGTGAACCCACTCACAGGTGCCTTGGAAGACAGGCCTGGTGACCTGCTTGAAAGATAGTCTTGAAAATTCTGCAGTGGTCAGACCACACTGGTATTTGGTTCTAGGATCTATTCTTTACAGGGAACACTAGAAAAGGAGAAAAGGTTCAGGTGATGGTGACTGAGGTGGTCAGGGGTCTAGGGCATTTGAAAACTATTTGAGATGACCTAAGACATTTAAGGGTAGCATGGTGGTTCCATACAATAAGCACTGGTCTGAGAACCACAAGGTCTGAAGTTCAAGTCTGCCACAGCCACCCTGTAGGAGAAATATGAGGCTTACTGATCCCACAAAATTTAAGCCTCGGAAACCCTAAACAGGGTCGTTATGATTTGGAACCAACTACAGGACTGGGAGTCCTGGTGTGGCGCTGTGGGTTAATACACCAGACTGCAAGGCCATTTGAACTGCAAGGTTGGCGGTTCAAGCTCACCAGCTGCTCCTCGGAAACCCTACACAGGGTCACTATGGGTTGGGATCGACTCAACAGCACTTAACAACAATAACATATGACACTCAACAACAACAACAACAAGACATTTAAATGGAAAATAAAAGATTTGGAGGGAGAAGAGGTATAGGGATAAAGGCTGTCTTTAAATATCCAAAGACTTTCATTTGGACAAGCGATCAGACTTTTTTTCTCCTATGACAGGGGACAGAAGGCAAGTTCAATGAAGGCAGATCTGGAGCTCAATACAAGGAAGAAATGACACATAATGAGGATGGCCTCAGAATGGATTATGTTGTCTCAATGTGGACTCACTCTTATCAAAATGGAGCCCCTTCTTGAAAATACACAAGTAGAAGCTGGAGGATCATTTGTTGGGTTGTTAGAGTGAGAATTCCTGGCCTGTGTAGGAGTTGGGATGAAATGACCTTCCATCTTCTCCATTACTAAAATTCCATGATTCTGGGCTTGAGTGATGGGTGAAACAGCAGTCCTAAGGGTTTGTTTATGTCCAAAGACTCAGCCTACTTGTTAAAATGTCAGCCATCTGTAGCTCATGTTCTGGGGATGCCATCAAGTCACTGGGGGATTCCGAGAAGGCCTGGGAACTTCATTGCTCCCTTGTCTAATAAATTTCTTCCCTCACATGAAGTACATTCTGTGCTTCAGATGTTAGGGTTGAGCTGAGTCTACAAAAGATGAGTAGATCCTGGAGGGACACAGGAGATCTTGTCCCTCACAGAAAGTTCTAGGGCACTCCTAGAATGGTATGCTTGGAAGGGATGGCAGATGTCATTCAGTTAAACTTCTCCCCCACTTTAAGAATCTTTTCTAAATAATGAAATGGCCATTTCAGCTCACACTATTAGATTCATTATGTTATGTAAAAGGAATTACTTGAATGAGTTGAAATCTACTTTCCTCCCTGTAGCTTTCCATTATTGGGCCTGGTCTGTTCTGGAAGAGCACAGTGCAGGGTGCAGTGAGAACCCTACACACATCTGAGGACAGTACTATTTTTCCTCTTGGACTTATTTTAAGTCAAACATCACTGGTTCCTTCAGCTCCTCCTTGGAGGCCACTGTCTCCAGGCATGTCATTGTCCTGGGTGAGGTACCACACAGGTATGTACCTCACCTTCTCTGTGCTCCCACTGTAGATAGTATGTGTAGAGAGGAAGCAAGTTTAGGCATAAGCAATGAATTGCACCCTAATTCCAAGTGGGAAAGGGTCAGATTTAGAAAGGAGATTTGGGGAAGTGGAAACCTGGTCCAATGATGAGTACTGAGGAGCCTGCAGCCAACAGAAGAATCAGAACAGGGTCACCACAGTCCCAGATGGGCCCTGTCTCCCACTCTGAGCAACATGACCCCTACTGAGAAGTACAGATGTGAGGTAATGGGGCAGTGCTGGGCTGAGACTCCAGTGTATACCAAACACTGCTGCATAGCTTTAAGAATAAGCATGTACATACATTTGTTAAATAAAAGGAGCCACTGCTGTGACAAAGACAACGTATCATTTAGAAACATCTCTCAATTACAGTAATTGTTACGGTTTTTCTGATCTCCACAATATAGAAAGCCCATGATCCATTGGTGCGTTGTCTTTTTCCTGGGTGTCTGACACAGGTGCCTTACATCATGATCCCTTATCTGCTTGACAACCTTCTGAATAAGACTGGATGGTGACTTGCATTCCTCCCTGGAAAAGCACCTTTCCAACAGCTTATCTTCTTGATAACAAGGCTTCTTCACGACAAGCCTCCTCAACAATGTACCTTGCAGACTATATGCTTTATCGACTATAAGACTTTCTGACAAGGTAACATAACTCCTAGACAATGCACCTCCCAGACAATGTGCCTCATTCACAATGTGGCTTTCCAACAGCACACTTCCCTGACAATGTGACTCCTTGCAAATGAGCCTCCCCAACAATATGCTTGGCCCACAGTAGGTGCTTAACCTTGTACACCGTAACTTCCTTTGCTCCCATTGGACTGACCAGACTTCCTTTCCCCAAATCCTGGGAACCTTTTTGGAATGATAGGGTTAATGATTCTCCACAGACCCTGGCTTGGGATGAGCTGCTCAAATAAATAAAGAGGGAGATATAGCTACTAGGACTAAGAGTTCTCTAAACACCACAAACATAAACACTCATTCTAAGAACAATGAGGAATCCCTAGGGGACAAAGTAATGGGTCTTACATCTTGATGAAGTTAGTTTAAAAAAGTGTTTAGCAATGTTCCATTTTGGTTGAGCATTGACTAACATCTCCCATCAGATGACAATATATATATTTGATATCTCACCAAACAAGCTTCTAAAAATAGCCTATGGCCGGTACTTAATTGCATTTTCCAACAGAGCCATTCTTCATGTGAAGATAACAGGCCTCCTAATCTCTGGATCTGCAGCACCACAGGTTTTGGCAGAAGAAGGAGGTGAGGGGGACGGCAGAACTCACGCAGCATGCAGCTTGCTGTCATTAGCACGGTGATAAATTTGCTGGTTTTGGCCTGGGTTTCTGGACACATCCCCATCCAGAGGTATGGAAAAGAGATGAAACGGAAAGAGAGAACTCCCAGCCTGAGGCAGGAGACAGTCTGGGAGGGAGGCAGGGAGCCCAAATCAGGGTTGAAAACCAAGAGCGCAGGGGAGTGAAGGAAAACTCTGCTTGTAGGAGGATGCTGGTCATTTTCCTTCCAGTAATTTACAATAGTCCAGACTAGAAACACCCTTGCTCCTGTTCTGATTCATTAATTGATGGGGTTGGAGAGGTAGAAGGGGGGTAGATTGGACACAGTGAGTCTGCAACCACCTATGGGAAAGCCCCAGAGAAGATACATAACTATGAAAAACACTCACAGGCAGAGTAGGTGAGAGGGCTGGGAATGAGTGAGGGGGTGTGGAGAGACGCTGAGACCGGAAGTGGAGGTGGCACACGGTATGGTTTATAGCTTCTTTGTTACCAAGTAGTTTATGTGAAAAGTATTATCATCATGCAGTAGTGAAACCTAATTTTTATATTGATATTCAGTCTTTTGGATAAGAAAAATTTCCCTAAGCTTCAAATTTATTTGACATGCGTGTAAATTTAAGATTGCTTCCCCAGCAAAATCTGCTTAGTTGGTCCAGAGAAGGGTGACTCACTCATGACTTCTCTCTAGCATGGCTACCTGAAGCCTGCCCATGGAATTTCTCAGAGGCTTCTAATGGATGCTGTTTGTGTTTGGCGTCCTGATGTAGTGCTGTGGGATAAGCACTGGATTGCTAACCACAAGGTTGGCAGTTCAAACCCTCCAGCCACTCCTTGGAAGCTCTATACAGGGTTTCTATGAGTTGGAACTGACTCCACGGCACTTAACAACAACAACAATGTTGTTCTCAAGCAGTGTTTATTGCATGTTGACTATATGTTACTGAACTTAACCATGCACAGGACCAGTGTTACACAGATCTTGTGTTATACAGATAAGGTCATGGTGGGTCCGAGCTGACTTGATGGCAAATAACAATGACAACTACATGTCAAGCACCATGTTCTCTGTGCTTGAAGATATAAGACTCAGCAGAAGACTCCATCCTTGTCCTAGGGATTTAGCACAGTGTAGGCGTCAGCAAAAGGTGGACACTTATGACTGACTCTACTCATCTCTCATGGGTGGTTTGTGTTCCCGCTGAACCTAGGCTTGACTTTTCAACCCTGCATACTGGGCAGTCATAACCAGTCACTTGGAATTGGGCTTGACATGATGCTGATTTCTTTGCCATTTTGGTTATTCAAGTATGAGGGTAAAAATGATTAAATGTGGGAGCAGAGTTGAGTTTAAATTCCAACTCTACTATTTCCTAGTTGACTGGTTTACTTAACATTTCTAAGCTTAGAGTTTACCAGTTGAAAAATGGAAATAATAATATAACTGTTATAATATCTGCTTTACTACATCTTAAGATTCTTGGGAGGATCAAAGGTGAATGCATCGGCATATCTGATATACCAACTTAATTTGAGATATTATGGCACTTTCTGAGATATTGAAAGGATACAGCATGTATATTTGAAATGACATGGACTATTAGGAGTCCTGGTGTAGCACTGTAGGATAAGCACTGGACTGCTAACCATAAGGTCGGTGGTTCAAACCCAACCAGCACCTCCTCAGAAACCCTATACAGGGTCGCTATAAGTTGGAAGTGATTTGATGACACCTGACAACAACAACAACCAGAAAAACAAACAAATCTGATGACAGGCCCTGAAGGAAAAGTGTCTACAAATCAATTGTAGAGAAAAGTATGTTGTTGTTAAGCACCATGGAGTCAGTTTGGACTCATAGCGACCCTGTATAAGGTTTCCAAGAAGCAGCTGGTGGGTTTGAACCATTAACCTTGTGGTTAGCAGTCCAGTGTCTATCTTACAGTGCCACATCAGGACTCCAGAGATAGATACTGTTGTTATTAAGTTCTGCTGAGTCAGTTCTCACCCTGTATAGGGTTTCTGAGGAGGTGCTGGTGGGTTTGAACCACTGACCTTATGATTAACAGGTTGGTGCTGATCCCACAGGGCCACACACTAGAGGGAAAAAGGAATTAGGGGGCATCAGGAAAGGCATCATTACTAGAAGTGAAACTTGAGTAAATTCAGAAAATAATTGAAAAGGTGTTAATGTGTGATTGGGAAAGGCATTCCAGTCAAAAAGAACTGGGGCAAAAGGCAGGAAATACCAGTTATGCATTGGTTTGAGGCAGGCATTGACAAGGAGGATTTTAGTGTAAGTGTAGAGCTCAACTAAGTTATATTCATGCTGGAGTCTGGAGTCTCTATAGTTATGAAGGGCTGTGACCCAGGTAAAATGTATTTTATGTTCCACTATCATATCCCAGTAAGATCAAATTAAAGTGAAAATCAACATCAATACACAGACTATGCTTCTTGCCCTCTTCCGAGAGGGGCATCTTTGAAAGGGTTGGTCTAATTAGTCTTTCTGAATTCTGAAGTGATAATTCCATCTGTGAAGAAAGAAACCAGTCTTTGTACTAACACAGAGGATCTGTGATTTCCAAAAGGTTAGACACTTGTTGATCCTGTGAGGTGCTGTTGAGTCAGTTTCGACTCATAGTGACCATAGTTCAACATACTGAAATGCTGGCCAGATCTGCGCCATCCTCATAATCATCATCATCAATGCTATAGTTGAACCTAAGGTTACAGTCACTGTGTCAAACCATCTCATTGAGGATCTTCTCCCTTTTATGCTGATCCTCTACTAAGCATGATGTCTTTTTCTAGGGACTAATCCTTCCTGATCACATACATGTCCAATGTACTTAAAGATGATATGTTGGCATCTTTGTTTCTAAGGAGCATTTGGGTTGTGCTTTTTTTTAAGTTCCCAGACAGATTTGTTCATTCTTCTGGCAGACCATGGGATAATGACTATTCTTCACCAACACTACAATTCAAATGCATCAATTCTTTAGTCTTACTTTTTCATTGCCTAGCTTTCACATGTATGGGAGACAATTGAAAATACCAGGGTGCACCTTAGTCCTCAGAGTGACATCTTTGCTCTTTAACACTTCAAACTCACCCACAATTATTGTAGATTCATTTATTTATTTCTTAAAATCTATTAGAGTTTGCTTTATATATTTTGGAGCTCTTTCATTGGGAGCATAGATATTTATTATGGTTATGTTATATTGTTCAATTGTCCCTTTAATCATGAGATAATGGCTATCATTATCTATTATGTTGGCTTTTGCCTTAAAGTTTATTTTATTAGAGATTAGTATTTACACTCCTGTTCATTTTTTATTGTAATTAGCTTGGTATATTTTTTTCAATCCTTTGACTTTTAATCTGTTTTTGTCTCTGTGTGTAAGATGTGTTTCTTGCAGACAGCATACTGAAGGATCTTGTTTTCTTATCCATTCTGCCACCATCTGTGTCTTAACTGGTGCATTTAATCTGTTTACATTCAGTGTAATTACCGATAGGTAAGGATCTCTAGTAGCGTAGTTGTTACAAATCGGGCTGCTAATCTCATGGTCAGGAGTTCAAAACTACGAGCTGTTCTGCAGAAGAAACTGAGGCTTTCTGCTCCTGTAAAGATTTACAGCCTCAGAAACCCTATACAGGGTTGCTATGAGTCAGAACCGACTCCATGGCACATACAACAGCAACAATGAATTAATTGCTGCCATTATGTTTGTTTTTTGTGTGTGTGGTGTTGCTGCTTTCTTTGTTCTGTGTGCCTTCCTGTGCTTAGTTCACGCTTTTTGTGTTCTTTCTTGGGAGTTTCCTCACAGTTTTAATGTTTTGATGTTCTTCTTGGATTTTCATTTTCTTGGTATGTTGTGAAGTGTTAATTTTCTTTGAGGTTACCTTATATTCCATTAACTTTTCCCTCCATTTAGTGTAGTCTATTTTATCCTGTAATCTACCTGACCTTCTCACCATCTGGATCTCTGTTCCTATGTGTTTACCTTCTTTTACATTTTAATTGTTTTGCTCATAGACTGACCTCCCAGATTCTCTGAGTATGTTCTTGTAGTTTTGTTCTGTTCTTTACTCTTCCTTCTGTTGATTTAGTATTGGGAGGTGCTGCTACATATGCCAATTTCTGGTTGTTGTCTGTTCTTGGTTCTCAGTCCACAGAACACCATTTAGGATGTTTTGTAGTGCAGGATTGGCTTTGGCAAAATACCTTAGCTCCTGCTTATCCTGGAATGTTTTGATTACACTGTCATATTTGATTGATAGCTTTGATGGAGAAAGGATTCTTGGTTGACAATTTTTTTCTTTCAGGGTTTTATATATGTCTCCTCGTTGCCTTCTTGCTTGCATGGTTTCTGCTGAGAGATCCTAGCTTAATCTGATCTGCTTGCCTTTGTATGTGACACTTCCCTTTTCCCTAGCTGCTTTCAGGATTGTCTTCTTTTCTTTGATTTTGGAGAGCTTATGATATGTCTCAGTGATTTTCTTTTGGGGCCAATCCTTCCTGGGGTTCGTTGAGCTTCTTGAATGTTCATATTTTCACTTTTCAGGATATTAGAGAAATTTTCTTCCAGCAGTTCTTCAACTATTTCTTCTGTGGACTTGTGTGAATTATCGGAATGCCGATAATTCTTGTTATTCCTCTTCATGTTGTCCAACATGAATCTTAGACCTTCTTCAGATATTTTTATCCTATTTTTGTGTTTGTTCTTCTATCTTAGTGGTTTTTAGAGATTTGTCTTCCAGCTCACTAGTTCTGCCTTCCATCTCTTCTATTCTACTCCTTTGCCCTTTCAGTGTATTGTCTATTTCTAATATCCTATTATTGATCATTTGGACCTCTTTCTGTAGGTTTTGAATTGTTTCCAATGCTGTATCAATCATATTTGATTACTCCTGTAGTGCTTTCCTGACTTCTTTCTTATTTTTCTCAACTCCACTGTAAAGTGTTTTGAAACATTTAATAATCATTTTTCTGAATTCCTTCTTAGGCATTTCCAAGGCCTGCCCTCCTTCCAGAATGTAGTCCAGGTCTACTTCTAGGTCATTTATCTCAGACATTTTATCTTGTTTCTGAACATGTACTGATATGGTTATCTGCTTTTGCTTCTTAGACACGTTTAGTGTTTATCTGTGGCCTTAATACTTAATTGAGTGTGTGTGTGTGTGTGTGTGTGTATACTTTCTGATTACCTCCAGGTAGATGTGATCAGGATGAGGGCTTCCATTTTCACTCTTCTTATTGGTTAACTCAGAGTAACTTTCACAGGTGTTGTCTGCCTCCCTAGTGTATGGAAGTTAGTATTGGTTCTTGCCTAGATTTTGGTGTTTTATAGAGTGTGATTGTAGCTTGACTATATGGAAGCTGTTGCTGTCTCTTCTTGGGTAATATAGGGAGAGAAAGAGTCCCAAAAGGTAAAAGGGTCAGCATAAAACAGCAAAATAGCAACAGCAAAAAAACAAAAACAAGAAAAAAAAACAAAACAAAAAACCCCACCAAAACAACAACAACAACAACAAAAACCAGATTGGATACTGTAGTCTATAATCACAGAAAAGGGAGAGGCAGGAGAAAAGAAGAAGAAAAAAATCTGTAGCCTAATATGAGTATGACTTTAACGTCCTTTTTCAGCTTCTTGCCTTCAAAGCTGCCTGAGAGATTTCAAGATGCCACTGTTGGTTGTTATGCTGTACCACAGGATTTAATTGAATTTTCAGCCTGTTTTGTTTTTAAACTCTCTTTCCCTCTCCACACCCCTTATTCTGGCCTTTTCCCTATTAAAAAACAGTTCAGGGCCGGCTCTTGGGCTGCGAGTATCTTATCTGTGTGCATGCATGGCAGAAGAACCCACTACTTGTGGGGGTGGGGGGTGTCCACTTCCTTAGGCACCCCCTCTAGTCACCAGAATGGAGGTGTGCAAACAGTGGGGGACCAATGAACAGATACGCCGCCCCCCCCTCCCCCCCAAATCAGAACAAAGTAAAACCGACAAAGTGTATATTGTCCATCTTTGCTCTGAGGTTCCTGTGATGTTATTCCATGGTAGGGCTGCTCCCCTGCTTGGTCTTGCTGTTTGTTCTTGCCCATGTTGTTGGCTCTGGGCCCCCAAGCCTGGCAGATTCAAAAGTATGTGATTTCTTACTTCTGCTACAAGTTCCACTAGCTATAAGCCTTCAAACTTTTTAAATATTCCTACCTATGTGGTTCAGAGTTTTGGAGCTCTGCCCGGAATCCACTTTGCCTGGTATTCTGTGGTATTGCTGACAGCATCTTTGCTCTTTAACACTTTGAACATGTCGTTTGCAGCAGATTTGCCTGGTGCAATATGTCATTTGATTACTTGACTGCTGCTTCTATGGGTGTTGATTGTGGATACAAGTAAAATGTAATCCTTAACAACTTCAATCTTTTCTCCATTGATCATGAGGTTGGTTATTGGTATAGCTGTGAGGATTTTTGTTTTCTTTATGCTGAAGTGTAATCCACACTGAAGGCTGTGGTCTTCTATCTTCATCAGTAAGTGCTTGAAGTCTTCTTTACTTTTTGCAAGTAAGGTTGTATCATCTGCACATCACAGGCTGTTAATGAGCTTTTCTTCAATCCTGATGCTGCATTCTTCTTCATTTTAGTCCAGCTTCTGGGATTATTTGCTCAGCATACAGATCGAATATGTATTGTGAAAGGATACAACCCTGACACACACCTTTTTACATTTAAAACCATACAGTATCCCTTGTTCTGCTTGCAGCTCCAATAGAAACCTGCCCACCATGGGTGACTCTGCTGGTATTTGAAATGCTGGTGGCATAGCTTCCAGAATCACAGCAATGTGAAAACTACTACTGTATGACAAACTGATAAACAAGTGGTGAGTTAGATACTTTAAGGCTGTTTATAAGGCTAAGAGATGGCTTCAAAAAGTTTGAGGAAAATGGAATTAAAAGATGTAATGGGTTTCCCCAAGAATTGTTTGAAGCCGCCTTGCATTTGTAAATCCAATGTAGCTAATGTAGACTCAGTGGGTAATCCTTAGATGAACTTTCAACAAACAAACAGGAGTATACAAATCTTTGAAGGTTTAGTATCAGGCATATTTATCTCCTCCTCTCTAAGGCACATTTGACCAGGCTTTATCTAAACTTGTTGGGGTACTCTGAAAGTTCTGTTGAGGCAGGAACCACCCCTTCCCATTGATTGATTTAAAAACATAGTAATGATGGATAAAATAAAAAAAAAAAAATACCAAGAAGACATTGATGGATTGGATTTCAAGGCATATTCCTGAAGACCAGAAGTGGTACAGAAATACAGAATGGTAAGTGAAGCTGAAGTCGTCAGAAGCAGAAAGGTTAACAGTTTGAAGCTGCAGGTTGGAGTGAAACTCACTCGCTACTACCCAACCAGAGAATGAAAGTGCCCGTGCTCCAGATACTGCTCAGGGCTACGGTGCCTATCCTGCTGCAAGTCCAAGCAGCAAGACAGGCCTAAAGGAAGCTCACTTCAGTTCCAAAGCAGCTGTCAGCTGACTCTATGACCAGTCCTACCTTAGCCCCTGTAAAGCTCTGGGCCATTCACTCCTAATTGTTGCTATTAGACGTGGTTCTGGATTAGGGACCGGAGGGTCTGTCAGACACAGAGATTAGCACAGAGAATGAGAGTGAGAGAAAGAGAGAAAAGGGAGATGAGAGAAAAAGAGAGAAAGGAGAGAGAGAAGAGAGGAAGTGAGAGGATAGGAGAGAGAAATCCAGAATGGAACTGTTGTTGTTTGGTGCTAAGCGCTGTGTAGTTGGTTCTGACTCACGGTGACCCTCTATAGGGTTTCTGAGAAATGGCTGGTGGATTTGAGAAATAAAATATTTCATTAAAAATGGGTCTGCCCACCCAAATGCCAAGGTGGTGGGTGTGTCTTATGTTAAAAGATAGCTAACAAAATCAACAGTAGCAACACAAATTACAGATAAAAGTAATTTCCTGGACAAGCAAATGAAGACATTTATTGGTGCAGAGGAGCAGAAGGTTGAGGTAATCTTAGAGTTCAGATCAGGGCACACTACCCTTATCAGTATATGCAAAACCTCTCTTGTATGTCACCGTATATGTGTGCATATTTAAGATTCCTATGCCTCTGTTGGGAGCATGGAGGCTCCATATGATAAGCACTGGACTGTGAACCATAAAGCCTGCAATTCAAGGCTGCCAGCCTCTCTGTGGAGATTGAAAGCCTTGGAAACCCTATATAGGGTTGCTATGAGTGGGAACCACAACAACATGGCTCTCTTGTATGTCTGTGTATATGTATGTATTTTTATGCTCATGCTCTGTTCTCATGCCCCTCCTCCCCAACATCCCTATGGGTCTGATGAATATCTTTTTATTTCTATGTGTCCCTGTTGATGTTAAGTTCCATTGACTCAGTTCCAATTCATAGGGACCTGTATAGGGTTTCTGAGGAGCAGCTGGTGAGTCTGAACTGTCAGTCTTGCAGTTCAAACCAACCCTGAGGTTGAGTGCTTATCCTATAGCACCACACCAAGGTCTTAGACATTGTGTGCTGAAGTTTTGTATGCACAGAGCCACAGCTCTTCCTGTACTCCCTACTTATCAGAACCATGTTTTTGACATCTACTTATGTGTTCTAATTCACAGTTGTAAACTACAACATACATGTCATAGCATACGCTTCAACATTTTACTTCCATTTCCTGAAGGGCTGAATAACTGGATTACCTCCCTCTCCCAATGTTCATCCTTGAACATGTCCCCTTATGAACCTGTGAGGAGATCTGTCTGCTGGGTCACTGCGGGTCTGTATTGTTCAACTTGGGTGCTGGTCTCCATTGTGATCATGCCTGTCTACACTCCCATGACAAAGAGTTTAAGAACGCTGAGGATACCCAAAGAGACTAGTGAAGGCATATGTTTTCCTTAAGAAGAAGACATTCTGAAACCAGTAAGTATACGTGAAATAAGAATAGGTGGCATGAAAGAACTATTTAAATGAAAAATTGAGTCATTGAAACAAAAAAGCAATAGACAGAATAAGCCCTAGACTGGGCATGTTTAAAATGTGATTTAGTGAATAGGGAAATACCTCAAAAGGAGAAAGTACAAAAAGGAAAAAGATCAAAATGGCAAAGTTAAAAGCCCCAGAGAAAAGACCATCTAGTAAGAGTTTTAGGAGAAGGGAAGGGAGACAACGGTGGAGAAGGAGCATTTGTTGAGACAGGAGCTGAGATTTTCCAGAATTGAAGAAAGACATAAGCCCTTGGGTTGAAAGTGCACTGAGAGTATTCAGTAGGATAAATAATGATAAATCTATCTCCAGACAGATCATTGCAAAAAATGTAGAACTTCAGCCAGTAAGGGTCAGTATTTAAGGAACTGCTAATATTTAGCACTACTAAAGGAGCCCTGGTGGCACAGTGATTAAGGACCTGGCTGAAAGGTCAGTGGTTCAAATCTACCAGCCACTTTGCAGGCAAAAGATGTGGCTGTCTGCTTCATAAAGACTGCCGTTGTTAATTGACACCCAGTCAGTTCCGACTCATAGGGACCCTGTACAAGGTTTCTGAGGAGTGATTGGTGGGTTTGAACTTGTAATTCAAACTTTTGTTTTAAATTAACAGTTTCCTGGAGACCACCAGAGGGACAACATTTTAACTACCGCCCACCCCGTAATGACAACATAGGTATGAGGATACAGTGGAGGGAAACAGTTGTCAACTTGAATTTGATCATCATCAAGCTATCATTCATATAGGTGAGTGCATACTAGGCATTTATAGTCATAAGAGGACTGAGAGCATTTGCCACCCCCAGACCTTTCCTTTCTAACAGAACTCAGCCCAGAGGCAGCCACACATGCAAGAAAGGGCTTGGACTCTGAAGCCAGGCTGCTAGGGTTTGCATTTCAGCTGGGCCACTAACTGTGTGGCCTTGGACATCTCAGTATGCCTCAGTTTCCTCATCTGCAAAATGGGATAGTAAGAGTCTATGTTTTGAGGCCTGAATTAGGTCAGAACTGTATTGCATTAAAAAGGATTCTTGGCATGTAATAAAAACAATTTAAGAGTAACTGACCCAAAGCCAAAATAAACCCATGGCTATCAGGTAGATTCTGACTCATAGCGACCTTGTGTACGGTTTCTGAGGCTGTAAATCTTCATGGGAGCAGAAAGCCTCATCTTTTTGCTGCAGAGCAGCTGGTGGGTTTGAATTGCTTGCCTTGCAGTTAATGATTACAATTATTGTAAGCAAGGAGAACAGGTGTGGAATAAAGGAAATGATGGTAATCAGGAACATGAAAAAAATTTAAGTCAAACTATTTTACAATTAATGATAAAAGTCATTGTGTGTGTGTGTGTGTGTGTGTGTGTGTGTGTGTGTGAAATGAAAACCTGTAGCAACTATAAAGCGATGGAGGAGGTTGGGTGAAGTTCAATGGGGAGTTAGAATGAACTGTGGCCCTGGATGTGGTTAGGAGGAGGATACATTTGGAATAAAATCAGACATTGTGATAGTTATTTTTTACTCTAAAATAATAAATCTATATACTATCGTAGCCAAATCAGCAGAGAGTCAGGAAAAAAGACATGGGGTTGTGGGGGAGAGGGAATGACAAATTTTTAAGAATTAAAGAGAAGGCAGGAAGGGAGAAAAAAGGAAGTAGAGGCAAGAAAGAAGCAAAAAAAAGGATTTAACAGTCTTGTGTTTGGTCAGATAATGACAGAACCCTCTTGTGTGTGTGTGTGTGTGTGTGGTAAGCACACAGATGCATATGTGTGTGTACATATATATATGATGATCTGAGCTTGGCAAGTCTATCTACACAGCTGTCAAGATGGGCTACCTGAGGTTGGAAACGGCGTGGAGGATGAATTGGGTAGAAGAGGAAACATTAAGTGCAGTTTCTTTGGTTTTGTTTTTTCATCTTTCTTGGCTCCCTTTTGGGTTCTTGCTGTGGCGCTGTAGGATAAGCACTAGACTGCTAACCATGTAGTCGGTGGTTCAAACCTAATAGCTGCTCCTCAGAAACCCTTTAAAGGGTCACTGTGAGTCAAAATTGACTCAACAACATGATGTATATAAACTTATGGTTTATGTAAATATGTATCTGAATATATTTATAAAAAGAAATAAAATAAAATAAATTGCTATATGCTTCCTTGATAGGGATATATTATGTTCCGGTGGCAGAATGAAAATTGTGCTTGGGTACCTGCCACTGCTATAATTTCATCTGTCATGTGTGCTGACCCAAAATATTCATAACCCAAATCTCAGTTTTGAAGAGTGTTTCCCAAATCCATTGCCTTCTAGTAGATTCTGACTCACAGTGACCATACAGGCTCAGAGTAGAACTGTTCCCCAGGGTTTCCAAGACTGTAAATTTTATGGTAGCAAACAGTCTCATGTTTCTTCTGTAGAGCTGCTGGTGGATTTAAACCACCAACCTTGAGGTTAGTAGCCAAATCATTAACCAACTGCGTAACCAGGGTTCCTCGGTTAATTCGTCAGAATGCTGTTGTTGCTTAGTAGCCTGGCTAGGAAAGGGTGAGGGTGGTGGATAGAGACTCAGGGAGCCCAGGACAGCAGCAACCACCCAAGGTATTTCCATTGAGCTGGGTGGGGAGAGGTTGCTGAGAAGGTTGTGTATATATATGATCCAATCTTGGGATCAGGGGGAGATAAGTTCTTCTCTGGGTTCCCAAAATGAAAGATTCAATAATGGAGCACAGAGCAGGAGATCATGAGTGATCTAAATGTTGGGCCAGTGTTTTTACACCCTCATTCCAATACACAGTTCAATTCTCCAGAATTCAAGATTCATCTTCCCTTGAGTGTACCAAACATCTTATTTGATAACACTATTCAATCATAACAGCTCGTTCTAAAAAATAAAACACCACCACCAACAAAAAAATCAGCAATTTCAAGAAACATAATTGTGCCTTGGCTTAATTTCCCCCCTGGGTTTTTTTACAAGACCTTCCCATCATCTTGGCCCCATCTTCTAGAATTGATGAGCATTTCAACTAGGGATGAAAAAACCAGACGGTAGTCTGCGCTTTCAAGACAGCTCGTCTCTTATCACCAGCACAGTACACAATCATCACATTTTGGGGAATGCGCTCATTTACAGGAAAATGACCAAATTACACCGAGTCTGGGAGACCCGATTTCTTTTCCTACGGGATATTCATGCCTGCTACCAAAGTAATCATCATAATCATACAAGATTAGCACATTCTGTCGGAAGCTTAGACATTTGGCTATTGTATGTACACGCTTAATTAAGCTAAGGGGCTTATGGATATTACTATTGCAGTATGTGATAATATTCCATAAACTTTTTCAGAGAATTAAGTAAATAAGCACATTTGTTAAAAGCCCAAACAAATGCAGAAGATAGAAATAGGTAAGCATAAGGAAAATTTTCAGCTCAGCAACCAGGATGAATTCTTTAATATTAAACATCTCAGGGAGCTGAGGGCTCATGATTATGTTGGCATCCATTCAAAAGATGTTACTTCAGATGCTTAGAAGTTGTTATCTCTGCAAGGGAGGAATATAACTAGCTCCCAAGACCTGCCCCGGAGGAGTAACTGGAGATCACAATCAGTTTTCCATCTGAAGATATGCTCTGGTTGCCAGGGATGGTATTTGTAGTGAGGGCAGGGTTTATGCAGTGTGGCCTTTGACTTCCATCCCTGCAGCCCCAGAGGTAGTGCAGGGGACACTCCTGGAGTATTACTGGTGTATCTGAGGCTCCTTTGCTGTGGTGTAGGTAGAACAGATATACGCCACCTATTCCCAGAGTTCCCATCCTTGCATTGCAGGACCAAGTAGGGGTCCCTCACGGATTGTGGAGATAGTGGGCAGGGCTCCTTTTGTTGTTGTTGTTATGTGTCCTGAAGTTGGCCCCAGACTTAAGGCGACCCCAGGCACAATAGAACAAAACACTGTCCTGTCTTGCATCATCCCAGCGTCAGTCTCATTTACAGGATATAGAATATACCTCAAGCATTAAGATATCTGATCCTGCAATGCACGTAGTTTAGAAAACTTGGAGTAAGACATGAAAACAAGTTTCACACAAATCTCTGATATACGACGGCAAGTCAAAATTATTGTTACAAAATCATAGAAACCTTTGCTGTTGCTGCATGCCATCAAACCAATTCCAAGCCATAGCCACCCTGTACAGGGTTTCCAAGGCTATAAAGCTTTATGGAAACAGAAAGCTTCCTCTTTTTTTCCTTGGAGTAGCTGTTGGATTTGAATTGCTGATCTGTGATTAGCAGCCCAACACATAAAAAACTACAATATCAGGGCTTGTTATGAAAACCTTTACTAAATAAAACTTGCAAAATGTAAAACTATTGTTTTTCAACATACCCTCCATCTAGGTCAATGCAATTCTGAAGAGAGAGTTTCTATCTGTCTAACCCTTGAAGAATTCTGTGCTCTTTGATTTATACCAAGGTCAAAATAACAGTTTTGCTATGCTTGAGGGTTCTCAAGTCACTTTCCTTGTAAATATTCTTTGAGTTTGGGACACAAAAGAAATCTGAAGGGGCAAGACTAGGGCTTTGCAGGATTGTAGGACAGTCTCAAAGAATGAGCAGGTGCATTGTCATGATGGGAAAAAAATCCCTTGGCTATTTTCCCCCCAATGTAGTTTTTCATTTCCTTACAAATTCTTTCTAATAAGCCACTGTGATTGTCCTGTCTCCATGGATAAAAGTCTATCAAGATGACCCCTTCTGTGGTAAAAGAGGGGAATAATGTTAAGATGCTTGGCTGTCTTTTGAATCTTGGTTTCTCTTGCCTACCATTGAAAAATAGACACTTGACGCGGTGGGGAGGGGAGGGAGGAGAGTGGGGGAGAAAGGAATAGCTAGAAACATCACTACAGAAAGCTTGTAAGTCCATCTTCAGCCTATAATTGATTGGAATACCTTAAAAGGGGCTAGAAGTTGCCCAGTGAAAGAGGCTTCCAGTGGAGCCTTTACATTGCACAAGACCATAGGTGGAATCTAGAACCCCATCCAGAATCGTCTGAGGTAGGAAATTTCCACTGGAAAGATGAATAGATCAGCCTAGTGCGGCTAGAAGAATAGAAGATACTTTGTGAAAGAAAGACCAGCAGGAAAAATCCGAAACAATAATGGCAGGCTGATTGATTACTACAAGAACAAGTAAGACGTTCACCCAGGAGCCATCAAGGCAAGTGGTCGGGTTCCCTCAGAGCAAACTCCCTTCCAAGAGTAAGACTCAAGGGGAATACATGAGCAGGCAGGTGGACTGGCTGGTGGTCACCGATTAGGGGAAGAGGGGGGAAAACAGCAACGAAGTTGCGAGCTAAGTCCGACCACATTCAATAGACCCCTGTGAACCTGGGTGGCGACCTGGATGGCCAGCAATACAGCAAGACCCGGGGACTCCTGGGCCCAGAGGCAGTGATATGGCCACAGAGGACTAGAGCGGAGAGTGAAGCATCCAGCTGATATGAAGTGAGGGGAGATGCACAAGACCACCCATACTTGCAGATAATACCCACTTGACCTGGCTTCAATGGCTGAATGATCAGAACTCAACTAGAAGAAGAAAGAAGAGGGGGGAAAAAAAAGAGTAACCTGCTACAATTTGATGAACTTTACCTATACTTATTTATGGATGTTGGTTGGTTGGTTATGTGCCGTGGAGTTGGTTCCAACTCATAGAGACCCTGTACAGGGTTTCCGAGGCTGTAAATCTTTACGGGAGCAGAAAGATTCATCTTTCTCCCACAGAACAGCTGTTAGTTTCAAACTGCTGACCTTGCGGTTGGCAGCCCGATTTGTAACCACTACGCTACCAGAGCTCCTTCTTATGGATGTAGTAGCTCAAAAAAGGGAACACATCTTTACAGCGAGGGTCATTCCCACCCTCTCAGTACACAGAGTTGACAGGGATGGGCAACTTAGACATTGGCTACCCAAAATGGGGGGGCCCTATAAAGACAAGAAGTGACTGGCTTACAAGCTTTCAAGAGGGAGTCTAGTTCCATATGGGGCGGGGAAAGGTAGAATCTCCACGGAATGAATTCCAATCTGTTGGGACCTGGCTGGCGAAAGGGAATGGGTATAAGACTTTTGTGGTACAATAGTGAATAACTGCCATCAGGACTGACTGTGAGGGTAGGAAATATAGAGGTAGATTTTTTTTGACAAAAAGAGGGGAATGATTGATTTTGCATCCCAAGAGCGAAGGTCCTTGGGACCATCAAGTGAACAGAATGGAGAGCGGGACCCTACCCAGCGAGGCAGTGAAGTCAGGGATGGAGACAGATGATAATGTGGACAGATGGAGTGGCTGGGGGCACTGGACTCAGGGAGGAGAGGGGCTGTATGCTGATGGCTGGGGTGTGGGCCTATGGGGTATACTGTTTGCTTATTTGATGATGCATGGAGAGGATTGTGGTCATTGCAGTGAATCGAAGTACGATTGGATGAATGTGGAGCTGATGTTCTCCCATGCAAAGCTCATAAAAAAAAAAAAAAAAAAAAAAAATGACCCCTTTTGAGCTGACCTCTCTGCCTTGAACTGAACTGGTCTAGCAGATTCTCTCAAAAGCCACCATTTTGATTAGACCTCTTTTTTGAAGGTACTTTAAAGAAAATAAGACAAGCATTACCCGAGAGAACTTGTCTGCAGACATCTGCTGATCACAGAGACACGTATGTATGAACTAGAACTCTAGTGGCAATACTTTTTGACTTACTTATGTAAGAAACTCTCTCACTCCAAAATAAGACCTGATTCTACTCACTTAACTTTTAAACCAGTTAATGCTTTAAAAAAGTCAATGGAAAGAAATATGCCCCAAGTAAGGCTCATGGAAGGTGAAACTGCCATCTAGCCTGTCAAATAATTGGCCTTACACAGAGTCAGTACTTTGTGAGGTTGGGGATGACCTCTATCTGAAGAGGCTGGAGATGGGAAGAAACAGGTCAATGAGTTTGTAAACAAAAGACAGACTAGGTGGAGATGGTTTTGACTTCCAAATTCAAAAGTAGTTTTCTGTGCTGCATGCACACGTGGCTTATTTCTGATGCAGTGCTCCGGGCCCTCCACTTCCTTGTAGCCTGTCAGGTTCTTGTGCTCTGTCTGCACATCTTCTACTGCAGAGATGGAGAGCCACAGGGAACAAACAAGTGGGGGAGGAGCCCAAGGGAAGCACTGCAGGAACACAGACACAGTGGTGGAGGTGGGAAGCCAGAGAAGGGTGCTGGTCTTCAGAGGCAACTGAAGAGCAATGCAGGTCTGCAGAGGAGGAGCAGCAGTGGGAAATGGCAGAAGGTATCACGGAGGGAATCTGGGTCTGGAAAAGTGGGAAGAACATGGGATGTGGGAGCAAATGGATTGTCATTGTCATTACTGCCTATGACCTAGACAAACTACTTCATCCCTTGGGGTGCTGTTTCTTCAATAAAGAGGGTGATAATGCCAGCCTTGCAAGGTTGATGCCAAGAAATACAGAAAATGTTCATGAAGCACTTACTCATGAAGTACAGTGTCTGACACATTGTAGGCACACAATATAATGGTGGTAGTCATAGTGCTGGTAGTGGTAATTATTACTGCGGGGAACTGCATGAAAGTAATACTGCAGGGAGGATTGAAAAAGGTCAACCCACTGCAATTGTTTCTAAGGACTGGAGTATGCTCAAATATGGCATGGCTCTTGCATTTTCCTCTGCTCTCTTTTCTGGAGGCCTAAATTAACAAGCTATCTTGGACTCAGTGGACTGAACTGAAGGTGCCTTCTGTCCCCTTGTGTGGGCTGTCAATTTCCTTGTCATAGTTCCATTGAGGGCCTTACAGAGAGGAGCTGCTTCTGTTCTGTCATCAAGGACTTCAGCTAGAAGTCCTTTTACCATTACGAGTTGTCACCGATACTAAATCTTCTGCTTTCTGGTTACTTACTATCAGAGTCACCATTAGTTTCATTAGCAATCGGACCTTTCTTTTTCTTTTATAGTCAAGTGGGATTGATTCCAGCCATTGGGATTAAATGACTTCTTAGTAAGCTTCCTTGAAAAGTTGGTGCCAATAGTCCTGACTTCAGAGTCTGAGATGATTCCCATCTTCTTCCTTGTTTTCTTCCAGGAACTGGCACTAGAGTTCTTCTTTCTTTTGTTTTCTTGGTGGCTAAATATTATCCAAGAGGAGAGAGGAAAGAGAGCAGCAGAGAAGGACATGCCAACCATGTTTTAGAGGATGTTTCAGGAAGGACATATTTCAGGAAAAGCATACTTTCCTCTCCCTGAGCTGAGTTTTACTTCTGTGAAATTCCAATATACATGGCTCTACTTCTGTAGCCCAGTTTTAGTCTCAGTGGATATATGCTGGTTATTTGGGGGGATAAATAGAGAGAATAAAAGAACCTAGGGAGTTAGGAGTAGAAAGAGAAAGCAAAGCAGATAGCAGAAGCAAAGAGAAGCTTAAGTTGGTGAAGCTTTGTGAGAGATGTAAGAAGTTAAGGAGGAAGAACCCAACCTTAAGAACTATACTTCATCATCCATCAGAAGGGCAGGAGGAAGGCAGCAATGAAGAAATGGGCTGAGTTCAACCACATTCCATAAACTCCTGTTGACCTGGAGATGAGGGAGAGCAGAGGATGGGCTGGTTAGCCCAAAGTGTGGTGAGCACTAGGGATTCCTGAGCCCATGGACAAGGACATAGCCACAGAGGGCTAACCTGAGAGTGAAGCATCCAGCTGATATGAAGTGAGGGGAGTGCACAAGAACACCCAAACTTGCAGATAGTACCCATTTGACCTAGCCTCAATGGCTTGATAATCAGAACTCGACTAGAAGAAGATTTAAAAAATAATTTTTGATAAAGGAAACAAGGGTAAATTACTACAATTTGATGAACTTGACCTATACTCATGGATGTAGTAGCTCAAAATACCAACAGAGAGGGAAGGAGTCTTCACATAGTATCAATGCTATCTCCTTTGTATACAGGGTAGATAGAGATGGGCAAGTTAGACATTGGCTACCTAAAATGAGGGGGTGATAAAGGCACAAAGTGACTGGCTTACAAATTTTCAAGAGGGAGTTTAGTTTAAGAGGTGTGTGGGGGAAGACAGAGTCCCCACTGAATAATTTTCACTTTGTCTAGACAGGTCGGTGGTTCAAGCTCACCAGATGCTCCTCAGAAACCCTCTACAGGGTCGCTATGGGTTGGAACCCACTCTATGGCACTTAACAACAACAACAGAGGGGCCTGGTGAAAAAAGATGGGGATAAGATTCTTATGATTCAATAGTGAGTAACTGTTATCATGACTAATTGCGACTGTCACAATTGTAATGGTAGCAGTTTTGTAACAAAAATGGGGGAGTAGTTAATCTTACAGTCAAGAAACAGAGGACCCTAGGACCATGAAGGGAGAAGAGCACAAGCAGAATGTGGGAACCTATGCTCTGGTAGCATAGTAGTTAAGAATTGGACTGCGAACCTTAAGGTCAGCAGTTCGAAACAACCAGCTGTTCCGCTGGAGAAAGATGAGGCTTTCTGCTCTCATAAAGATTTACAGCCTCAGAAAACCTGTACAGGGTCGCTATGGGTCAGAACCGACTCCACAGCACATAACAACAACGACAACAATCCAGAGAAGCATCAGTACCAGAGATGGAGGCAGAGATGGGGACATGGGGAGAGGAAACAGCTGAAGACTCTAGATTCATGGAAAGAGAGGGACTGCTAGCTGGCGGCCAGAAGGCAGACTTGCAGAATGTGCCTGTTAGTGGTGTAAATTATTATATATACCTGAGTGTTTTAAAAAATTAAAAAAACTAAAATGAACAGAAAGAAATACTGTTAACTGATGGTAAACAGAGGGGATTATGATCATTGCAATGAAACAAAGCATATGATTTGTTGAATGTAAAACTGATGATCTGCCCTGTAAACTTTCACTCAATTCACAATAAAAATTAAAAAAATAACAACAACAAAAAGGGCAGGAGGAGTGGGAGGAATTGGAACATCTGTAAGGAGGGCCTATGGTACAGGTTTTGATGCTGCATTTCTGGGAGGTAGCAATTCTAAGTGATAACATCAGGAAGACAGTGAACACCCCCAAGAGAAGAAAAACAGATCCAGAGATGCGATTGCTACACTATACAAATATAAAAAAATAACTTGCAAGCTTCACATTGAAACTTCAGGGGAAGGAGATTCTGAAAAAATTTCCAGCTATAAGTGAAGGTAAATAGAAGTATGGAAGTTAGGAGTCCTGGTGTGGCACAGTGACTTAATGCACTGGACTGCGAAGTCGGTTTTAACCACAAGATCGGTGGTTCAAGCTCACCAACCACTCCTCAGAAACCCTATACAGGATCGCTATGATTTGGAACCGACTCAACGGCACTTAACAGCAACAACGAACAACAACAATGGAGTCCTGATGTGTCGCTGTAGGATAAGTACTGGACTGCAAGGTTGGTTTGAACCATAAGGTTGGTGGTTCAAACTCACTAGCTACTCCTTGGAAAACCTACACAGGGTTGCTATGAGTTGTAACTGACTTGAAGGCACTTAATGACAACAACAACAAATGTTATTTAAGAAGTCCTGGTGGAGCGATGGTTAAGTGCTTGGCTGGTAAATGAAGGCTGGTGGTTTTTATCCATCCAGTGGTTCTGTCAGAGAAAAGGCCTGAAAGTCTGCTCCCATAAAGCTTACAGTCTAGAAAACCGTAAAGGGCAGTTCTACTCTCTCATATGAGGTCATTATGGGCTGAAAATTGACTTCACAGCACCGAACAGCAACATATGTTCTTTATTGTATTGGTTTTGGGGTTTTGTTTGGATGAACATAAAGAAATTTATGGAAACTTTCATAGGTTTACTTGCAAACTCAATCTTGCCTAATTCTTCATTATGGCTTTTCCTGTGTTCAGGCCACTTGTGGTTGGGGAGGGGTGGGCAGGCGTTTTTGGTACATTAGAAGACAAGTCAGGTACATGGTCCTAGGACAGAGCGATTGTTTAGAATCCTGATTTCAGTAGAAGCTGGTTTCCTCATAGAGGACACTGGTCATTGGTTCCCCCAGGGGGTATAACAGACATCGGGAAAAAACCTGACCTTAACGTTTTTTGAAGTTGGGAGGATTAAAAGTTTCAGAATTAGGAGCAGCTTCTACCGTCTATGGGAGAGTTTGGATACTATTTTTGAGGCAAACATTACTGTGAGATAATCTAATCATTTTAATGGACATTTTGAGTTCTGTACATATAAGGTAAAGATTTACCATTGTTCTTGAGGAAGCTCTAAAAATGCAATAATTCAAATGCAGGTGCTGTAGGGTAAGAGTTGTGCTTAAAGTTGTGTTCAGAAACACAGTAGCACATTTCTTTAAATGAACTATGTATCAGCACAGCTAGAAAATGTCTCTTCTAAATCCGCATGTAGATTGTCCTATGCCTAATAAATAGTGTTTACGCTTGAATGCTATGTTCCTTTTTTTGTTCTTAAGATATTTTATTAAGAAATAAAAGCTTACAGAAACAGCTGGGACTTCTTTTGTATTCCTTCCTTACCTATCTCCCCAGAAATAATTATTTTTCTCAGAATGTATATCCTTTCTGTCCATATGTTATATTTTCAGTTAATATATATGTGTCTCCAGAAAAACAGATGACATTTGAAAATAATTTACAAAAATTTAACCTCATGGAACAGAACTTTTTTCAATTAAAATAATTTTCAAGATTAATTCATTTGGGTATTTATAAACTGAATTGTTTTATTGCTATATATACACAGCATCCCAACTATATACACACACAGAACTATCATCCAGGTAAACAGAATATTACCTGTAACTGAGAGACTCTCCACATCCTCATTTTCCAACAGCTCTTGCTTTCTTTTCTCATTGAAAGTAGCTACTATCCTGATTTCTAATAACTTAATTTGGTCTGTTTTTGAAGGTAACATAAAAGAAACCATGTGGTGTTGGACATTTGCCAAGTATTGCAGTACATTTGTTGATTACGTTGCTCAAATCTTTTTTCCTTACTGATTTTTTTGTCTACTATTATCTATTGAGAGAGATGTATTAGAGTTTCCTTCTAGGATTGTGGATTGGCTGCAGCTCCTTTTCATCCTGCCCATTTTTGTTTTTAATGCTCCACTGCATTCCTGGAGTCCCAGGGTGGCACTGTAGGATCAGCACTAGTTGTGAATCACAAGACTAGTGATTCAAATCCACCAGCCACTCCTTGGAAACTCTATACAGAGTTTCTCTGAGTTGGAACCGACTCCACGACACTTAACAACAACATGCACGGGGGTATTTGCAACAAAGGTAAATAAATATCAGTGTACAAATATTCTCTGGCAAGCCTACATGCATTCATGGGTATAGTCTCACATTCCCGCCCCACCTGTTTGGTCTGCTTATATCTGTGCTTAGATCACCATGATCGCAGGACTGTGGATAGAACAGTATTTGTCCCTGCTGCATATAGCTTTTGAACTCCTCTCCTGCCTCCAGCAAGGAATATTTCTGTTTGTGTGAAAACCTTTTCTTGACTTTTAACAACAGTGACCTCATACAATATTTGCCTTTTTGTGATTGACTAATTTCACTCAGTATAATGTCCTCCAGGTTCATCCATGTTACAAGGTGTTTCACAGCTGCACTGCTATTCTTTAACGCTGTGTAGTATTCCATTGTGTGTGTACACACAGTTTGCTTATCCATTCTTCCATTGGTGGGCATTTTGGCTGTTTTCATCTCTTGGCTATTGTGAAAGGTTCTTTGACAAACATTGTTGATGCTGTCATTAGGTGCTGTCGAGTCAGTTCCATTTCATAGCAACTCTGTATAGGGTTTCCGAGGCTGTAAACAGAAAGCCTCATCTTTCTCCTGTGGAACATCTGGTGGGCTTGAACCATCAATCTTGTGGTTCGCAGTTCAGTGTTGATCCTCCCTCGATGAACATGAACGTGCATATATTTATTCATGTCCTGGCTCTTAATTCTTTAGGACATATACCAAGTAGAGGAATTGCAGAGCCATATGGTATTTCTATTTCCTGCTTTTTGAGGAAGTGGTATACTATTTTCCACCATGGTTTGCAGTCCTACCAGCAGTCAATGTTTTCTGATTTTATTTATTTATCTTGAAACTTTGCGATTAATGCTGGGTAAGAGGATATCTCGTTGTTTGGGTATGTATCTGTCTAATGGTTAATGACCACATGCATTTCTTCATGTTTGTTGTCTACTTGAATGCTTTCTTTGTTGAAGTGTCTCATCTGTCCTTTGTCCATTTTTAAATTGGATTATTTGTCTTTTTCTTGTATAGGCGTTCATGTTTTCTATAAATTTTAGAGCTTATTCTTGTGTTTGGTAGGTCATTGCCAAAGTTGTTTTCCTGAATGATCTGCTCTTGTCCAAGCACTTGCTCTTGTGCTTGGGAGCAGAGGACAGACCATGTGGATGTACATGCAGGCCTAACCTTGTTGTCTTCTTGACCATGAATTGAGTTCTCCCATAGGTGGTGCATTGTGGTTACAGCAACTATGGGTGGAGGGGTAGGGAGGCCACTATTGATACCTATGGGGCTGGACCCACTCCTGCACTATGAAGAATTGCCCATCTCAGCATGCCAATCACAACCTCACTGAAAAACACTTCTTTCAGGGGAAGACAAGGAACTGGTTACTGATTCTAACCCCACCTAGATCAGTCATTTGATACTGAATAGCACAAGTTTGAGAAATTGAACTCTGAATTATCTTGTCATGACCGTATACATCCAGGTTAATACCCTGAAGAGAGCGTGGCAACTTTGGACCTCGTTGTCAGATGCCTGGCTGAGGAGATGTGGAGGCCTCCAAGAAGGCTCAGAGACACCTGGAAAAGGCCCCCAGAGAAGCCCATCTCCAAAACAGCCTTTAGTTACTCTCCAGGAAGTATTTCCATTAGCCCCAAGTCTTCAGAATAGTCTTGAACAAGTCTCCCTGGCCTAGTTGGGTGTCTGTGCTGGGGACGTGGGGCTCCGGCGACCAATGCAGTGGCCATGAGGAATGGAATCATCAGGGAATAGCGTGTCAAGCAGCTGGGAGCCCTTGCAGCATGAAGGTAACATAAGGGTGCCAGAAGGAAGGGATCCAAGCCTGTATTCCAGAGCATTCAAGAGGCCACCCTTGGAGAAACTGTTAGAAACAGTTTGGTGACTGTTTGCAGAAGAGAGGATTAATTTCTAGCAGTAAAGCCAGTCGGGACCTGGGCCACACTTTGGGAATACTAAGGAAGCCCAGCCCTGCTTGGCTGTCCCATGCTGGTGAGGGCTGGAGCATCTGGGGGACACTGGGAGAAGTTTCCTCCGATGCTGTCATCCCTCCAGGAACCTCTGTGACCGGTGGCTACTAAGGGAGGGTGAGAGGTGAGAAAGCTGTGCAAACTGGAAAAGTCCCGCATTCTTTCCAACACAGACTGGCTGATTATATTCCTAACTGATGCCAATCTTAACTCACGAACTGCTGAAGAAATGAAATCTGGCTAAATTTGTTCTCTTTTTTTTTGCACTCCTTAAAAATCTCAAAACTAATATTTTGCAGACGGTTCTATACTGGCCATGTTGGCCAGGCCTCATGGGGTCCAAAGCAAACACACCTGATCTAGATTTGGTCAGCATCAGGAGGCCAAAGAAGTGGCCAAGGAATGAATAGAGGAATCTGAAGATTGTTCTTTATCCCCAAAGGTCTTAACTTGAAGCAGCTCTTGTTTTGGAGGAGTTGTCTATGTGTGTGCAAAGGAGAGGGGAGCGGGGTTGTGAGGTAGAAGCTTATGAATATATCTGAGTTATCTTAAAGGATTATGACACTGACTTGTCATTGGAAATAGGCTTGGCTCTTTCTTCATGGTGATGAAGGTCTATAATCTTTTCTCTTCATAGTCAAGGGCACCAGTGAAGAGTGGCTATGTGGCCAATGCAGTTCCTGTTGAGAACTTGCTCTGGGCCTTAGAGTATTTTCTGCTGGATACAATACACTTGAGGTAGTGGTTTTGTGTACCACAGAATTTCAGAAATTTGCTTTCCATGGATTGCATGTCAGCCGGCTAATGCCAACAACCTTTGATTGGTTGTTATTAACAATGTGGGGGGACTTTTGGGCATCTGGTGGCTTTTACCAGGATCCAAGAAAACCATCAGCTGTGCTGATACGACAGGCAGGTGATGGGCAAGCTAAGATCTTGCCCCAACAGAAAAGAACAACTAAGAGTCTGGATGGCTAATAAATCCATTGCCATCAAGTAGATCCCAACCCACCGAGGGGGTCCTGAGATGCACTCTTTATGGGAACAGGCAGCCTCATCATTCTATCATGCAGTAGATGGTGGGCTTGAACTACCAACCAGAAAGTACCATTAATCTCTAATTGTTGTTGTTGTTGTTAGGTGCCACCAAGTCAGCTCCAACTCATAGCGACCCTAGTCATGTGCCATCCTCACAGTTGTTACGCTTGAGCCCACTGCTGCTGCCATTGTGCCAATCCATCCTGTTGGGGGTGTGTGTGTCTCTCTCTTTTTTGCTGACCCTCCACTTTACCAAGCATGATGTCCTTCTGCAGGGTCCCTCCTGATAATATGTCCAAAGTATGAGAGATGAAGTCTGGCCATCCTGGCTTCTTAAGAACATTCTGGCTGTACTTCTTCCAACACAGATTTGTTTGTTCTTCTGGCAGTCCATGGTACTTTTAATATTCTTCTCCAACACCATAATTCTAACACATCAATTCTTCTATGGTCTTCCATATTCACTGTCCAACTTTCACATGCACATAAGGCTACTGAAAATATAGTATGGCATTATCAGCATGGACACAGACTTCTCCTAGTCTGTAGGCAGTCAAAAAGGCCAGAGGCCTTCCCGGAGTTTTCTCTACTCATGTTAGTTCTCTCTGGTCCAGCCTTCATGGTCTAGCTTTGACTTGCTTCTGCCCTCCTTTCACCTCCTGTCTTAGTGTGGCTTGCCCAGAAGCAGGTCCTAGCACAATGTGTATATTTGGGAAGGTGCCCCTAAAACACTGGACAGGATGCGGGGAAGTGGCAGAGGGAGAGAAGGCAGCCAATGAAGGGAGCACCAACAAGTCCATTACCACTTGGCAATTGGAGCTCATCCTGTTGGGGGTGTCTGTGCAAGGCACATCCTCCCCCTCAGCCCTAAGAGCTGGCCCTCATGAGGGGAGAGGGAGCTGGGTATGAATACTCAAGCTTTCAGTAGCCATTGGCTGAGTTCTCCTGGGAGGGTGCTAAGTCTAGCCTACCTCATGTGCGCAATAGGCTTGGACAACCAGAGGGGGCTCTCAGGCAGCATGAAAGGAGCTAGCAGATGAAATCATACTAATGTACACATGTACGGCATGTGAAAGGGGCATGGTTGTGGCTCTGACACCATTTGCTCTACCATTTGCTTCTTGTTTTCATTCTCCTTGTCTCAAAAATATGCTACAGCCTAATGTGTGTCAGCCACCACTTGATCTGTCAGTTTGTCGTACTGTGGTGGCTTGTGAGTTGCTGTGATTCTGAAAGCTATGCCACTGGTATTTTAAATACCAGCAGTGTCACCCATGGTGGACAGGTTTCAGATCAGCTTCCAGACGAAGATAGATTAGGAAGAAGGAGTGACAAACTATTTCCAAATATTTAGTCACTGAAAACCTTATGAATAGCAGAGAAACACTGTCAGATATAGTGCCAGAAAATGAGCTCCTCAGATTGGAAGGCACTCAAAATGCGACTGGGAAAGAGCTGCCTCCTCAAAGTAGAGTTGACCGTGATGATGTGAATGTAGTAAAGCCCATGGGAGAAAAGCCCATGGGACCTTCTTTGGCTGATGGGGCACAATTCAAAGTGAAGAGAAACAGCTGTAAACATCCATTGAAAATTGAAACATGGAATGTATGAAGTATGAATCTGGGAAAATTGGAAATTGTCAAAAATGAAATGGAATGCATAAACATGGATATCTTAGGCATAAGTCAGCTGAAATGGATGGGTATTGCTATTTTGACTGTGATGACCACATGGTTAACTATGCCGGGAATGGCAAATTGAAGAGGAATGGTGTTGCATTCATTATCAAAAAGAACATATCCAGATCAGTCAAGAGGTACAATGCTGTCTGTGATAGGATAATATCCATGCACCTACAGGGAAGCCCAGTTAAATACCACTATTATTCAAATTTATGCACCAACCATTAAAGCTAGTGAGGATGAAATAGAAGAATTCTACCAACTTCTTCAATCGAAATTGATCAAACATGCAATCAAGATTTTTTGATCATTATTGGAGATTGGAATGCAAAAGCTGGGAGCAAAGAGGAAAGATCAGTAGTTGGAAAATATGGCCTTGTTGATAGAAATGATGCTGGAGAATGCATGATAGAATTCTGCAAAATCAATGGTTTGTTCATTTCAAATACCTTATTTAGACAGCATAAGAGACAACTATACACATGGACCTCACCAGATGGAATACATAGAAATCAAATTGACTACATCTGCAGAAGGAGATGATGGAAAAGGTCCATATCATCAGTCAAAACAAGGCCAGAAGCAGACTGTGGAACAGACCATCAATTACTCATATGCAAATTCAAATTGAAGCTGAATAAAATGAAAACAAGCCCA
>NW_006408556.1:9414479-9421676 GCF_000296735.1 Chrysochloris asiatica
AGCCAGAGTGCTCCTTGGAGGCCAAGATGGCCAAACTTCATCTCTCATACTTCAGACATATTGTCAGGAGGGACCAGTCGCTGGAGAAGGACATCATGTTTGATAAAGTGGAGGGTCAGAGAAAGAGAGGAAGACCCCCAACAAGATGGATTGGCCAAGTGGCATCATCGATGGACTCAAGCGTGGCAACAGGATCAGGTAATGCTTTGTTTTGCTGTGCATAAGGTTGCTATGAGTGGTACTGACTTGATGGCACCCAACAACAACAACAATATGCGTCAGACTGCAAAGTCATTTGGACTGCAAGGTCAGTGGTTCAAGTTCACCAGCTGCTCTTTGGAAGTCCTATACAGGGTCAGTATGGGTCAGAATAGACTTGATGGTTCTTAACAACAGCAACAATATGGAGTTCTGGCATCAAACTGCAGGATACGCACTGGACCACAAGGTCAGTTTGAACTGAAAGGTTGGAGGTTCTAACTAACCTGTCACTCCTTGGAAATCCTAGACAGAACTGACTTGATGGCACTTAGCAACAACAAATAAAACCACCAATTGATATGGAGACTAGATATGGTGCTGTAGGATAAGCACTGGACTGCTAACTGCAAGGTCAGCCGTTCAAACCCACCAGTCACTCATTGAAAACTCTCAGGGTCACTGAGTCAGAACCGACTTGATGGTACTTAACAACAACAAAAACAGTTAATACAGACTCTTACAAATAGAGCAATTTCTCTGACAACCAAGTCAGGAAAGAAAGAGGCAGAGGAAATGAAATATTCCAGCAGTCAACTTCCAGATTTCTTATCGGGCTGGCTGTTTTGGAAGGCAGGGTTTGTTTTTGACGTGGTAGATGGAAATGCGGGGATTGAATCCACTCGCTTCCTGAGGGAGAGATGAGGTTGTCTGCTATGGAGCAGTTCTACTCTGCCCTATAGCGCCACTATTTTTCTAGTGACTTTAATAGAAGCCAGGTTGCCTAGCCCCTGGCTCACATTCGACATGCTGGAATAAGCTGCTTTTACCCTTGCTACCTCCGTTTCCCTGTTTAGAGTGGCACCTTGGAAATGAAGCTCTGATATCAGAAGTTCTCTGACTGTTTTTCATGGAGGATCAGCTTTCACGGATGCAAAGGTAACAGTGATGATGTGCTGCGGTTTGATTTTCACTGCTATGACCAACCCAGAGTTCAACACCATCTGGGGCACAAAGGACTCAGCTGTTACAAGGACACAGTCTAGAAAAATGTTAACGATGCATGCCTCTGGGTTCCTTGGCCTGTTTTACTGTCCCTGTGCTGTGCCCCTTACAACCATGCAGCTATTTAGGAAGCTTGCTGGGAGCTTGAAAAAACACTGTCATGTGAAGAGAGACTGAAAAATTCACAAACGCTCATTAAGTGGAATGTTGTTGTTAAGTACTGTCTATTAGGTTCCGATGCAGCGACCCTGTATAGGGTTTCCAAGGCTGTAAATCTTTACAGGAGCAGAAAGCCTTATCTTTCTTCCACAGAGAGACTGGTGGATTTGAACTTCTGACCTTGCTGTAAGCAGCCCAACATGTAGCCCACTACATGACCAGGGCTCCTTAATTCCTAATAACAGTAGCCCTCAATTCTCTATTCTCTCACTCCTAATGGTTAATCCCAGGTTATAGAGAGTCTCTCTGCTCTCTTCTAAATGTTTATAATTTTACATATAGATTATGATCAATTTTGGCATACATTTTGTATATGGTATGAGATAAAGGTCTAGGTCCTATTTTTACATGTGAAGGTCTATTTTCTCAAAAGTCATTTGTGGAAAGGACTGTTCTTTCTTCATTGTCTTGGTACTGCCCTTGGAAATCAATTGACCTTAAATGTCTGAGTCTGTTTTTGAACCCTCTACTTAGCGTTCCATTGATCTCTGTCTGTTCTTTCACCAAGACCACACTGTCTTCACTACAGCACCTTTGAAGTAAGTCTTAAAATTCTCCAGTCTTATTCTTAAAAAAAATTTTTTTTTGACTATTCTAGTTCCTTTTCCTTTCTATATAAATTTTATTCATTTATTTGGAGAGATAGAGATGAATTCATTTTAAGGAATTTGCTCAAGCAATTGTGTGACCTAGCAAACTTGAAATTTGTAACAGGCTTGCAGTCTGGAAAATTAGGCAGGGTTTCTTTGTTATAGTCTTGAAGAAGAATTCCTTCTACAATTTTGAAATTGAAGAATTCTACCCACTTCAGTCTAAAATTGATCACATTGGTAATCAACATGTATTGATAATTATTGGTGATTGGAATGCAATGGTTGGAAACAAAGAGAAAGAATTAGTAGTTGGACAATATGACCTTGGTGATAGAAACGATGCTGGAGATCATATGATGGAATTTTGCAAGACCAATGACTTCATTATTACAGATGCTCTTTCAAACAACATAAAAGATGACAATATACATGGACCTCACCAGATAGAATACACATAAATGAAACTGACTACATCTGTTAGAAGATATCATGGGAAAGTTCCATATCTGTAGCCAAACAAGGTCAGGAGCAGACTGTAGAACACACCACCAATTGCTCATAAGCAAGTTCGTACTGAGGTTGAAAAAATTTCAAGTTCACAAGAGCTAATATATGAACTTGAACATATCCCACCTGAATTTAGAGATCGTCTCAAGAACAGATGTGATGCAATAGACACTAAACACTGAAGACCAGAAGAGTTGTGGGATGACATCAAGAACATCATACAAAAAGAAAGCAAAAGGTCATTAAGAAGAGAAGAAATAAGAAAACAGATCAAGATAGATGTTAGAGAGACTCTGAAACTTGCTCTCCACCAGCATGTTGTTGTTAAGTGCCATTGAGTCAGTTCCGACCCATAGTGACTCTCTAGAGGGTTTCCAAGGAGTGACTCTTGAGCTTGAACCACCAACCTTGCAGTTCAAACTGACTTTGCAGTCTAGCGCATTAACCCACAGCGCCACACCAGGACAACAAATGAGGAGACATAAGAGCTGAACAGAAAATTTCAAAAGGCAGCTTGAGAAGAAAAAGTCAAGTATCTTAATGAAAAGTGCAAAGACCTAGTGTTAGAAAATCAAAAGGAAGAACACATTCAGCATTTCTCAAGCTGAAAAAACCAAAGTTAAAATTTCAAACCTTAAGATGCTGAAGGATTCTATGGGCAAAATATTCAATGATGCAGAAAGCATCAAACGAAGATGGAAAGAGTCACCATACCAAAAAGAAATTGTCTGTATCCAAACATTTGAAGAGGTAGCATATGATCAAGAATCAATGGTACTGAAAGAAGAAGAATAAGGGACACTAAAGGCATTGGCAAAGGACAAGGCTCTAGGAATTGATGGAATACAAATTGAAATCTTTCAACAAACAGATGTAGCACTGAAGGCACTCTTGGAAGAGATCCATATTTGTGCCTATTCCAAAGAAAGTTGATGCAAAAGCATGCGGGAACCATCAGACCGTATCATTAATATCACATACAAGTAAAGTTTTGCTAAAGATAATTGAAAAATGACCATAACAGTACATTGACAGAGAACTGCCAGAGGGTCAAGCTAGATTCAGACACAGACATGGAACAAGATATATCACTGCTGAATGTTAGGTGAATCTTAGCAGAGACTATCCGAAAGATGTTTACCTGTGCTTTATTGACTATGCAAAGGCTTTTTACTGTGTTCATCATGACAAGCTATGGATACCATTGTGAAGAATGGGTATTCCAGAACACTTAATTGTGATTGAGTAGAACAAGGGGACACTGAATGGTTTAAAATCAGGAAAGGTGTGTGCCAGAGTTGTATTCTTTCACCATACTTATTCAAAATGTATGTCTAGCAAACAATCTGAGAATCTGGAGTATATGAAGAAGAACATGGCTTTAGGATTTGAGGAAGACTCATTTAACATCCTGCAATGTTACAACCTTGCTAGCTAAGATCAAAGAGGACTTAAAATACTTACTGGTGAAAATCAAAGACCACACACAGCCTTAAATATGGGTTGCAACTCAATGTAAAGAAAACAAAAACACTTACCACTGGACCAATAAATAACATCATGATAAATGGAGAAAAGATTGAAGATGTCAAAAACTTAATTTTGCTTGGATTCACTTTCAACATAAATGGAAGCAGAAATGAAGAAATCAAACAACATATTGCATAGGCAAATCTGCTGCAGGAGACCTCTTTAAAGTGTTCAAGCCCAAAGATGGCAGTTTGAGGACGAAGGTGCACCTGACCCCAGCTATGGTATTTAAAATAGCCTCATATGAATGTCAAAGTTGAACAATGAATATGGAAGACCTTAAAATAACTGATGCATTTGAGTTAAGGTGTTGGAGAAGAATATCAAAGGTATCATAGACTTCCAGAGGAACAGGCAAATCTATGTAGCAAGAAATACAGTCAGAATGCTCTGTAGAAGCCAGGATGGCGAGACTTTGTCTCTTATACTTTGGACATATTATCAGGAAGGACCTGTCCCTGGAGAAAGATATTATACGTGGTAAAGTGGAGGGTCAATGAAAAAAAGGTAGACCCCAAGGAGATGGACTGGCACAGTAACAGCAGCAATGGGCTCAAGTGAGACAACAATTGTGAAGTTGGCACACTACTGGGCAGTGTTTTGTTCTGTTGTGCATAAGGTCTCTGTGAGACATTATTGACTGGTGGGCACCTAACAACAACAATATTAAAACATAATGTCACTGTAATCAAAACAAGAGCTACTACTATAGGACAGTATATCATTTTGATCAGACATAAAAGATAAAAATAGACTTAGAGATGTTTTTGAATTTAGTACATATTAGGGTGGTGCTTCAATTCAGTGGGAAAATAATGGTTTCCTTAAGAAATCACAGGCAGGCTAAACATTTTAAAGAAAACAAAGATGAGTGTCCAATCACACCATAACCAAAATAAATCTCAGATTTAATAAAGATGTAAACTATAAGTAAAAATTAAGTTTACTTATTATACTATCCATTTCTGTAGTCATTCCTTAATTACTTGCTTTTATCTTCCAAGAAAAGGGAGCACCCAAAGACCTTAGAACGTATCTGTTAATGAGTTGCTAGGTACGGCTACATTCTAATTATTTATTAAGAAGTTTCCTAGACTTCAACATCATTTCAATATGTGTTAATGATTTTTTTGCAACTTAATTTTGAAACAGTAATCTGACTATATTTACTACATTGAAAAAAATACACATTCTTTGCCCTAGCAATCCTTTTCTTGGGACTCTGTTCCAAGGGTTGGCACACTGAAGCTGGAGGTTCAAATCTGACCTGACTTCTGGTTTCCTGTGACCATGGACTGCAAGCTAAGAATTATTTGTAAAACAACAATAACAAACAATGAGCAGTGAAGAAAATGCAGTAGTGAGAACATATGTGGTCCACAAAACATAAAATAGTCACTATTCAATATTTCACAGAAAAGGTTTCCACAGAAGCAAAAGCACCATTATTTAAGGATAGATACATAAGATTTTTATTGTAGTACAGATGCTGTAGGAAAAGCACTAGACAGATAACCACTGGTTGGTGGTTCAAACTCACCAGATGCTCCTAAGAAACCCTATATTGGGTTGCTGTGAGTTAGCACTGACTGACCGGCACACAGTAACAAACAACAGCATATTTTGTATGGCAAAAGAATGGAAACACAGCAAATGCCTCTCCACTAGAAATGATTGGTATGTGATGGTACACCCATTCCATAGAATATTATATAACCATTAAACGGAATTGATGCTAGCTCGAACAGTTGATTTAAGAGAGTTAAGAAAGACAAAGAAAAGTATGAGGGTGACTGGAACATTATCCTCACTCTGGTTATATTAAAATGCCCTTCTATGTCCACACACAGCTGATGACAACATTGAAATGCACGTGAAATGATTCTGTCAAATAGATGAGTGACAGTGGATTATGAGGCAAATCATTTGCAAATCAGCCATGGCTCTGTCTATGAAACAATCCATGACAGACTTGGGTTTTGAAAAGTTTGCACGAGACGAGTACTGAAAAAAGTCACAGAAAAGCATAGACACAAGCGTTTGGACATCTTCAAACAAAATTTGGACTGACACTCAAAGGAAGGTAAAAGTTTCTGTAGAAAAATTGTTACTGGTGATGAGACATGGATTCATCACTACAAGCTAGAGAGTAAACTGCACAGTATGGCATGGAAACATTCTCATTCACTGACGAAGAAAAAATTCAAAAGTCAACCATCGGCTAGAAAATTGATGCGTACAGTTTTCGGGGATTCTCAAGGGCCAGTATTAGACACTATCAGGAAAAAGGTTCAACAATCCACAGTGCTCCTTATAGTGAGATGTTCACTGAAGAGCTGAAACCTAAATTTTGGATTAAACACAGAGGACTGCTATCTAAGGATATTGTGATCTTGAATGACAATGCACATCCACATACCTCTGCCCACACAGTTGACACTTTGCAAAAACTTCATTTTGAGGTGTTAAAATATCCTCCCTATAGTCCTGATCTTCCTCCATAGGACTTTCATCTGTTTGGTGTGATGAAAGCAGCCCTTCGAAGATGAAGAGTCACCTCTTATGAAGAAGTGAAGACAACAGTGCATTTGTGGCTAGAAGCTTAGCCTAAAACATTTTTTAATAAGGGAGTATGGAAGCTTGTTGATAGATGGACAAAATGTATTGAAAAGCAAGGAGATTATGTAAAAAAATTATGTATGTCTTTTCTAGAATTTCATTAAAATAGATTCTACAGTCAGAATGTGGATAATTTTTGACTGATTGTTGTGTGTGCATGTGTGTACATATATGTACAAACATACAGACAGACACACACATATATATGTTATGTAGTCCCAGTGTGCCACTATGGGTTAATGTGCTGGACTGCAAAGTTGGTTTGAACTGCAAGGTGAGCAGTTCAAGCTCACTAGCCACTCCTAGGAAACCCTGTACAGGGTGGCTATGGGTCAGAACTGACTTGATGGCACTTAACAACAATATCTCTCTATATCTATCTATATCTATCTATCTATCTATCTATCTATCTATATATCTATATATCTCTATCTCTATCTCTATCTATCTATCTATCTATCTATCTATCTATCTATCTATATATGGAGAGAGAGAGAGAGAGAGAGAGAGAGAGAGAGAGAGAGAG
>NW_006408556.1:9423801-9425180 GCF_000296735.1 Chrysochloris asiatica
TCATAGCGACCCTGTACAGGGTTTCCGAGGCTGTAAATCTTTACGGGAGCAGAAAGCCTCATCTTTCTCCCACGGAACAGCTGGTAGTTTCAAACTGTTGTCCTTGAGGTTCAATATAATTATAACAACATGGAAAAAAAATTATACCAAATATCAGGCTACAGGGAGTAAACATTTTTGTTTGGCAATGTAGGTCTCAGAAGTCTCTGAATTCGGATGGAGAAGAGAGGGACTTGATTGGAGCTGTGACTTGGGATATTGATGATCATAATAAAATTCTCCACCAATTACCCAAAAGTGCCAACTTCCTATAGACATTGCCAAATCTACTGTTCTCCACATCTCAGGATCTCCTCTTTAATAGATTTTCCATATTTGAAATCAGCCTCCTTGGATTCTTTTTCTTCTTTAGCAGCTGAATAACTTCGTGGCTTGAGGGCAGTTTGAGTCACACTGATTTTGAACTCTTTCCTCTGCAATCTCCTCTCTGCCCCTAGACAAAAGCAAGAGGCCTGAAGGTGTCATTACTGTCTTATTGAGGACTTCCTATGGAGTTGCCATGATGACCTGGCTTTTCACTTTTAGGTCAAGGGCTTCTTCCAATTCAGCTCTGTCTCCCATGGATGCAGAATCTGTTCCCATGAGTGTTGGACTCTTTTTGAACAGCGACAACACCTGTCTTATGGACATAATAGAGGTATTGTTTAATTTATCTCACTGGGGGTCAGCGGAAGAAGGAAACTCAACCCTTGTTACTCCTTCTACATCATGGATTCCTTTTCTATTAACAATATTTACTTCTGAAGAAATACATCATTTCAAAACCTTCACACGTAGTCTTTGCCTTGTTTTAGATTTCTAATTCAGGTGAGTAATAAACTCTATGCTTTTGATGCCCTTTGCCCATTAAGTTTACTTATTACATTATCCATTTCTGTAGTCATTCCTTAATTATTTGCTTTTTATCTTCCAACAAAAGGGAGTACCCAAGGACCTTAGTACATATTTGCTAATGAGTTGCGAGGTACAACTACAGTCTAATGATTTATTAGGAAGTTTCCTGGACTTCAGCATCATTCCAACATGTGTTAATGAGTTGTTTTGCAAAACACAGTAAACATTTTTAAGTACTCAAGCATCATTAAAGACGTCTTCAATAAAGATTAAACTAATAAAGTCAGTCTTTACTTCATTACAAAGATTATGCTCCTAGCAGATGTCTCTGGGACCATCAACAGAGAAGAGCCGAGAGCGGGACCCTACCCAGAGAAACAGAGATGCCTGAGATAGAGACAGAGACGATGACGTGGAGTAATGAAGCAGCTGGGGACTTTGGACCCAGAGAGGGAAAGGGACTGTGGGCCGAAAACTGGGGGGGG
>NW_006408556.1:9425280-9434729 GCF_000296735.1 Chrysochloris asiatica
GATATACCCTTTGGGTGGTTGATGATGCATGGAGGGGATTGGAACCATGGCAGTGAGATGATATACGATGGAATGAATGTAAAGCTAAAATTCTCCCATGTAAACTATCATATATAATTCACAATAAAACATTAAAAAAAAAGGATTATGCTCCTAGCAACAATGTCACCAGGCATTTGGCCTTGTGAAAAGTTTAACCCTCCATACACAGGAGTCATTTACTTCTGTGGTGGCTGGTGTATGGGAGACAAATGATCTGAGCTCACCATCTCCTGTTGGGGCCCATAGGCAATGTAGTGGTAATCTGTGCAGTGTGACGACGGTCATTTGGGACAACTTCCCTAGAGCCAAGATATCGTGAGGTTGGGCTGGGACCCTGTATAGGAGTTCCAAGGGGCAGTTGGTGACCTTGAACCGCCGACTTTGTGGTTCAAACTGACCTTGTGGTCTAGTGCTTATTCCCACAGTACCACACTAGGTACTCCCAATTCTGAGCAACTCAAAATAGAAGAGCAGGCAAACCAGTCTCACCCTAGGGATTGTGTAGCAATAGAGAAAACTACTATCCTAGCATTCTTCCAAAAGTCTTAAGAAAAAAATTAAAACAAGTGACAGACTGGGAGAAAACATCTGCTACATATTTCATAAAATTCAATATCCAGGGGACACAAAGAGCTCCCACAAATAAAAAAGAAAAATTCAACCAACCAATGGACAAAGAATATGAGACACATGAAAGAAGACTCTCCCACCAGCTGTCAGGGAAATGCAAATTAAAATAATAATGAAATACCATTTTATTTTGCTTTCCAACTGGCAGAATCTTAAATGGCTGACATTATCATATACAGCAAGGAGGCAGGGGCCTGGGTACTGTCACCTGCTGATGGAAAGCTAAATGAATGAAACTCTTTGGGAAGGCATTCGTGGAAATTAAAAATATTCATACACTGGTCTTTCCCCAAATTCCACTTTTAGGTATCTACCTCAGAGAAACCATTGCAGTTGTATACACAAATGCACAGATTATGTGTGATAGACAAAAACTGCAGATAATTAAATTTCTGTTACAAAACGAAACAAAGCGCACTGCCGTCATATTGATTCCAACTCACAGGACAGGATAGAACAGCTCCACAGGGCTTTCGAGGCTGTAAGTCTTGATGGGGATTTCTGGTGTGGTGCTATAGGACAAACACTGGATTGCGAACCGTAAGGTGGGTGACTCAGACACACCAGCTGCTCCTTGGAAATCCTAGGCAGGGCTGCTATTACTTCGGAACTGACTTGATGGCATTTAATAACAATAAATCTTTGTGGAAGCTGACTGCCTCAGCTTTCTCCCATGAAGTGGTTGGTGAGTTCAAACTGTCAACCTTTTAGCAGTCTAGTGCTTAACCCATTGTACCACTAAGATGCCTTTTTCTGTTGTATGGAAATAATTAAATAAGTGATTAGTTTAAATAAGGTTTACTCAGACTTAAGGAGCAGCACCATGAAAAACAGTGATATAGACCCATACTCAGCATTTACATGAAAAAAGTTGAGTATAGGATGACATGCGCAATATGGTCCCATTTATGCAATAAAACAAGATATAGTATATGTGCATGTGTGCATGTGTGTGTGTGCGTGTGTAGGCACAGAGGGGAACATACTTCAAATTGTTGAGAGTAATAACTTCCCTGTGGGTAGGGTACGTAGTACTGTAGGAGGGGAGATAAAGGGAGGACGTCTTAATTTGTTATGTATTATTAACATGTTGCTTGAACCTTCTGTGGCAAAATGTACCCATGAGTCACTTGTGCAGTTAAAAAAGACAAACACTCAGCCCATAAAGAATCCATGACTTTCGAGACCTAGGTCTGAGGACAGATTCTATAGAAGGGCAGACACGCCCTTCTTTGCCTGTTTCTTTCTTCTCCCATCAACCTTTCTGCCTCCTTCCTTTATTTTCTTCTAGGTATAAAGATGGGGAAAGGTTTCCTTCACTGGCCCCTTTTCCTTCTTTTGAACAACACCTTGAGCTTGAATGGGTTATTTGACCTTTCCTGGTATCCAAAACGTGTTGTTGTTAAGTGCCGTTGAGTTGGTTCCGACCCATAGTGACCCTGAACAGGGTTTCCGAGGCTGTAAATCTTTACAGGAGCAGAAAGCCTCATCTTTCTCCCGTGGAGCAGCAGGTAGTTTCGAACTGCTGACCTTGAGGTTCGCAGCCCAATTTGTAACCACTACGCTACCAGAGTAGATGCCTAATAATAGAGTCCTGGTGTGGCGCTGTAGGATAAGCATCAGACTGCTAAACACAAAGTTGGTGGTTCAAACCCACCACTGCTCCTTGGAAACCCTATATAGGGTCACTATGAGTCAGAACCAACTTGGTGGCCGTTAACAACAACACCAACAATACTACCTCCTTCTTAGTTGGGTTGTGAGTATTAACTTTGATTCCAACAGACACTGGATTCACGTCCTGACTCCACTCCTTACAAGGTGTATATTATCGATATGTTGTTGTTAGGTGCCATCAAGTCGGTACTGACTCATAGCGACCTTATGCATAGCAGAGTGAAACACTGCCTGATCCTGGGCCAACCTCACTACAGATACCATGCTTGAGTTCATCGATGCTGCCGCTTGGCCAATCCATCTCGTTGGGGGTCTTCCTCTCTTTCTCTGTCCCTGCACCTTACCAAACACGATTTCCTTCTCCAGGGACTGGTCCCTCCTGACAATATGTCCAAAGTATGAGAGACGAAGTTTGGCCATCTTGGCCTCCAAGGAGCACTCTGGCTGCACTTCCTCCAAAATGGACCTATTGGTTCTTTTGGCAGCCCATGGCACTTTCAATATTCTCCTCCAACACCATAACTCAAAAGCATCAGTTCTTCTACGGTCTTCCTTATTTACTGTCCGCATGCATATGAGGTTATTGAAGATACCATGGCTTGGGTCAGGAGCACCTTAGTCCTCAAGCTGACATCTTCAACACTTTAAAAAGGTCTTGAGCAGCAAATTTGCCTAACGCAATACGTTGTTTGATTTCTTGACTGCTGCTTCCGTGAGTGTTGATAGTTGATCCAAAAAGAATAAAGTTCTTGACAACTTCAATCTTTTCTCTGTTGATAAGAATGTTGTTTATTGGTCCAGTGGTGAGGATTTTTGTTTTCTTTACATTGAGATGCAATCTATACTGAAGGCTGTGCTCTTTGATTTTCATTAGTAAATGTTTTAAGTCCTCTTCACTTTCAGCAAGCAAGGTTGTATCATCTGCATATCACAGGTTGTTAATGAGTCTTCGTCCAATCCTGATGCCACGTTTTTCTTCATAGACCCCAGCTTATTATCAATGTTGTTTCTGTTAAGTGCCATCAAGTCGGTTCCAACCCACAGCGACCCTGTACAGGTTTCCGATGCTGCAAATCTTTACAGGAGCAGAAAGCCTCAATTTTCTCCTGCGGAACAGCTGGTAATTTCGAACTGCTGACCGTGAGGTTAGCAGCCCAACTCATAACCACTACGCTACCAGAGCTCCTTAGTATCGATTATCGATAGGGCATGTTTATTAACCTCCTTCAACCTCAGTTTTCTTCACCTATAATACGTTTATGGTAATAGTCACTCCCCTTCAGGGTTGTTTCTGATACTTAAATGAGATATTGCATATAAAATGCTCCTAGCAGCGAGCCTGACATGGGCCAAGTGTGAAATCACAGTTGGCTATAATTACCATTACGGTTGGCCATTCAATCTCTTCGACTCATGCTGGCCTCAAGTCTGTGCTGAAACACAACTTCTATATGTCTGACGACTAGTCCTGAACTTTTCTGATAATTCACAGTCCATTTAGGTCATTTCAGCGCGGTCTTAATATTGATCCCAGACTTCAGAGAGTTAGAGGCACTCTTTCTAGCTCTCCTGCCCCAGACTGCCTCTTTGGGTTTGGCTTAGGAGGCTGCCCAAGGTCCTGCTGTTATTATGTTCCCCAGATAAACTGCCTGGGATGGGCTTTTATTCATGAGATGTAAGCTTAGTGATGTAGCCTAGACATGCTTGGGATCGTATCTGCTTTTCAAACATTGTCCAGCAGCTGGTATCTACCTGCTGGAAGGTGAGTGAGAGCCCGGTCTCTGAGGATGGGCCAGTGTCTTCAGGCATGGTGCTTCAGGCCATCCTCTGATGGCCTGTACTTGCTCTAACACAGCCTGCCACACGACTTCCCATGCATATTTTTAGGCTAGTTTAAATAAGTTGTGGTACAGACTGCACATTAGAGAGCAGGTCTGGTCCACGGGGTCATGTTACTCCATGAAGCCCACACAAAACCAAGGCTGTCTCCACCCTGAGCGGCATGGCCGATGTGGGAGGAGGGCCACTCCTGCTCTTGTGTGTTTTCCGTTTTTGAAAGCTATTGGTGGTTTTCAGCAGGGAACTCATCAACAGTTTCAAAGCGGTCAGCAGTAGACATAGCAAAACCTGAAAAAACAAACCCACTGGCCTAGAGTTGATTGGGACCCATGTGTTCCAGAGTAGAACTGCTCCATGGGGTTTTCTTGGCTGCATTCCTTACAGAAGTACACCACCAGGTCTTTTCTCCTGTGGTGCTGCTAGGTGGGTTTGAACTGTCAACCTTTAGGTTAATTGTTGTGGTTATTAAGTGCCGTTGAGTTGGTTCTGCCACATAGTGATCCTGTATGGGGTTTCTGAGGAGTGGCTGGTGGGTCTGAACTGCTGACCTTACAGTTCAAACCGACCTTGTTTAAGTAGTGCTTATCCTACAGCACCATACCAGGGTTCCAGTGTTGTTGTTACGTGCCGTTGAGTTGGTTATGACTCATAGTGAGCCTGTATAGGGTTTCCAAGGAGCGGTTGGTGAATTTGAGCCACCAACCTTGTGGTTCAAACCGACCTTATGGTCCAGTGCATTATCGCACAGAGCCACAGCAGGACTCCAGGACTCCAGTAGTTGTGGGCTAAATGTCTGTGCTACTCAGGGACCTAGATAGAACAAACCCTTGGCTATTTTCAGTTATTCTCTGCTCAGTCTCACTATGGAGACCCCTAGCCTCCTCCCTACTTTTACCCCGGCTAAAATTATTCCCCTACTTAAAAATAAAACAATATGCTACAACACTACCATCTCTTGGCAAATAAGTAAGGCTGGTGCTGTTGTATTTGAAGACAGTCTGTCTCTCCCTTTGGAGCATGCTGCGTTAGCTCTTAACCTCTGGGGCTACCCACTGCAGGTGGACCACGGAGGCTTTTCCTCCACGCCTCCTGGTTTATACAGAAGTTGACACTTTTCCTGCAGGGCTCTCCCGAGATTTAGATAGCAGTATCTGTGGGCAAAGTTATTTTTGAAATACTTGGATGAAAATTATCATGTCAAAGATGGACATTACTGTAGTGATGCGATTAGAATGCATCAGCTGCCTTCTGAAAATCTGAAATGTTTCTCCCATAAGGGGAAGAAATTTTCTTTCAAGGCATTTCATTAGAATGAAATAGGTATTGAGGAAATTGGTTATTTGAAAAAAAGATTCGAAGTAGAGACTCATCTTATACCATATTCCACATAAATACTAAATGAATTGAGTGTGAAAAATGGAACCATACAAAAATAAAACTATGAGAAAATTTAGAAACGTATTAAACAGAGAGCGGGCAATGAACAACCTACTATTAGGGTTGTTACAATGACCCTTTCTAGGTAAAGCAACTGAGGAAGTTGTAAAAGAAAGATCAATAAATTTGATTAGATAAAAAGGAATAAAAACCCTGTAAATCATAACACCCTTTACAAAGACTATGACTATTATTGTTGGTAAACCAAGGAGGAAATGGAGAGTCACTTTCTTAAGAATCTGGGAATAAGAACACTAACGGCACATTATTAGAATTTCAATAGCAGAAAGACTCACATAGCTCTCAGTGAGATAAAACCCAGATGAGCCTAGATATCAATGTCTGCCTGCCCATTCTCCTATAAAAGAGAAACCACCCACTTATACACTCACTCCGGTCCTAGCATACCTGCTGAAACACAAAACCAGGATGGCTCTCTGCCTCCTCACAGCTGCTATCCATAGACCTAGAAAAGGTCATCTGGGCCAGTCACATTCCCTTTCTCATGACTGAGTTAAGAAACAAGCAAATGGTTAGCTATCCTTGGGGAAGAAATTTGGGTACAGTGTGAGGTACAGGGTGGGCAGGACAGGCAGGTGTGAAGGCAGACATGCACAGAGGTAGCTGGAGACTCCAAGAGAGGCAGAGAATGAGAGTGCTTGGCTCTACATCTGCCCTGGGTCCTGATCATCCACAGTGTATCTGGAGGAGATTTTTGTCATCATCAACATGCATCCTGAGCTAGCTCAACTGGGTTTCAATTACTGAAAATCAAAAGAGCCAAAGCAGGTGTGACTGTTTCTGTGACCCAAAATGCTATTGAATGTGGCTTAGAGTTCATGCTGGAGAGGCAGGAATGGAACGTGATTATAAAATAGCAAGTAGAAACCTAAGGAGCCCTGGTGGCACAATGGTCAAGCACTTGGTTGATGGTTCAAATCCACCCAGCTACTCTTTGGGAGAAAAGACCTGTGATATTTTGCTTCCATACAGATGACAACTAAGGAAACTCTATGGGGGCACTTCTGTTCCCTTACATGGGGTCTTTATGAATCAGAATCAACTTGATGGAACCCAACAACAATAAGTTGTTGTTGTTGTTGTTAAGTGCCATCAAGTCAGTTCCAACTCATGGTGACCTTATATAAGGTTTCCAAGGAGCAGCTAGTGGATTTGAACTGCCGACTTTGCAGTTCAAACTGACCTGGATGTTCAGTGCTTATCCTACAGCGCCACACCAATAGAAACTTAACAAATGGTATTTTTATCTTCTCAGGAAGGAGCTCTGGTAGCATAGCAGTTACGAGTCTGTCTACTAACCTCAGGGTCAGCAGTTTGAAACTACCAGCTGTTCCATGGGAGAAAGATGAAACTTTTTGCTCCTGTAAAGATTTACAGCCTCGGAAAGCCTGTGCTGGGTTGCTATGAGTCGGAACCGACTCCACAGCTTATAACCACCACCACTACCATCTTTCAGGAGCACAGCAGTGAGTTTGCAGTCTGGAGAGTAGATGAGTCAGAAGTTGGCAATGGAGAATGCGTACTAACTTGTTATTGTTAAGTGCTGCCGAGTTAATTTCGACCCATAGCCACCCTGTATAGGGTTTCCAAGGAGCAGCTGGTGAGCTTGAACCACCGACCTTGCAGTTCAAACGACTTTGCAGTCTGACGTGTTAGCCCACAGCGCCACACCAGGGAAGACATATTACATCAAGGCCCGCAATTGCTGCAGAGCTGTTTGCTCTTGTGGGAAGTGGACACCTTAGGAAGGCTCACTATGACCACGAGAACATCGAGAACCTCTCAGAACTCTTTACTTTCCTTTAGTTCCATTACCTTGCTGTATAGAGATGACCGTTTCCCAAACTTCCCATAACTAACCTATTCTGTTTCTTAGGTATTTTGATACTTGGGAAGAGTTGCTCTGGATGGAGGCAGTTTCAGAGTTTCTGCTTGTAAAAGAGCACCTGCCAAGGTAAATTTTAACAGTGCTTCTCTGGTTTAGAGTGAGGTTGATTGACATGGGTCACCCTTCTTGAGTCCACTCAGACTCAGCAGATCCTGGTCCTTGGTTCACTCACCAAGAGAAGACCACTTTGTCAGGACTCTGGGGAGACAGTTATCTGTCTTTTCTCTGGTGATGTTCTGACAAAGTCATTGCTTCCATCTCTACATCTGACAATTATTAGTGTCACATTTTGCCAGTTAATGTAATCTATAGCTCTCCAGCTTGCATTAAATCATTCTTATGTTTGGTCTCCAATCAAAGTGTTCCATCAACCTTATGAAGACATTAGTCACACTGGTTGTGGGCTGTCACAGATAATTGAAGTCTCCAATTCAGGAATTTCAATGACACTGAAATTGCTACAAAAGGAGTCTCAAGAAGTCACTTGCTCTTTTCCTCTCTAGAGGAATGTTCGTGGTTCAAACCCACCAGTCACTCCTCAGAAGTTCTATACAGGGTTGCTATAAGTTAGAATTGACTTGACAGCACTTAACAACAACAATAACAGCAACAAGTAATACCACTGACTCTTGTTCTCTTACATATGTTTCCTTACTAGGAATCAATCTACCTCCAGTTGGTTAATAGGGAAATAATGCCAGGATATAATGCAGCAGTCTTGTTTGTTCACACAGGATTCTTTTTCTAGTAAGTTAATATTTTGGGCCACAAATAATAAATAGCAGGTCGAGGCTCAAACTTACCAGCTGCTCCTTGGAAACCCTATACAGGGTCGCTATGAGTTGGAACTGACTCAAAGGCACTTAACAACAACAACAAAGACAAATAAGAGTTCTGATGTGGCACTGGACGATAAGGCACTGGACTGTAAGGTCGGCGGTTCAAACTCACCAGCTGCTGCTTGGAAACCCTATACAGGGTCACTATGAGTTAGGACTGACTCAACGGCACTCAGCAACAACAAATACAAATAAGCTAGCACATCGGACTGCAGCAAGCTGTGGAGCAATGCAATATTGCATGTAGCCATTTCCTCTTCCTGACCCAATGTGGCTGTGTGTTCTCTCTGGTTACTGGGTGACATTCAGTAAATCCTGACTCACAGGGACACCATGTGACAGAGTACAGCTGCCCGTAGGGCTCCATTGTTGTTATTAAATGCCATCAAGTCGATTCCAACCCATAGCGACCCTGAATAGGGCTTCCAAGGAGCAGCTGGTGAGCTTGAACCACTGACCTTGCAGTTCAAACGACTTTGCAGTCTGGCGCATTAACGCACGGTGCCACACCAGGACTCCATAGGACTCTCTTGTTGTTGTTGTTAACTGCCGTCGAGTCGGTTCTGACCCATAGCGACCCTGTATAGGGTTTCCAAGGGAAACAGCTGGTGAGCTTGAACCACAGACCTTGCAGTTCAAATGGCTTTGCAGTCTGACGCATTAGCCCACAGCACCGCCCCAGGACTCCTGGGGGAAGCAAATCGCCAGTCTTTCTACTATAGAGCCTCTGGGTGGGTCGGACCCTAACCTTTCAATTAGCAGTGACGTGCTTACCTGTTGTACCACCATATGTGCTCGCTCTGAGAACTGTTCATTGTGTTGCTGTTCTTACCCTGGAGCACTTTGCTCACGTCTTCATAACTCAACAGCCAAGACCTTTGTTTACGCTCCTCCATTGTGATGACCTCATTAAAAAAATCAGTATTTATGTAGTGTTTCTTTATATATTAGGACTTTAACATGCCTTTGTACTTACATCATTATTTTTCTAGGATTGTAATTGGTCTTGTTAGTGAGCCAGTTATAAAGTTACATAGATTTTGAGAGGTCTCCCCCAATCCTATTTTTCCTACAAA
>NW_006408556.1:9434829-9461387 GCF_000296735.1 Chrysochloris asiatica
TTACGGGAGTAGAAAGCCTCATCTTTCTCCCGCGGAGCAGCTGGTAGTTTCGAACCGCTGACCTTAAGGTTCGCAGCCTGATTCGTAACCACTACTCTACCAGAGCTCCTTCATCATAGCAGTAGGGGTTGTAGTAGGGGTTGTATTTAGGGGTTGTATTTAAAACTAGACTTCTAGACTTTAAGTTCCCTATTCATGGCTGTCTCCTCCCCCACTTTTTTTTTTCAAGATAACTACTTTTCTCTTTTCTCATAGGAGCTACTACCCATTCTTTTACAGATCTCTCTTGTTTCAAGTTGTAGATGATGTTTAGTAAGACTTGGTAGTTAACACAATTTTTATCTACCCAGCATTTCTTCCTGCCTCAGTAGTGAGCACATGACCCAAGACTAGTCAATCAAAGTGTCCCATCCCTTGGATTGGTTCAGAAGTGGGCACATGACTCAAGGCCAACCAATCACTCCTTTCTCCAGGGACTGTTGTCAGTGCTGTTGGGAAAGATACTTGCTCTTTCACTGAGATTATGAATTCTGTGAACTATGTAAACTTGGAGCGTCCACGTAGGGAGAGTCTGTCAGAGTGTCACAGAACTTAATCAAGCAGAACTTAGAGATGGGGGAGAGAGAGAAAGACAGAGAGAAGGAGGGCAGAGGAAAGAAAGACAGAGGCAGGGACGGAGAGAGATGAGAAGTGTGCCCTGCATTTGAAGCCAGCTGTACTACTTGGACTTCTCAGTTACATGAGACAATGACTTTCCCTTCATGTTTCAACAGGCTTGATTTGCAGCTATAAACATCCTGGCCAAATACAAACTCCACACATGTTGATCATTATTATTTGTTTTTATAATTGTGATTTGCAAAAATCAAACAAAATATCTTAATGCATAATGCAGCTTGTTAGTTAAAATAAATATGTGGTGAACTACTTAATAGAGTTTAAAAAAAAACAAACACACACACACCAAAAAACCTCCTTTGCAAATTCTTTCTCTGCGTATGTGCATTTTCATATGTAGAGTATATTTTAATTTTAATCATCCTTCCCCATTGCGTTCCTCTGAAATGGCACTTAACAACTTCCTTGTGAGGAGGTGGTGTGCCCTCAGGAATGCAATACAATGTAGGCATGGAAATGCTGGGCAGAGTGGAAGGATTACTTTGTGATGGTTGCATTTCTACTTTTGAGAATACAGAATTAAAATTTTTTTTTTTTTTAATATTTTGCCTTTTAAAGAGTAGCACTTGATGGTCCCTGATGACAGTTGTGCCTGCCTTTAATTGTGCTGGTTTTTCTCTGTCTAGTCTTTATTTTCAGTTGCTGGAAAAGGACATCTTAATTCATAAAGCAGAGGGTCAGCAAATATGAAGGAAGCCTTCAATGAGATGGACAAACGCAGTAACCACAACAAGGGGCTCAAGCACATCAAAGGCCCTGAAGAAGGTACAGGACTACACACCATTCATTCTGATCCTGGTGTGGTACTGGACTACAAGCCTCAAAGGTGTCGGTTCAAACCCAGCAGCCGCTCCTCAGAAAACCTATACTGGGTCAAAACTGACTCAACAGCACCTAACAACAGCAACAACATGTACATTTGCCATGAGGCATAACTGACTCAACAACTGATAACAACAAGTCCTTATTTGTACTGGTTTCGATACTTAAGGCTAAGTATGCCATTACACCTATTCCCTAAATCTCACCTAACCTTATGCTTTGGATTTTCTTCTGTTTCCTGAAGCATCGGTAAACCCATTCCATTGGAATCATATAGCATCATTGCCGTTCATAAGTGCCGTGGAGTCAGTTCCAACTCATAGCGACCCTGTATAGGATTTCTGAGCAGCAGCTGGTGAGCTTGAACCACCAACTTTGCAGTTCAAATTGACCTTGCAGTCCAGCACATTAGCTCACAGTGCCACACCAGGACTCCTCATATAGCATATAATCCTTCAACTTCATCCTGTGAACAACTGAAGATGCTAGTTAAAACCAACCTATGGCTGCAGAAAGCCGCAACACACCCTTCTATAAACTCGATCAACGTACCCCTTCCTACAGGCAGATGCAACCTTGACTTAGTGCATGTCAATACAGAGCAGAGGGCAGGCAGGGTTCCAGCCCTCGCCTGCTCCCTTCCTCAATGGTTAGTAACCTATCCACAATTGTGTTACAAAAGCCCTTTTGATCTTGGGCTATATTGTGCCAGTTCTGAGTGTCCTTTGTTGCACATATCAAATGGGATAAAGGCTAAAGATTCAGGGAAGCTGAAGTAAGAAAGACCTTAGTGAAATTTTAAACTCAAAAGGAAATGTCAACATCAGGTAAATCTGAAATTTTGGAGACAATATAGAGTATCTAAGCATTTTGGAGTTTGACCTAAATGGATTTAAATTTCATCTTGACCCCTTGTAAGATAAGTGACCTCAGCCTGATAGCACAATGGTTAAGCCACTCAGCTACTAACCTAGAGACTGACAGTTCGAACCCACCAGCCAAGTTGGGGGAGAAGATGTGGCAGTTTGCTTCTGTAAAGATTTATAGACCTGAAAACTCTATGGGGCAGTTCTACTCTGTCCTATAGGCTAACTATGTATGAGAATAGACCCAAACGCTGTGGGTTTTGGCTGGTTTGCTTTAAGTGTGTACAAACATGTGCTTTAGAACTACCCACTGTGTCAGTATTGCCCCTTCCCTGTGAGGACTAAATAACCAGGGCCAAGTGCTGAGCACAGCACAGAAAGTTCTCAACAAACGGTGGAGACCGTTACTGCTGAGCTGCTGTTGTTGGTATTGTTATTACTTGGAGCAGAGAACAAATAGTAACAAAAAGGCATTCTTGATTCAGTTCAGCATAATCTGACAAAATGACCGGGAAGTTGTTTTTTCCTTATTTTAGGATAAGATACTAGAAGCCAAAGTGTACAAAGTCTAAGTCCAAAAATAAACCTCAAAGGAAGATTCAAGCACAGGAAATGCACAAAGCTGACTAATAATCCTATTAATTTGCTGATGGAGATCTAGACCTGAGAAATGAGTTTCCCAAAACCCAAATGCACGACAGAAACATTTTCTAAAGGGTATGGTTCAAACGATGGGTTGGAGGGTTTTTTTTTTGTTTGTTTGTTTCTTATCAATTTGGAACAGTGCAAAAACAACTTCCAGAATGTTTTCCTAGTTTTGTTTTTCTTCATCTTTCACCTACAGTTACCTCTGTTACGCTGTTAAGTGCTGTACAGTTAGTTCTGACTCATAGAGACCCTGTATAGGGTTTCTGAGGAAAGATTTGAACCACCGACCTTGTGGTTCAAATTGACTTTGCAGTCCAGTGCATTAATCCGCAGTACCACACCAGGACTCCTACTTCTGTTATATTCCCTATGAATTTTGAATTGATCACTAGGTATTTACTTCAGATTTCATTTAGGCTTGGAGGTGCCTGCGGAGAGATCAAGAGTTGCCAAGATTTGCCAAGAGGTGTCAGTCAAAGTCAGGTTTGCCTCCAAAACAGCTGGTCCCTGAACTGGTCTGGGAATGGACCCAACTCCAGAGAACAGCCATTGAGTATCTTTGGTTGCCAAAGATGATATAGTGCTGGTGGGAGAACACTGATGTAGAAAAAGGAACGCCAGAATTCAAAGAGGCGCAAAGAACAAACAGCCGAGGAGGTTATGCGATTATACAGCTTCCTCTAACATCGTCTACTTCTTCTCCCACACCTTGGGGTCAATGGTCATTTTACAGATATGACAAATGGAAGCAGAGTGTATGTATGTAAATGTGTTCATAACACAGCCCATGTGGCAGAAGACAGCCTGATATTCTGGCTATGGATCAGGCAGATAAAACAAAAATGACTCTTCTAGAGAAAGGACTCTGATTTCTCTGGAAGAGTCTATCTATGTAGGTTGTTTTTCCCATTGCCAATTTCACCGTGTTTTTCTTTGTTGTTGTTATTGACTGCCATATAGTAGGTTCCAACCCACAGTGACCCTGTATAGGGTTTCTGAGGAGCAGCTGGTGAGCTTGAACCACCGACCTTGTGGTTCAAACCAACTTTGTAGTCTAGCGCATTAACCCGCAGTGCCACCCCAGCACTGATTTACTTATCAGTGGAAAACTGCAGTTGCTGCTAAGTAGATTCCAATACATGGTGACCCCATATGTGTCAGGAAGGAACCATGTTCCACAGGGCTTCCAATGGCTGTGATCTTTTGGAAGTAGATCACCAGGCATTTCATTGGAGGCACATCTAGTTAGATTTCCTTTAGTAGCTGAGTGCATAATCATTTATGCCAAATGGTCTGTAGACAGGGGGAACAAAAAGGAGTTTGTGGCAAGAATTTAACTGCCTAGTGTGGGTTGGCTTCTTATAAGAAAAAGAAATAATATGGAAACTTGGACTGACTGATTATATTAAGTAAAAATTAGGCACTGTGTGGTCACTACTGAATTGATCATCTTTAGTGATTTTTGACGATGAAATTCAAGAGACAGCTCTAGAGTCCAATATTACAGAAAAAACACAAATAAGCTGAAAAGACAGTGGCAGGCTGCACTTTAAACATGTGGGTGGGAGAGCTGTAGCTCACTACAACAGACTTTGTTTCCTCTCTTCCGACCCAATTACACTTCTAGGCATCCCCTGCTCTTGCCCCAGGGTGTGGCCTGGTTTGAGAAGAGAGCTGAGTCGTCATTTCAGCCAGGCCATGGTGCATTGATGCCACGCTCCTGGTTTCTGACGTCTAGACTCACTGGGGACTGAAAACTCCACCTGACCTAATTTTTCGCTGGGGAAAAATACACGGAGTAACATAATAACGCTCCTGAAACAAGTTTTCTTCAAGGTAGTCCACCATATACCTCCTTAATATTAACCTGGTGTCCTGAGATGTGGCCAAGCACGGGGCAGAGGGAAGCATTCGGTTAGAAACCATGAAGAGCTTGTCCATTAATGGGGTGGGAGTCTCAGAAACGCCCTCACCTGGGCCCCTGGTAGTAACAGCACAACTGGAAAGGCCGGAATCTCAGTAACAGTATGAACTCTGCTACGCGGGAGAAAGATGAGGCGGTCTGCTCCCGTAAAGATTTACAGCCTCGGAAACCCTGTACAGGGTCGCTATGAGTCGGAACCAACTCCACGGCACACAACAACAACAACAACAACTTATTAGAAGGAAAAACAAGAAAGGTTTCCGTGCCCCAGGCTAAACGTTTACAGAGCCTAACATAGCTTGGCTTTCAACAGATGACCTCTAGGGGCAGATCAGCTGCAACCCTTGTACTCTGAACCCCTTGCTCTCAGCCTGTGTACAGCTTGTGCAGTTGTACAACAACCTCCGACCTCCCTAATCTTGAGAGTATGACCAACTGGATTCATCAGCATAGGTGATTTCATCAAAATGATGGAGCATTTTAATTCTTGGTAGCAATAGCCCACCATACTCAGAATGAAGGTGATTGGTGCTTCCCACGAATTATTCTTGGAACAGCTGCGTTTTGGTCTACAGAGTTAGATATTCTTGAAAGAGTCAAACTTTACATTACTTTTTTTGGGGGGAGAAATAATTTCTAAAAGGTCTTTACCTTTATTGTCTGCCACTCCCCCCGGCTCCCATGAAACAAACCATTGGGTCCCTTGAGGCTGGATAAGCAGTAACAACTCAGTTCTAGATCCACATAGCCTGCTTTTTCTTCCTTGCCTCCTCCACTTGCCAGGTGACTTAGACCAGGTGGGCCCAGCACTGTGTTGCTGTCTGGGCGTTGGGGGAGGGGTGCTCCCCCTCAGCAGGATGTCTGCTTTCCTGCCTGAAGTCCTGGCACTGTTAGTGGGGCTTCAGCCCAGAATCAATTTCCCCATTGGTTTGAATAAGCTATGGGTATTATCCCAGTAAAGAATACATATTCCTCTCTCCCCCCTATTTTTTTTTCCACACAGTGTTAGGGGGTTTGGGAATCCAAGCCAAGAAATAAGATGGTAACCTTTTCTTGTTCCAGGGATCCCACTAGTATCTGGCATAGCTACAGTCTCCTCTCTCAGAATCAAGATTTTAGATGCGTAAAGCAAAAGACATGCTTTTAAAAGAAGCCGATTATACTGAAATAGTTATCAACATTTTTAAACATTTTGTGATATGGAAATATCGATGTACTTTAACGAAAACACATGGATTAACAAGCTCTAATGGTGAGTATATGAACTACTGTCAGTTTGAAGCAGTGATGAGCAGAAAAGCTATTTTACCAGGTCTGCCTGAGTGTGATGTGAAATGACAAAGTCTGTGCTCTCCATCGTGGTGGGCGTTGCTACTTCTAGTGTGGCACTGTAGGCTCAGCACTGGGCTGCGAACCACAGATCAACACTTTAAATATACCAGCTGCTACTTGGAAACCCTGTACACAGGGTTGCTATGAGTCATAACCAACTTGACGACGCATAACAACAACTATTGCTTATGTTCATCACTGAAGGTAATACTAAATTTTACTAGAAGTTAGTGAAAATGAAGATGCATTTCCCCACCCCCCACCCCCCACCCTTTCTACAATCCTGGACATTAGGTTAAGAACCCTCCAGGTTCAGAGATGGTCAGATGGGTTGCTGGGCCTTGCTTGGGGCCTTGCTACATCAGCCTGGGCCATAGAGGGCGATAGTGAGGTTCCTGTTCTCAGACTGACACAGCTAGATGGCATGACGATTGTGTGCCATAAAGTCAAACTCACCAGCCGCTCCTTGGAAACCCTATAGGGTCATTATGAGTAAGAACCAATGGTATTTAACAACATAGGGTTTCCAAGGATGTATATCTTTACAGGAACAGAAAGCTTCATTTTTCTTCCTCAGCTCCGCTGGTAGATTCAAACTGCTGACCTTGTGGTTTACTGCCCAACTCGTAACGCACCATGCTACCAGAGGCTATGTTGTTGTTGTTATTGGACTCATAGCAACCCTGTACAGGATTTCTGAGAAGTGACTGGTGAGTTTGAACTGCCAACCCTGTGGTTCAAACTGATCTTTGGGTCCAGTGTCTTATCCTATAGTGCCATACCAGGACTACACCAGAAGCTATGGGGCTGCATGTTCTGTAGGGAAAGCCACAGGGCAGGCTTACAGTGGCTTCTGTTCTGTCCTCATTTACTGGGGAGGGAGATGGATCAGCAATTGCTACCTTTCTCAGCACAGAGTGAGGGTTCAAGGGATCCTTTCTGTAAAACTACACCCCAACCCTTACCCCAAGAGGAATTTCTATTATGCCTTCCAGATCAAGATAGATGAAAAAAGTTGCCTTTTACTTTAAAGAAGACACGGGCATGCTCTGACTGACTTGGTCTCTCACCTTACCTTATCTTTCTGGAGATGCTCACCTAGGTGAGGCCATCCTGCTCAGGAGGCAGCCTTCACCCTGGTGGCTCCTATTGCTTCTCCTCTTGTCCTGAAAAAATGCACACCTGTGCCAACAATGCTGTGTGTACTCTTCAAGAGGTGTAAAAATGTTTCACAGGAAATATCCCTGCAATTGCATGGTTACCATCGGCTGACCTGCCATATTTTTATGCAAATACTGCATGTGCTATACATTCTTTTGCAAGCTGTGCAACCCTCTCACCACGTTAGCTTCCTATGAGTACAGTGCATGTTATATGCATAGGTTATTTGTGTGGGCACACTATATGTCCAACATTTGGTATTACTGAAACTACCAGAGAAAAGCAGAACTTTCTCTTTGGGTGCTAGAGCTCAGGCCTGCACAAAAATTTCAAGTTCTAGACAAAAGAAAGTGCTTTGCCTATTGGGTGGTGGGAGGGATGTCAGACTTCCAAGGACAGGTCCTGTCTGAGCAGCTTTTTTTGGCAGGGGCTACCATAAAAGTCCTGGTGTGATGCTGTGGGTTAATGCACTAGACTGCGAGGTTGGCGGTTCAAGCTTACCAGCTGGCTCCTTGGAAACCCTAAACAGGTCGCTATGAGCCAGAACCAATTCAACAGCACTTAACAACAACAACCCCCAAACTTGGCTTCATGGCTACCTGGAAGCACATAATGACTTGACTTTCACCAGGAAAGTGGTCTGTGAAGAAGGTGCAAATAATATCTGCTTACCAATTTTACTTCTTGCTTCATTTATACATTCTCCAAGGGCTTTTGCTTCCGAAAATCTAGGGGGGCAAAAAAGAAAAAGAAATGAAAGTTTAACGCTTTCTGTTCATCTTAAATTAGGCCTTAAAAAAAGTAGAAATGTAATTTGTGTTAATTACTGATACTGTGAATTTTTTGTCTGATGTCAGTATGTTGTTGTTGAAATGCCGCGCTGAGTTGGTTCTGACTCACAGCAACCCTGTATAAGGTTTTCAAGAAGCAGCTGGTGAGTGTGAACATGGACCTTACAGATTAAACCGACCTTGAGGCCCAGTGCTTATTCTACAGTGCCACACCAGAGTTCTAGGATGCCAGTATGCAGCATAGAATTTTCAATCTTATATTCTCTAACTTATGACTTCGGGTTTCTATGGTTTTACTCTGCTAGGATTTTAGAACAAAGCTTTGCTGTTGTGACATTAATCACAGTGCCGACATTTTGCACTTGCAGCTCCCAAATACATAAATAAAGTCTTTTTTTCTGATTATAAAGTTATATATCAGGAGTTGGCAAACTCAGGCCTGTGGGTCAGTTTCAGCCTGTGGCAAGCTTCTGTAAATACAGTTTTACTGGAACACGGCCATACTTTTTCATCATACCTCTGGTTGCTTCCACACCACAATAACCAAGTTGAGTAGTTGCAACAGAGCCTGTATGGCCCACAAAGTCAAAAATATTTACTATCTGTCCCTTTATAGAAAAAGTTAGCTGACGCCTGTCATGTATAATCATATTATGTAACATTTTGAAAATCTAAGAATAAGAAAAAATTCTAATCCAGAAATAAGCACATTTTGATATCTATGTTGTTTGTTGTTAAGTGCCGTGGAATTGGTTCTGACTCATAGGGATCCTGTGTAGGGTTTCTGAGGAGCCGCTGGTCAACCAACCTTTCAGTCCAGTACTTATCCTACAGCGCTACACCAGGACTCCATATATACGTGTGTGTGTGTGTGTGTGTGTCTTTAGTCTTTTTTCCAAGCAGTTTTTTTTGTGATGAGATCCTGTCATGTCTTGTATGATTTTGTATTCTGATTCCAATTCACCTCACACTATACCAGACGTCTACCCCTATGTCATTAGAAGCTTTTCTTCTCTATTATTTTCGATAGCTGTATAACAGATACCCATAATAGTATTCACCGTGTGCTACAGAAACCTTATAAGATATGGTGTATATGAGAAACACACAGTTCTTGCCTTTAAGAAATGTTCATTTCTTTCCCTTTCTCTCTTTTCTGCCAATGAACTGAGTTTGTTGTTGTTATGTGCTGTGAAGTCGGTTCCGACTCATAGCGACCCTGTACAGGGTTTCCGAGGCTATAAATCTTTACGGGAGCAGAAAGCCTCATCTTACTCCCATGGAACAGCAGGTAGTTTCGAACTGCTGACCTTGTGGCTTGTAGCCTGATTTGTAACCACTACGCTACCAGAGTTCCTTACTGAACTGAGTAGGCAATTGAAAACCTATGAAACAAAAAATACACAATACAAGGCCATAGTGCATGGATAATACTGGTTGTACCATTAGTTTGAGTAGGAAGAGGCCTATCACTGAGTGGGAAGTAGTCAGGAAAGCTTCATAGAATGGACTTGGGTTTTAAGGATGAATAGGACTTGGTAGAAATAGTTTTATTATAGAAATTGTCAGATATATACAAGACAGAGAGAAGAGTAGAAAGAGCTTTCGTATCCCCATCACCATGTTTCAGTCACATTGGTAACATGAGGCAGAGAAGGAAGCAGAGACGCTACATTGCATGAAGATCGCCAAGGGTATGAGGAACAAGGACCTTCCCCAAGAGTCAACAGAGAGAGAAAGCCTGGCTCTAGAGCAGGTACCCTGAATTTGGACTTCTAGTCTCCTAAACTGTGAGAAAATAAAGCCACTCAAATGTGGTATTTCTGTTAGAACAGTCCTAGGTAACAAAGACCCTCCTTTAAACTGTTGGATCCCAGCAAATCCCAGACATCACATCGTTTTATCAATGTGCACTCAGGAGGATTCTGCTAGGTGAAGTGGGGCAAGGGAACAGCATCATCAGAGGCCAGACTGCCATGACTGCTCTGTGCTTGACAGAGAAGTGTGAATGATGTCATTGCTATTTGTGACTTTCCGAATCTGTCTGCTTGGCCTGTGACTGCAGACAGGAAGTTTCCAGGGAAGAGGATGACATTTTCTCTCAATGTTAGGTTTTTTGGGACCCACCCCTGGATCTCTTACTAAGGGTGTTCAGGCCCATGGTAGATTAGACATGTCCTCTCCTCAGCTAGGGCCTATGCCTTTCCAGGAGACAAGCGATACATGTTCATTTGATGCAATTCAAATTTAATTCAGTTCAACGAACATTCATATTAGTGCAGGGCACTGTGTTGGGCTCTGTGGGGTTTCCTGACTTTTGCCTGCTGGTAGGCATAATCTGAGGTTTAGTCTAGGACATCTAGAATATGAGGACTGTCTTCATATTCTAAATTCTGTGAAGGGTGGGGTCACAACAGTTTGATAGCTGCTCTGTCTATCCGTACCTAGAATTTGCCTGTTCTGTAGAGTGCTGTAAGCTTTTGGTGCTCTTGAACAAGGAAAACACAAAAGCAAGACTGAAAAGCTGCTCAGATTCATGTCAGTGTTGGAGAGAGTGTAGGCAGAAATGGGAAGACAGTGAAGCCACATGGGCTAGTTTTCACTGTAGCCCCCTGCCCCTGAGAAGCCTTGATAGGCCTGGGATGGAGACCCCACATCTGGTGGTGCCTAGATGTGCCCAAGGGGTCATGATGGAGGGAATGTGCTGTGGTCAACCCTCTCCAGAGGCTACCCAGAGCCAGGGCTGGCCGAAACTACAAGGGAAAGCAGGAATGGTTCCAGACTCTTCTGCCATCCAGTGCAGAGCTAAAAAGGGCTTTCCCACTGGAGAGGTGTGGTCTGAGGGCTTTCCTGTCTTCATGAGACCATTTTCCCTTCACTCTGTAGTTGTCACCACTCCAGGCCACCCCACCCACATGTGTTCCTGATCCTTGGTTGTCAAGACAAACTTTTGACAAGGACAAGCCCAGCCTTGAGGGAGAACAGGGGCAAGGGAAAGTATAAAGAGAGGCTGGAGAGATGTGAAGGAAGAAAGGAACCTTATCAAGAGAGACAGAGAAGGGGACCTCACAGTTCTACCCTGCCCTATCTTGTCCACCATGCATCCTCACACCTTCTCAACCCAACTCCCTGATTCCCCAGTCCCTCTTCTTCCCCCTGCCCCAGCCTAGGTTCTGTTGACCTGGATTTTACCTGGGAAGAACTTCCTGATTCTTCTCATCACTGAGATCTTTCAAAGAGCCATTGAGATATCTCAAATTGCACTCCTAGAAACATTGTTCACTGTTGGTTGTGGGGGAGGAGGCGTGGTCTGCATTGGCAGAGAAGGTGGGGGGTAGGAAGAGAAGGTTGCATGCCTCAGCCAGGGCCGCCTATGAGCTCTTGCTACTGGTGTGAACCAAGCACCCCTACCTCCTGTGTGTCTCTTGTTTTGGAGAGTGCAGCATTGCTGGGTGCAGGTCCAGTATGGAGGCCTCAACACTGCTCTGTTGCCTTGCACAGAAAAATCTCTGCCTCGGGGCAAGGCCTAAGCTGGGAAGGGAGAAGCCATGTGGCACCCTAGTGGTTCTTGCTCAAGCGTGGCTCTCAGTAACATATCCCTTCACCCACCCAACAGCCCTCACGGTGCACCAGGTTCTGTGCTGGATGCTGGGGAAACCTTTTTCCAAGTCACCATCTCTCTTATTTTTACCCCCAGTCTCTCTGGCTGCTGTTTCTAAGTCTTCTTAGCAGGTTCTCCCGCAGCCTGCTCCTTAGGTACCGGCGATCTTCAGGATTTTGTCCTTGGCCCTCTTCTTACTTTACCAGTTTCTCTAGGATTCCATTCATGTTGTGGCCTTCATTTGCTGTCTCTTCTGACACCTCCAAAATCTCCATTCCAGCCCCATTTTATTTCACAACCCACATATCCAACTGGAAAGGCTGAGGGTTCGAGTTCCCCGAGAGGCACCTCAGAAGAAAGGCTTGGAGATCAATTAAAAAAACAAACACAGTCATTGAAAACCCCATGGAGCACAGTTCTACTCCGACATACCATGAGTCAGAGATATCTTTCAGCAACTGAAAACAGAAATTATGGGCTGTAGCTGATTAAAGTTTATTGTGTTCAAAGCAGAGCTGATCATCGGCTCTGACAACCTCCCACGTCAGTCTTTCTTCATTTCATCACAGGACTGCGTTGTTCACACACATGCTCATGCCAGTGACCCACACAACATCCTTCACCCCTCTCTGTTAGTCCCTTCCCTTGAGGCTGGAGCTCTGTCCACTCCATGAGCTCAGCATCTGTCATACCTCCCACTTAGCTTCACACCTACCCACCCTGCCTTGTGCAGATCTCAGTCAACGCTCTCCCAGGCTACTTCAACTACTTCTTGCTGGTTCCGGTTCTCCCAAGATTCCTGCTACCTGCCTTCAGGCAACTTCCCACATTTTAGCTTGAGTGACCATCCTTAAGGAGTCCCTGGCTGTTAACTGGAAGGCTGGAGGTTTGAGTCCACCCAGATTTTTCCTTCCAAAAAATCAACCATTGTAAACCATATGGAGCACAGTTCTATTAGGAACCACATAAGGTCACCATGAGCCAGAACTGACTAGACAGCAGCTGGGTGGCACTTCCTTAAATGCAAATCTGCTTAAAACTCTTAGGGAGCTCCTAGCACCCTCAGGACCAAGTCCAAACTTCTTACTGTAGTTAACGAGATAGTTCACGTTCTGGCTCCTGCTACGCTGTAGACTTCTTCCACTTCATCTCTGACACCCCCATCTTTCCAGCTGGCAGGAATCACTTTCAGTTCTAGAAAGTGCCATACTCTTTTGGACTTGGGGCGGTCCCTAGCAAAGGGACCTCTCTCTTCATCTGGCCAATTGTTGTCTAACCCCTCAGACTCAGCTTCATGTCTCTTCCACTGATAGTTCACCACAGCACCCCACACTGCTGTCCTCAGAGGCAGATATCACACTATTTTGATATCCTTTCAATATCGTGAACTCCATGAAGACAGTGATCATGTCTGCTTAATTCATTCTTAGATCTCTGGAGTATAGAACAGGTGCCAAAGTAGAGTAAGCATTCCATAAAGGTCTCTAGAAGGCAAAATGACTAGCAAGTGAGTAAGTGTGGCTGAAGACCTAGATTTTAATCCTTGTTCTACCTGTTGGCGGTTGGATTTCAGATTTGTCCTTTCTAAGGCTAGGATGTCTCCCAGAGCTGGGCTGATGTCCACCCATGCTGGTGTGCACTGTGTATGTGGATTATGGCCACTATATATGGTGTGGGATGCCATGAGCTGAGAGATGGGACTGCATGTTAGAAGCAGTCACTGCAGACAATAACAGGCCAGTGCTATCCTTCCAGCAAACTAAAAAGCTAGTATGGGTTCCTGCAAGTCAGTGACCAAGCAGCCTAGAGTCTCATCTTCAACAGGATGGAAAGGATGGAAACTGAGGTAGAATCTCATGTAGCTTCAAAGGGCAGCTCCTGGGAGAATCCCGTCCTCCTTGTCATCTTTCTAACGAAGCCAGGCACCTGGCGTTGCCCCAGGACCATTTGAACCACAGAGAATTCACTAGGGATGGTGGGCACTTTTAATCTGTAGGCCCAGGACAGGTGCCACTGCTCATAAGCTACTCAGTCTACACATAGCCTTGCCCCTGGTGGTGGTGGTTGTGGGGATGAGGAGTTCCTATGACACCCTTCCTAGCTAACTTATCTTGGGTGACTAACTTACTCTTTTGATGTTTCATAGAGTGAACATCTAGTACTCTTCTCCATCGGAGAAAAGACTGGGCCTTCATCTTTGCCATTTCCTTCCTCTGTAACCCTGGTCCTGACATCTTGGCTGTGTCCATCTTATTGCAATGACAATTCACTCTCCATTTCCATTATCCGTCACCAGCAGCTGCCATCCAGTGCATCCCAACTCACGGCGACCTCATGTGTGTCAGCTAGAGCTGTGCTCCTTGGGGTCCCCATGGCTGATTGTGTTTGACATAGATTACCCAGCCTTTCTTCTGAGGTGCCAATGGGTGAACCCAAACCTCCAACCTTTTGGTTAGCAGCTGTTTACACTAACATTTGGACCACCCAGGGCAACTATGACTTTTATATTTCATTTCTTGCCCCCATCAAGATGGTGCTCTTTCTCCCCTTCTGCTCAGCAGCTCTTCTCATGACTCTCGAGAAACCTGCTGCCTTCATTCTTCCATTCCTGAGAAACAAGTATTCTCAAGCAGTTTTCTTGGTGGCTAAGATTCTTCAAAAGTCCATTTCAAATTAGCATTCTCAGACACACACAAAATTTTTCCCCAAGTGTAATTTTTGTTTAAAAACCTGTGGGGCGGCTGAGAAGATCCTAATCTAATCTCTTGCTCTCAGAGTTTAAAAGTCCATTTCAGGAGACAAGTTGAAATTCAAACAACAACAACAACAACAACAAAAACCAACAAACAGAAAAATAATAAACGCTAAAATTGAAGTTAATAGTAACCAGGACACTCATAAGTTGTCATGAGCGTTATTTCCAGATGGTGCCACAAGATTTCTTTTCACCCTCAGTCCAGTTTTCCTCTTGGTTTGAGTTTGCTGTTCTATATTCTGTCTGAAACACCCAACTGAGCCAAGAGGCACTTTTCTTGGTTTATACATTATCAATGCCTTTAGTTCCAGTTGCAGTTACTTTTCCCATTAATTCTTCTTTGGTCATTTAATGGGACTCTGATTGCAAGGATACAGCTTGTATGAAAGATCTACCACAAGAGAAGTCAGTCGTGTGGTGCCTGGGCACTGGTACTTGCCAAACATGGGCTTTCAGAGACTCTTTTTGGGTTATTCTATATGAGGATGAGTCATGCCTCAAAACTGTAGTGATTTTGAATGGCAATTGTCCTCTACTGAAAAATCCTGCTTACGAGTTGGCTCCTAGGCTCTAGTTTAGCAAAGGGCAAACATCCCATTAATGTGTGGGCATCTCGTGTCTGCTTTCATAGGCAGGCAGCACAACGTCCCTTCAGCCCAGAGGCCAGAACTCAGAGGTTCCACAGATTCCCTGTAAGGGTAGAAAGGGGAAGAAGATTCCTTCTAGCAAGTAGTATGGGAAGTGTGAGCCACGGATTTCCCCTACTACAACTCTAAATCAATTCTCTACTCTGGAAGGGGCTAAGGGAATTAGAAGGAACCTGGCATCACCAAAATTACCTATATTTGGGCTTAGGATACAGTGGCTATGGGCTTAAGAGGCTAAACTCAGCCAGTGTTCATTCATAGAGACCGTTAGCTGCAAACCCTCTTTGCATGGCATTTTGTCAACATGATGTGACAAGAGCAAAGCCATCAAATGGCAGAGTTACTAGATGTGAGAAGAAGAAATAAAACAGGAGGCCAGGCTCTGGTTGCAGAAGACTATAAAAAAGGTTAACTTTAAAGTACAGTTAGGAAGCAGTCACGTAATGCCTCTCAGTAAAACGCTCTGGTCCATGTCTATATTCCCACAGATGGTCCTCCAGGTCACTAGAAGGCAGCAGTGTGGAACATGTGAAGGGTCCAGGGTTCCTGAAAGAACATTTCCTAAAATATCCGTGGCATAAAAGTCACTGTGTGAACATCCGTGGAACCTTCGCCTTCCTGTCTGCTGTAAGAGCATTATTTTGCAGAGTTATGTGCAGTTAGGAACATGTAGCATTTGATAATTCAATAATCTCCATGAAAGTGAACAAAAGTGCCAATCCTGAGAAAGAGGTAGGGTCTGGGTTACACCACCTAGTTCCCAATATTCCTTTAATGATTGGCATTACAGTAACATTAAACAGATGTAGAGTTGTTGTTGTTATTTTTTAATGTGGGCTGGTCTCCTAACTTTTCATTTGATAGGAAAAGTCTAATTTACTGCTGAGAAAACCTGTTTTCAGAGGAAAACTATTGTGTGAGTTCTATTAGCCGTTTCCTTGCACTACGGCCGTAATGAAGATGGGATCATCAGCTCTGCCTATCCTGAGTGATAGATACATTTAAAACCCCAAAGTGCCTTTGTCACATGGGTTGTCAGAACTCGACTGTACCAGAGTTAAGTGCTCTCTATGTTAGAAGGTTTGGAAACCCACAGCATCTTCATCCCTGCCCACCTCTCATCTCATCCCCAGTTGGAAACAGATCTAAACCCAAGTCTACAAGCCAGAATCAGGAAGCATGCCAATTCTAAAGTAAGAAAGATGAAGTTTATGTTCTCCTCAAACCAGTGGGTTCCTGAACTTAAGTGTGCAAGAAGAATCACCTGATAATTTGTTTAACCCTTTTAACACAGAGATTCCATACCCGAAGGTCCCTGGACACTGTTGAAGCCAGTGGTTCTCAACCCTGCTTGCATACTAGAGTCAGCGCTTAACCAGAAGGATGTTCAGACCAACTTCATTAGACTATAGACTATCTGAGGGCAGGGAACTATGCTTTTGTAGTTGTAAAAGGCTCTATAGGTAATTTAAATAAGAAAACAAGGTTGTAAATTGCTGGTTTTCTCTAAGAAGCCTCAGGAATAGATGCAACTGAGCATTCTTTGCAAGTCTTTATTGGATGAGACAGTTGTCATTTGGCTTCGCATGTTCCTCTTCAGATAGTCTACCACCAATCAGCGTGTCAGAAATACCTGGCTTCCAACATGGAAGATTTGTGAACCTCTGAATTCATATGCAGAATTGGTCTGGATAAGCATATGGCTGTTTTTCTAGGGAGAGAGTTCTCAGCTTTCACTGGATTTACTTCTTTTTTTACCCAACTCCCTTGTTTGTTAGCTTGTTTCATTCATTTCTTTTCATCTCACACTCTGTTCCTTATTCCTCACATAGATAGACACTCCTTTGTGTTAGCGCATATCCTCTTGTTTGAATATATTTCTAAAAATGTGGTTATTTGGTGTGTAGATGATACTAGTTTGTATAAATCCTGTGTTCTTATTCAGTGCTATGCTGTTAAGATCCATCCTTGTTGGTACCTATATGTGTCTAATCCATTAACCCACTTGCTGCCTCCTGCTCCATGGGTTGGTGGGTGGTCTGCCTATTATTATACCGATCTACTTCTCCAGTGATGAAAACTCAGAATGTTTCCATCTCTTCTAGGCCACCAATAGTCCTGCTGTGAACATTCCCACATGTGCCCCCTGATGAACCTGTGTGAACATTTCAGAATTGGAATAGCTGGGTAACAAGGGGTGTATATGTTTTATGACTAAGAAAGGTTGTTGTTGTTGTTAAGTGCCGTTGAGTTGGTTCCAACTCATAGCGACCCTGTATAGCGTTTCCAAGGAGCAGCTAGTGGATTTGAACTGCCGACCTTTTGGTTCACAGTCCAGTGCTGATCCTACAGCGCCACACCAACAGTCCAAGAAAGGTTAGGGTGCTATCCAAAGAGGCAGTTCTGGCTACATGCCCATGACCTTCATTGGATTCTAAAGTGGTCTAGGGTCTTTAATCTACAAGCCATTTGCTAATAGTCAGAAGTGGGCTCTCACGTCGCTTGTCTCTTTTTCGGTTTCCTTTCTTGTCGCTGTGGTAACCTTCATCACCATCTTCTTCAAGTCTCTTATTCTACCTCAGCTTCTTTCTTCACCGAAAAAAATAGAAGTCACCTTTAATTTTCTCCCTCTGCTTCTAAACTTAGCAACACCAGATCTACCTTGATTCTGTTTACTATTCATGCTTCTTTCCAGGGCCAACCTTCTGAGCTTTCGACTTCACACCTACTTGTCTCCTTGATACTTTGCTGTGCCAACCTTTGCCCTTGTGTCTTTGTCTTTCCATGGTCACTGGCCTGCTACTGAGACTCACCATCCTGACCAATTCTCTCCCATGTGGAAGGAATAGCCCTTCTCCACAAGTTAATCTCTCTCTTTTTTTTAATTTCGTGAGTCACAGTTTTATGAATGTGTTGTCTGCTTTTTTTCTACACTTCCACAATTCCTTCTCACTTCTTTCATTCCTGTCACTCTGTCCAATAAGATACTTCTAGTTGCATGGCATTGTGGGTTAACGCGCTAGACTGCGAAGTCAGTTTGAACTGTAGGGTTGGTGGTTCAAGCTCACCAGTTGCTCCTCGGAAACCCTATACAGGGTTGCTATGGGTCTGAACCAACTTGACAGCCCTTGACAACAAATAGGTAGTAAAGTTCAAACCTACCAGCTGCTTCTGGGAAACCGTATACAGGGTCGCTAGGGGTCAGAACTGACTCGACAACACTTAACAACAAACAGCAAGTTGTGGTTCAAATCCACCAGCTGCTCCTTGAAAACTCTATATGGGTTGCTATGAGTCAGAACCAAGTCAACTGCACTTAACAACAACAACAACAAGTTGCCAAATCGAAGTACTCTTTCCAGCTCCCATCCTGCTGACCTCTTTTTAGCACCTCAGAGAATACACTTCTTGGAGCTGTGTCTTGTCTTGGCTTTCAGGACCTTATTTTTCTTGCTTCTTCCCCTTCTCTCACTGTTCTTTCTAGGTCTCCCTTGGCCCCCTCTTTTTCTACCTTTCCTTTCCAATTTTTCCCCTTTATGGTTTCCCCCTCTAGGTCCCTGCACTTTGGCATGTTTTCCTGAGAGGCTTTGGCTCCCTTGAATTGCCATTTATATTCATAGGGCTCTTGTACCTGGATTTTGGAAAACTAACTGTGTAAGCAAGGTCCAGAGTCACATGTGATATACAATGGGGCTTCAGAAAGTTCATGGAAAAATGGAATGAAAAAAATAATAGTTTCCACATGAACTTTTTGAAGCCCTCACGGATGAGAGTTCATCTTCTAGAACTCTCCTTTCTGAATTCTAGAGCCATATGTCTGCCACTCTTTCTGTTTGCTACTTGAACATATACATCTAATACATGGGTCGCTGTTGTTGTTAAGTGCCATTGACTCACAGGGACCCTGTGTAGGGTTTCCAAGGAGTGATTGGTGGGTTTGTACCACCAACCTTGCAGTTTGTTTAGTGCTTATCTTATAGTGCCACACCAGGACTCCAATACATGGGTTGTTGTTGTTAAGTGCTGTCGAGTTGGTTCTGACTCATAGAGCAGCTGGTGGGTTTGAACCACTGACCTTGCAGTTCAAGTCAACTTTGTGGCCCAGTGTTTTATCCTATAGCATCACACTAGGACAAGTTTAGCTGAGACCAATGATATATTTGTAATTTTTTTCTAAGGGAGTTCAGAACACAGTCTTGCATGAGAACATGCCTGTGGACAATCCTGCCTGCTCTGATTTGGGCCTGGAGAACTCTCCAAAGGTCTCTGGACCATAGGATGCGCATATCCTTCCTATGACCAAGACATACAGGACTGGTCTCCAGATTGGCTGGAGGGTCAGGGGTTCTAGCAATAGAATTTGGTCAACAGACTTTTCACCCCCTTTGGAGTCATAAGACATAAGACATGAACAGAGTCACAGGCTGATGAGAGTTAACAGATGCTGTGAGAATTATATACAAAAGTAATGCTGCCTGTGATGAATCATGGCCTAAAACATTGATGAACTCAATAGTACAGTAGTACTGGGATTGCAAGGCTTACACATGGGCAAGAGTCTCATATCAGGCTGGACATCATTAAATGTGAAACGGAATGAATGTCTTGCTTTTCTTTGAAGAGTTAGATTGGGTAGATTAGGAAGGACAGAGTAGCACATGTCCTCGGGGCTGGCCCTGCTAAGTCCTGGGAGGACCTGCTGCTCTCGGAACCAGCCTTACCTCAGTTTCAGAATCTGTTTGTTGTCTTCGATGGTAATGCTGTCAGCATGGTCCCTCTTGAAGATTTCAAAAGCCTCCTGGCGTCCTAATGACATTTCCTCTCTCATCCCTGTTTGGAGACATAGTGAAATGGCCTCAGTCACAGCATCAGGATCTCATTACTTTCATTGTCACTTCAGTCAGACCACAGAGCCAGCCCTGGCTCCAAGAGGCCCACAGTGGAGACGCTTCTGACCAGACAGGTGGCCCCAGGCTCTTCCAGCTGGCTGCTGACCCACCCGGAGGAGGCCCTTCCAGCACACTGGCTGGGCCCTGCAGGGCTGTGCCTGCACATCCATCCACATGACTGGGGTGGGTGGGTGCAGTGGGGTGGGAGGGCGGGGGAGGCACTCTGGAATGTCTGGTTGGAGGAAATGAAAACCAGCCCTCCAGGCCCTGAGGTACTAAGGACACCTTCAGGTGCACTTTCTGCTATCTGCAACTGCCACATTTCTCCCAGTTTGACTTTCACACCCCACCTTGGTTTTCTATTTGATGTCACCACCCTACATTACCAGACTTTTACTTAAAGTAAAAAATCTAAACTGGAAGATCTAGAATCTTAAACACTCCATTCTTAGTGTCCATATAACAATTTACCGTGGTTTCCATGTAGCTGATAAGGGGCCTCTGTTCTTACTCAGGAGTTAGGTTCTCAGTCTCAAGACCATGAACAGATCATGGAAGAGGTCCTTAGTTGATGCCTGATTCCAGCACCCTCTGACACCATTGCCACCATAGGCCCATCTTTGCTGCTGGAACCTTTTCAGGAATCAAACCCAGAGTCTGGGATGCTGTTAACCGGCCCTCCGGCCAGGACCTTCTGAGGAATCAGGTGGCATTCCTGCAGCAGACCATCTTCCTCATACCTCTCAGGGTGGGGTTCAGTGCAGGTGTGTTCCTGGGACCTTCTCACAGCTGGATCTGAGATAAAATGATGAGTGCATCTTTGATGCCTTCTCTTTGGTGATGGGGAAGAGAGTTTAGCCTGAGAAGTCTTCCTCATGTCTTCATCCAGTTAATTCTATTTACCTTTGAAGCCCTGGCTATAGTGACCACCTCCATGGAGCTTTCCCTAAGGCCCAGGCAGAATGAATCCTTTCTCCACCATGTTTCCTACCAACAAACCTATACTATGCACTCCCTAGAAGATATTGCAGCCTCACATGATATAATGTCTTCTGCTGACACACAAAGTTCTCAGGGTAGTGTCTTGTTCTCTGACTAGCATTTAGAAGGTGCTCAACAAACATCTGTTTCAGGTCAAAAAAGAACTGGGGATGATAATGGGCTTTGCTCTAATTGGAGCATGAGCCAGGTTCCTGAGGTCCCCCGTGAAGTCTGGAGTTCAGAGATATATTTTTATGGTTGCATAGCACATCCTTCTTGTCTGGAAAAAAACAGAGGCCCATCACCCAGCCTCGGGGTGAGAAACTGGACCAGCTCATCTGATACCAATTTAATGATTACTGTTGATAAAAATAGCACAGTGAAGAATGTCTGAATGAGGCACACAGAGACATCCGCCTTTTCCAATCAGAAACAAACGAGCGCTGCTCAGTCCTGTCTCCACATCTGCCCTGCACACACCAGAGTTGAGTGGGCCTGGGAGTGGGTTTTCAGGACAATCAGATGATGACCCAGATTTATAAGAGACATTCAACAAGGGACACTTTTCATCCAGCAGAACCCACCAAGAGCCAAGGGATTAATTCCACACACCCCTGCCCCCGTCTATGCTGGATCCTAACAATGTATGCCTTTTACTTTATAATAAAATAACAACAGAGGGAGGAGGGAAGGAGTCACTCTGTAATAGTGATGGGGAAGAGAGTTCTGCAGAGGAGGAGAGGAGTCCACAGGGGAGGAGAAGAAAAGACTTTCACCAATCAGTAGTGTTAGCCGTGGGTAGTGGGCACAAGAATGCTTAACTGGCTGCACTGAAGGAGAGAGGCATTCATGGGCTTTTCTATCCCAGGTCCTGCTTTCTTTGTGGAGCTGACAATCTGAATGCACTGCTGGTGGAAAGGGCCATGCTGAGGTTTCCTGGAATAGTTGGCAGTAGGTCCTGGAGGAACTTAGAATCAACTGAAAACCCCACCTGGTCTTCCCTGAGGTGTGGGAGCAGAAAGGACATGCACAAAGGAGAGAAGCAGAGGAAAATAATCTGGGATCATTCTGTCCTGAAGGTCATGTTCAGAAATTTGGGGCCAGCGATATAATAAAATATACCCAAACCACCCATTTTCAGTCTACATTATGGACAAGTTACACTGGATGCATTTACATTTTGGTGATTTAGAAGGCACTCAGGGAGACTGCCAGGGCATGAGCTTATCATTAGAAACATGACATCAGTTCTTCTCCTGCTATTAACGGACGAAGGATGCTGGAATTGGAGCTCTTTGACTGTAATGGCCTCAGGTAAAGAAAAAGACACTGGAATTATGACCATGATTCTGACAGCAGGATTCTCAAGTGTCTGCTTAGAGAGGTCAAGGCGAGGTAGCTAGTGAGGCCCAGAGTTTGAAGGCAAAGCGATAAAGCAAGGCCTAGATGCTTACAGAGACCTCGTGGAAGCTGAGGTCAAGACCCATACGAGGGTGAGCCTGAGGGTCCACAGAGGGGACATGTGGAAAGGACTCGCCAGGCAGCTGTAGTGTGTGTGATCCACAAGTCCCTACCTGTCTTGTGCATCCCAACTTTGCTTATTCAGAACCCATGTCCAGTCTTTTTAGACTATCCCGTTGGCCCTAATTTGGGATCTCCCATAAAGTTAATCTCTGTGGGACCTCCATGGGAGTCCTGGCGTGGTGCTGTGGGTTAATGCGCTGGACTGCAAAGTCTGTTTGAACTGCAAGATCGGCAGTTCAAGCTGACCAGTTGTTCCTCGGAAACCCTATATAAGGTAGTTATGAGTCAGAACTGACTCGATGGCACTTAACAACAACAACAAATAGAAAATTCAACATGAACTCAAGTAGGCGGATGAAATCATTATAGAGGTCTGGTGTGGTGCTGTGGGCTAATGTGCTGGACTGCAAAGTCTGTTTGAACTGCAAGGTCAGTAGTTCAAGCTCAGCAGCTACTCTTTGGAAATGTTGTACAGGGTAGCTATGGGGTGGAACCAACTCAACAGCACGTAACAAAAACAACAAATTAAGTTAATGAGCAATCCTCTGTTTATTGAAGAGATATCATCATCTCCTTTCCCATTTGAAGATTTAGAAGCCAGGTTCTTTCTCATATACCAAGCTTGCACTGTGTGTATTAGAAAGAGAAGGAGTCAGTGGAAGAAGAAGAGTGGTTCAAAGCTCACCTTGACAACGAGATCCCCACCCACTTATTTATTTTCTCAGGTATTTATCATAGGTACTATGCTTGACACTTGACAGAGAAAGAAAACTGATCAAGATTAAACCCCTTAATGACTTCAAAGCCTAGTAAGAGGGAAATAACTTTTTGAAGAAGAAGAAGAAGAAAAAAGACTGCTGAAAAATTTTGTTGAAAACAAGAACTGGGGAACAGAGAAGAAAGGAAGAGCAGGAGAAGATGGAGTGGGGGTAGCTCTGTCAGGTAGAGTGGGACAAGGCTCAGAGAGCATGTGAACCTCATCTGAAGGTCTATGAAGGACAGAACAGCAAAGCTCCTGAGCGGAGTGGGAAGAGGCAGAGTGGGCATTCAAAGGACAACTTGATTACTATGGGTGGTTCTGCTAACCAATAGAAATAACCTCCGAATGATTAAAAAAGTGAATTTCTTACCTAGGATATCTATGCACTGTACCAAGAGCTTTCTCACGTATTATTTCAATTATAAGTCTCTACAATTCCTGCTAATAAGTTCGTTTTAGAGGTGAGGACATGGAGGCTCAGCTGAAGAAATAGTTATAAAGGGGAGGAAATTGCCCAGCTCCTCGAAGAAGTAATGCCATGCTCTTAGACCAGTTTTTCCAGAGTAAGTATGCCTAATGAAGTGGGCAGGTTGTTGTTGTTGTTGTTAGGTGTCTTCGAGTCGGTACTGACTCATAGTGACCCTATACACAACAGAATGAAACACTGCCCGATCCTGGGCCAACCTCACTATTGTTGCCATGCTTGAGCCCACTGATGCTGCCACTTTGCCAATCCATCTCATTGGGGGTCTTCCTTTTTTTTCTGACCCTCCACCTTACCAAACATGATATCCTTCTCCAGAGACAGGACAAGTCCTTCCTAACAATATGTCCGAAGTATGAGAGACAGAATTTGGCCATCCTGGACTCCAAGGAGCACTCTGGCTGCACTTCTTCCAACACAGATCTGTTTGTTCTTTTGGCAGCCCATGGCACTTTCAATATTCTCCTCCAATACCATAACTCAAAAGCATCAATTCTTCTACGGTCTTCCTTATTCACTGTCCAGCTTTTGTATGCATATGCGGTTATTGAAAATACCATGGCTTGGGTCAGGTGCACCTTAGTCCTCAAGCTGACACCTTTGCTCTTCAACACCTTAAAAATCTCTTGTGCAGCACATTTGCCTAATGCAATACGTCATTTGATTTATTGACTGCTGCTTCTGTGACTGTTGGTAGTTGATCCAAGAAGAATGAAGTCCTTGACAACTTCAGTCTTTTCTCCATTGATAAGAATGTTGCTTTTTGGTCCAGTGGTGAGGATTTTTGTTTTCTTTATATTGAGATGCAATCCATACAAAAGCTTGTGGTTTTTGATCTTCATCAGTAAGTATTTTAGGTCCTCTTCCCTTTCAGTAAGCAAGGTTGTATCATCTGCATATCCCAGGTTGTTAATGAGTCTTTCTCCAATCTTGATGCCACGTTTTTCTTCATATAACCCAGCTTCTCAGATTATTTGTTCAGCATACAGGTTGAATAAGTATGGTGAAAGAATACAACCCTGTTGCACACCTTTCTTAATTAAAAACCACTCAGTGTTCCCATGTTATGTTTAAACAACTGCCTCTTGGTCCATGTACAGATTCCTCATGAGCACAATTAAGTGTTCAGGAATACCCATACATTACAATGTTGTCCATAGCTTGTCATGATCCACACAATCAAAAGCCTTTGTGTAGTCAATAAAGCACAGGAAACATCTTTCTGGTATTGTCTGCTTTCAGCCAAGATTCAACATCAGCAATGATATCCCTCATTCCACATCTTCTTCTAAATTCGGCTTGAACCTCTGGAAGTTCTGTCAATGTATGGTTGCAGTCACTTCTGTATTGCCTTTAGTAAAACTTTACTTGCATGAGATGTCAGAGAGATTGTCCGATGATTTCTGCATTGGCTCAAAACGAATAGGTAGCACTATACTGGTAGTAGTTCCTAGTATGTCAAATACTTCGACAGTTTAAATAAAATCACAAAAATAAACCGAATCATAAGTTTTACTATTTGCATAGTTTACTTCATGTGCTAATGCATTCTATTATAATTTTTGTAATTTTTTTAAACATTGAACTGCTAACCGCAAGGTCACTGATGCAAATCCACCAGTCATTTCGTGAGAGAAAGATGAGGCTATCTGCTTCTGTAAAAATTTACACTCCAGGAACAGAGGACCCTAGGACCATCAAGGGAGAAGACCACAAGCAGAATGTGGGACCCTATCCAGAGAAGAAGCAACACCAGAGATGGAGGCAGAGATGAGGACATGGAGAGAGAGAACAGCTGAGGACTCTAGACTCATGGAAAGAGAAAGGCCGTGTGCTGGTGGTCAGGAGGCAGGCTTGCAGAATGTGCCCTTTGGCTGTTTAAATGATTATCTATTCCCGAGTGTTTTGGTGTACATCTGTGCCTCTTCCCCCACCCCCCCAAAAAAAAAGCCACACACAACAACAGAGGGAATAAAAGGAAATACTGTTGAATGATGATGCATGGAGACGAACGTAATCATTGCAATGAAACAATGAGTGTAAAACCAATGTTCTCCTATGTAAACTATCACTCAATTTACTATAAAAACTTAAAAAAAAAAAAAAAAAAAGGATCTACAAGCTTGGAAACCCTATATATGGTTTCTATGAATTGGAATCAACTCAGTGGCAATGGGTTTGGTTTTTGGTTTAGGGATTTTGTGCAAGTCGCCGGTGGTGCTGTGGGTTAGCACTGAGTTGGTTGTTGAAAGGTCAGGGTTTCAAACCCACCAGCTGTTCTGAGGGAGAAAGCTGAGGCAGTCTGTTTCTGTAAAGATTTACAGTCTCAGAAACATTAAGGAGCACTTCTCCTCTGTCCTAAAGGGTCACCATGAGTGAACAGTGACTTAAAAGCAGTGCATGTTTTGTTTGGTTTAGGGATATTTTTCGATCTTGTTTACTACAGTATTTATTTCTAGCAACTGGCACAGAAAAGGAGCTCAATCAAATGACCTTTGAATGAATGACTGTTTTAGAGGATGCTTTTCCTTTGATGGCACCATGTGGGATATGGATCATGCATGTGTCCTTTCCCTGCCTTCACGACTATGCTACAGGACAGGTGAATCCCTCGTAGGGTGTAATTTTAGAAATTCAGCACCATCTTCTTCCCACTCCCTGTCATTTTGCTTAACAGCCCACCAATTAGAGATGA
>NW_006408556.1:9463563-9468422 GCF_000296735.1 Chrysochloris asiatica
CTGGCCAGGCTGGGAATGCAAACCAAATGAGTTGTGGAGCCTATAGGCCTTAGAGGACAGGCTGCTGGATGTGATTTTGTAGGTAGTATATAAAGGAGCTCTGGTAGCGTAGTGGTTACGAATCGGGCTGCGAACCTTAAGGTCAGCGGTTCGAAACTACCAGTCACTCCGTGGGAGAAAGATGAGGCTTTCTACTCCCGTAAGGATGTACACCCTCGGAAACCCTGTACAGGGTCGCTATGGGTTGGAACCGACTCGACGGCACTTAACAACAACAACAAAATGCAGTCTCTCCTAACTTTTGTTAAAGAACACTGAGTTGAAATGGCAGACAGCACGGTGCTCTCAAAATTAGCTTTGGAGTTGGGTTTCTGAAAATGTTGTGATTCATGGGTCCCTAACCCATTTATTACTATTCTCTCTCTCTCTCTCCTTTTTTTTTTTTTTGTCATCCTGAGATTCTGTTCCTTATTTTGCTTTTGGGCAAACTTTCCCCTTTCCCTTCAACACAGAGTTCCATGGAAACCAAATGGGAAGGGCAAACATTGGAAGGGAATTTTTATGCTACTGCTTTTGGGTCTGCTGTCTGATTTCCTTTATTCTGGGGTGTGTGGGCCAGAACTCATTTTCCTGGCTGCTCCCAACTGCTGCTTAAGCGATTGCTTAAAAATGGACACAAGTGAAATGATGGAGAGTTATGTTATTCATGCTGAAAAATTATTTCCTAGCCAGAGTCATTTACTCATGTGGTGTCCTCAGTGCTCTCTCACCAAAGAAGGGGAGAAAGAAAGGCCAGCAGACTGAGGTCAAAAGTAAATGGAGGTTGGATTACAGACATAGGGGAGGTTTGGGACTTAAACCATGAGCTGGATGGGAAGATGAGGGTAGTGGGGAGAAGATGGTGTTGGACATTTGGGGAGAGGCATCAAGGAAGCTAGGTGTGGGGAGTGGGCAATGACTACCACATCTATGGTATGGCGGTAGAATCTTTTGAAATTGAATGTCAGGGAATGACTTTGATACAGTGATAGGAATACCTATAGTATGTAGAACATTGAACTGCATGCAAGAATGAGAAGCCAGGGGTATATGATATAAGGCTCTGTATATGCTGACTTTTCTCAAATGTTGATCTAAGCAAAATATACAAAAATATCATCACAGAAATAATTCATAGAGAATTCCATCCTTGAAAGTGAGGTGAAGCTAGAATGACTGAATTGATGGCAGATAATGGAAGACTTAGATGAGGCAGAGTTAGGGAAGGGACCATGGATTGAGATATAGCATGATACAAAGAACATAAAAGATATGAAGATCAGTGAAGAGGTCCAGCACTGTTGGGAATGGTGCCTGGGATGAAGATGTCCAGGCGTTGTAGAGAGGATATGATGATCACATCCGAAACACTGGGTGAAGGAGAAGTCAACAGCGTCTGGCGTGGAGAGCTAGATGGATCCATTGAAGCTGGGCCAGATAAATACATAAGATGAGGCAGTGCTGAGGGATCTTATAAAGAGAAGTGGACCATCTCCAGTCAGAATATAAGGGACAGCTGAGGTAGGATCTTTACTTTCTAGTACCTGAGTCCTGGTGTGGCACTGCGGGTTAATGCGCTGGACTGCAAGGTCGGCGCTTCAAGCTCACCAGCCACTCCTCAGAAACCCTATACAGAGTTGCTATGAGTCAGAACTGACTCGATGGCACTTAACGACAACCTGGCACATAGGAGGCACTCAGTCAAACATCCCCACTGTGAGCAGGACGCTGTCATTTAGGAAAGTCAAAAATAGCAATTAGTCTCTGTGTTACCACTTTCTTCCCACACACCCATGGAAGACATTGCTAATCAATCCCAGCATTTGTTCCTGGGGAGACCAATTACAGCTTGAGAGTTTTCAGCACTGTTCTCCAGACAATCTCTACTCATCAATCAGAGTTGGCAAGTGAGCTGAAACTTTACCACACCTGGCAAAGGAGCATTCTTTTAATAGACAGTCCCCCATATGACTAACCAATTAAATGACAGCTCATCTAATAGTGACTGCTGGTACTTGCATTACTTCAGTCTCCTCAGGGAAGAATAGCTGCCCAGGTCTATACCTGTAAACCTTAGCTGATGAGCTGATGATGTCCCCGGGGAACAGCATCATGCCTAGAGTGACCATTGATGAGTAAACACTGAGAATCTCTCTTTCTGTGTTTCTTCACTGCCAGGGTGGTGGAGGTAGGCACAGAGAGCAATGCTGGGTGCTCTGGTTCTGTTTACTTTAAACAGCAACAATTTGAGGGGATGTTGTTGGCTGGGGACAGTGGAGTATAAAAAATCCAAGAATGAGGAAAGAAGAGGCCATTTAGGACCAAAGGGGCTGCATGTGAAGTCCAAAGAGCAAATCTTTTGGGGTGACCAAAGACACTGGCCAACATACTTTCTGCACTTGATTGACAGATTCTAGATGGACTAGTGTCCTCAAGCCTTGAGTGATAGGTCTGTATTCAGCCCAGATAATACCACCTGGGCAAAGTCCTCAGACTAGGATTTGCTTTGGAGTTTCCTACGTTACCACATAAAAGATGTCAAAGGAGAACCTTTAATTAGTAGGTTTTTAGGCTGGCTTGGAGCAGGCTGAAGCATGGCAGTCTTGGCCTGGGCTCTAGGGAGTGGATTGAAGGGAAAATATGAAGTGGAAGGCCACATAAACCTTAAGAGACCCACCCAATGGCAGCACCACATCTAAATAAATCAAACGGGTTCCTGACTCCTGGTGCCAGAAGTCACACATCCCACACAGCAGCCTGAACAGGGCCAGCAGGGCAGACCATACAGGCTAGGTCAGAGTTAAGGGGACAGTGGTCAAGGACAGACTGCATTTTCCTTTCATCTTGGGAAGTATGTCAGATTCACCCTTTTTTGATGTTGAGTCCTGGTCTTTACCGTGAGCAAGTTCAGAAAGGCCTGATGTGCCAACTGAGTGGACAGCCCGCTAAGACATTTAAAAAATGGTCCTGAAGATCATCTGTAGAAAACTCTCACTTTCCTAACCCAGAATCTCTAGTGTTCTTCTGTGATATTCTTGTTCAGGACCAAGTGACCGTGTGGGCTGCTTAGAGAGAACTGTGAGCAGATGCAGGCATGGAGCTTGGAGAACAACCTGAGTCATGTTGGCGTTTCTGCGTTTTGGAGTTGTCTCAGGAATCTGGAGGCCAGTAAGCTTTCCATTAAAGAAGACAGCATGTGGTGGCTCTTGCTGCCAGGCTAAATTGTATCTATAAAGCGTTTCCCATCAATTCTCATCCATAGATGTGGCAGCTTGGAAAGAGCATGGGTGTCTAATTCCATGCCAAACCCTAGACTCTGGGTGGGACAACAGGTGTGTTCTGGCTCTTTGAAGGTTAAAGGGCAAGTTGGCTGACTGGCACACCAAAGAGACAGGGAATGTTAATTTCCAGCTTAGAAAGAGGCTCCAAATTACGTGGCATGGGAAAGATACAGGGATCCTTACATCTGAGATGCCCCCGATGACTTAGGACGTGGTCAACAGGGTGCTGAGGCCTCGCTTTCACCCTGATGGGCTCAGTTCTCATGTCAGCCTGTGCGTCGAGGGTGAGAGGGCCAAGCACTGTTGGCAAGTCCTGTTGTCTGGAAAATGAGGCAAGTTCTCTGTCTAGGTCCAAATTAAGAATGGATCCAACTCTGGTCTCCAATTTATTTCCATACACTTTAAAAAGAGAATTTGAGAATTACATTCTAGCCTGGTAGCAAAAATGCCCTTTCCCAGAAACACAAGTAGGTCTAAATACAATGCTGTTTCCCTGACTTGGATGTAGGCGTAAGGCAAAATGGCATGCAGTGCTGCTCAGGTGCATTCTACGGGTGAAAGAAGGAAAGAGGAAAGGAAATTAGCTTTTTTGTGTGCCCTATATGTGAAAGGCATTTCCCATAGTTCACAAATACTCTTCAATTCATCTTTGCAATAGCTCTATTGGAGCTAAAGCTTATAGAGAACTTTGTACACGGTAGTTGCCTTACATACGATGTCTCATGTAACTCTCACAGTGATGTCATAAAGTAGGTAGCTTTGGGCTCACCCTACAGGTAAGGTAACTAAGAATGAAAAAGGTTAGAAGTGACCCCAAGTCACACGATTACTAAATAGCAAAGCCAGAACTCAATCTCAGGTTTGTCTGATTCCAAAAGCTCCTGTTGGTACACTAGGTGAGAATTATTTGCCAAGTAGATGTTAGCTGATTATTATTTGCACGCCACTGATGTCAGAGATCTGGGGGCAGGAACTCAGACAATATAAAGAGGACAAACCAACAAAGGGTTATTATGGAGGGCAGTGAGTTGGGATGTGGGTTGGAAACCCTGAATGCATATGGCAGGTCAGAAGAGCAGGAAGGATCTTTGTGAATGGGAAATTGGGGAGGACACCCATGGTGAGCAGAGGTGCTTCACCTGGAAAGCAAAGAGCCAAAGAGAAAAAATGCTATAGGAAGATCTGAGACTAAGGTCTAGAAGTAAAATGGAGTATATATATTCATGACCACTGTGCTACCAGAGCTCTCTCTCTCTCTCTCTCTCTCTTTGTCTCTGTCTCTCTCTCTATATATATAGACAGACAGAGAGAGAGAGAGAGAGAGAGAGTGAGCTCTGGTAGCATAGTGGTTACGAATCGGACTGCTAACCTCAAGGTCAGCAGTTCAAAACTACCAGTCATTCCATGGGAAAAAGATGAGGCTCAAGGTCGGCAGTTCAAGCTCACCACTGCTTCTCAAAAACCCTACACAGGGTCGCTATGAGTCGGAATTGACTCAATGGCACTTACCATCAACAACAACATATATATGTGTATATC
>NW_006408556.1:9468618-9478958 GCF_000296735.1 Chrysochloris asiatica
ATAAATATATCTATATATCTATATATATCTATATATTTAAAGAAAAAGAGAGACTAACCTGGAAGGGCCATGTAGGGCAAAGATCAGAGGTTAGGTTAAGTAATTATCTTTCTAATGCACTGGACCGCAAGGTTGGTTTGAACCGCAGGTCAGCACTTCAAACTCACCAGCCTCTCCTCGGAAACCCTATATAGGGTTGCTATGAGTCAGAAACAACTCGATGGCACTTAACAACAACAACAACAAAAATCCATACAGAGCTTGTACTCTAGAAAGTCTCCACAGTAGAACTGCTGAAGCATTTTAAATAGTGGTATTACAGTCAAGCAGGTGTTGAGAAAGGGGACAAAGGTGTAGGGCCCAGGCTTGAAAAGTCTGGTATTTTGGGGAGAATCATCTCCTACCCTCCAAATGAGAGAGCCATGAAAAAGAGGCAGAAAGGACCCAGAGATGACCATTTTTCCTTCGGATCACTTTGGATACTGACTGCTTCTTTTTTGCAAAGCATTGAATCATTTAAACGTTAACATTTGCTTATCACACAAACAGTGAGCCAATTAGTTAAGGCGACCATCTGTCAACAAGTATGGAGTCTCTACTCCATTGACAATCCTCTTCTAAATGTTGTTGCTAAGTGCTGTGGAGTTGGTTCCAACACCGAGTGACCCTGTATAGAGTTTCTGAGGAGCAGGTGGTGGGTTTGAACCACCAACCTTGCAGTTAGCAGTCCAGTGCTGATACTATCTTGCCCTTGAATGATACCTTGTCACTGGGACTGGAAAAGGCCGAAGCTAACATGAAAAATCTAAAGGATACCAACAGACAACGTACTGATGGTCACATGGTACAGACGGTCTAGATGACTGCCAAGGAGCAAAGGAAAGGGACTTGGCAGACTGCAGGGGAATTTCTCAAGAAGCAATGCTCCTGAGGCAGGATTTTAGGGCCTGAGAAGCAGGAGCTAGAGGAAGGAGACCAATGCCATCTCAAAAAGGCAAAGCCATGGAAGTGGGGAGCCACCCATGAGCAGGAGCCACTATAATGACTGACGGGACAGGACCTTGGGTGTTTTCTTTAGCATCTGGGGAGTTTGAGCTCAAGTGACTTATAGGTCCAGACCCAATGCTCTTAGAAAGTTCTGCTTGCCCAAGGTATTCCCAAGTAGAGGATCATTGGACTTTCCCACAGGCTTGGAAGACAATTCTCCCACCCTCAAATGACAGAAGAAATTTTATTTTAGGGAGCAAATGGGCTGCTTTTCTATTATTCGTGTTCAATGGCTGGGGAAAGAAGATAGAGTATAGAATTAGAAGACACGAGTTTCAGTGCTGGCTTCATTAGCTGTATGATCTAGGGCCTGCCATTGAAATAGCTTTAAGTTCCAGGTTCCTCATTTATAAAAGGATGCTAACAACACTGCTACCTATTTATGCTTGTGGAGATCCAGTGTGGTGCTGCAGGAGAATGGGCTGCACCACAAGGTTAGTTTGAATAGCAAGGTTGATGGTTCAAACTCACTAGCTGCTCCTTGGAAACCCTGCACAGGGTCCCTATGAGTCGGCACTTAACAATGACCTATTAATGCTTGTAAAAGGAGCTTTGATGGTGCAACCCTTAAGCTCTAGGCTACTAACTGAAAGGTTGTTGGTTCCAACCCACCCAGTGGCTCTGTAGGAGGATGATGTGGAGGCCTGTTCCTGCAAAGATTGGAGTTGTTGTTAAGTGCTGTTGAGCCTGCTCCAACTCATATCAACCCTGTAGAGTGTTTCTGAGGAGTGGCTGGTGGGGTTGCACCTCCGACCTTGTGGTTAGCAGTCCAGTACTTATTCTGTAATGCCACACCAGGACTCCCCTTTAAAGATTACAGCCTAGAAACCCCTCTGGGGTAGTTCCACTTTGTCACATGGGGGCCCTCTGAGTCAGAATCTACTTAATGGTGCGTAACAACAACAACAACAACCATGATACTTCATGGAGTCATTAGGTGAAGGTTGGTGGTTCAAATCTACTTAGAGGTACTTTGGAAGTAAGGTCTGGTGATTTACTTAGGAAAGATACTGTTATAGAGCACAGCTGCGGTGTGACACACCATAAATTAAGGTCACCATAAATTAGAATAAACTCAACAACTGGTTAATATTATTGAGAAGGATTCATCAGTGGAGGTAGCGCTTTATGCATATATCCATTTTAGAAGTACTGTTGCAATGTTGGCATTCCAATGACTATCTCTCCTTGTTCCCCTCTGCTCCATCTCCTCCCATCCAAGGCCGTAAGCTCCAAATGGCAAAGGACTTTGTGCGCTGTACCTTTGTAGGCCTAATTCAGTTTATTATTTGGCCCCACAGCAGACACTCTGCACAATGTCTGTTGACTGAATGAATCAGCAAGGTGAGCTATTACTAGTGGAATTGTCTTTCTTAAAAAACCTTCTCTGTTAAACTGTACATATGTATTTAATGCAGCTTTCTGTGTATATGTTTTATGATAAGAATAAAGAAAACAGATTGTGGCGGCTATGAGTCATTTATTTAAAAGTATCTGACAGAATGAATGAATGAATATATAATATACTACACAAAGTGAAAGTGTGAAAATGAGTTGCTATGATGATCGTAGAAATGAGTCATCTGAAACCCACCGGCAACAAGCTGTGTAGAGCAAAAGAAATACTTTAGCACAGTAAGAGAATTCTTAAGGTGGCTGCAAATGATGGCTTAGCCATGCAAGGAGAGAGACGGCTAATCCTCAGTCTGGCTCCACTACTTCTGTGCTCTTTGCTTTCTCACCACATGAACCACGTTCATTCCACAGTAACAACCTCTTCTCATTGAGGAAATACTCGTAAACACACTAGAACAGGCACTTCCTCGTCCTCCCAATACCATGTCTTCCAGTGCATTCATGCACACCCAAACTTCAGGCTCTCCCATACTCCAGGGACAAGCACCCACACTCTTATCAATGTCAACCCCTCCTGGCCTTATTCTACTACCCCTTCTCGCATGCCTCAATAATTTCCCCCTCTTCCTTGAATTAGTCACAATCTCTTACTTTAAAATTCACCTTGGACTGGTTTTAGATAGATGTAGATATATTTGAACTTGTGGGAATAGAAGGTTAAGCCATGTTCATTGGTCTTGATTTTATTGATGAAACAGGACACAGATGATCTATTTATTGTGGGATGGGTAGCCAAGGACACTGAATGACATTTACATACCCTAAGTAGAAAAAAAAAAAAACCTTTGAAGAGTACTTTCTCTTCATCCTGTTAATCTTCCAGTTATCTTTCTGAGTCTCCAATGCCCCACCAGAGTTGTTCATATTCACCATCTCTGGTCCCTTACCTCACATTCTCTCCTCCATCCAACCCACTGGAATTTCATTTCCTCTACTCCCCTAAAATGGACCTTTCCCATTGATCTCAGCATTGGCAACAACATGACCTTGCCTGTTCTCATTTTAGTTGACCTCTCAGTATATGGTGGAGCAATAATGTTCATCAAATATTTCACATGACCCCATCCATTTCACAGCCCCCAAGCAGCAGCTAGGAAGGTCCATGTGACTGATTCTGGCCAGTGAGCTATGAGTGGCAGTGAAGTGGACAAGTTTCTAGTGGAACTACTTAGGAGCCACTGTGCAATTCCCCATATTTTCTCTGCCTCACTCTGGTGGCAGGTGGAGCTGTACACATAGAGTCTTTGTCAACCTGGGTCCCTGGGTGCTCCAACTCCTCTGACCCACATTGTCCGTGAATGAGAAATCAATTTGGTAATAAGCCCCTGAGATTTAGTGTTACTTTATGATTAGACAGTAACCTAGTCTTGTCTGACTAATATACATTAGTATTAGACACAGTTCTTGACCTCTCCCTCTTGTTGGAAGAGCTTCCTTCCTTGTTCATCTGTGATACCACTCTCTTCTAGTTTTCCCTTACCTTAATGGCTTCCCTGTCCAACCTCCAGATATTGTAGTGCCTTAGGGCCCAGTCCTACTGCTCTTACCTTTCAACCATCAATTTCAATCTCAGAGCTTTAATATATATATTTATGGCAGTAGCTCCAAAATTTTTCATTTACTCCTGACCTCTTCTTTGAGGGTCAGATTGACACATCTAACAGTCCACTTGAAATCTCAGATTATCTGTCTAATTGACCTCTCAAGCTTTACATGCCCCAAGCAGAACTCTTAATTTAAGTCTTCATCCCCAAACCCTACCCTACGCTATTCCCCCAAATTGTTTCCATCTTGATAAATGACGCCCATCTGCTCAAGCAAAATATCCGAGGACTAGTCCTCAATTCTTTCTTCAACTCCCACATTAGCTCTGTAAATGGATCCTGCCAGCAATCCTTTCAAAATAATCTCATACCTAGTTGCTTCTCTTGGTCTCTTTTTCATCTGAACCTGAGTCGTCATTTCTCACCTGAATTGTCTTTGCTAGCTTCAATCTTGTCCTTCTACAATACACCTTCCATGTAGCAACATGAGTGATCTTTTACAAACACAATTATGTTACTCTTCTACTTGGAATCTTCCAGTGGCTTGCCATCACCTCTGAACAAATGCCTAGTAGACCTTATATGATCTAGTACTGGCTACCTCTCTTCCTTCCTATGCCCCACTCAGATCTCTTTTGCTCACTGACCCTTTATTGTTGTTGTTGTTGTTAAGTGCCTTAGATCCTGAAATATATCAAGCTCATTCCTACCTCTGGGCCTTTACACTTGTTCTTTGTTCCTTCTGTCTGGAGTGCTTTTCCCTGAATCTTTAAGATGATCAACTCATCATTCAGTACTCAGCTCCTTTGATCCCCACCCCAATAATTTTCTACTCTACTATTCTGCTTAATGCTATGTCCTTCCTAGCATTTATCACCATGCAAAACAACATGCTTATATGTACGGTGTAGAATGAAAACTCCACCGAGGTTTATCTATCTTGTTCATTGCTCCTTCACCTTCACCAGGAAGGTGGGAAGAGTCACACAGTCCTGATTTGCATCCCTGCTTCTGGCTTCCCTTATCATACCCAAACTCAGGAGATCCTGACCCCTGGCTGTGAGCACTCTCTCCTTTGCACTCATCATTTGAAAAATGGCCCTTCTTTGTCACCTGACCTGTGTCAACTTCCACAGACCCCTACTAAGCCATCTTCTGATTAAGTTCATCATCTCACTATTCCTACTCTTTCATTCACTAGGTTTTTATTTTTGTGGTGGTTGCATGTTTTGTTTTGTTTCTGCTTTTATTTACTGTATTTAAAAACTATAACTCATTATTGCTTAATGAAACCAAAGTAAACTACACATATAAATAGCAAGGGGGCTGCTTTTCCTTCTCCTGGCCAGTTTCCACTTGAATGAGAGAGATGATATCTTTGGGATTCCCAGTGTCTTTGGGATTACTGATAATTACTTCAGAATGCTATAGGATCAGTCAAGTTAATATCTGTGCCTACATTTGTATAGTCTCAATTGCTGTTCTTGTTAAGTGCTGTCCAGGTGGTTCCAACTCATAACAACCCTGTATAGGGTTTCCGAGGAATAGTTGGTGAGTTTGAACCACCAACCTTGCAGTTCAAAACAACCTTGTGTTCGAGTGCTTATCCTACAGTGCCACACCAGGACTCCATGAAGACAATTAATGCAACTTTCATTTCTTTCTCCTGTTGTTGTTGTTTAGTGCAGTCGAGTCAGTGGCTGGTGAGCTTGAACCGGTGACCTTGTGGTGCAAACTGATCTTGCAGTCCAATGCATTAACCTATAGCGCCTTACCAGGACTCCTTTCTTTCTCCTATTCCTGCTTAAATCAATTTTGTATCTTTTAAGATAAATTTTACATTTTAAGCCAAAATATTTCCACAAGTCTTAAAACCAAAAACAGTTTAGCTTGACTAGTAAAGAATATTGCCCTTCGCATTGTGCTTTTTTATGAACTAGCTGTATGGGGTCAATGGAGTCTGAGAAGTTGGACTATATGAAGAAGAACATGGCATCAGAACTGCAGGAAGACTCATTAACAGCCTGCAATATGCAGATGACACAACCTTGCTGGACATCAAGAGAACTTAAAATATTTACTGATGAAGATCAAAGACCACAGCCTACAGTATGGATTACACCTCAGTGTAAAGAAAATGAAAATCCTCACAACTGGGCCAGTAAATACAACATCATTGATGATAAATGGAGAAAATGTTGAAGTTGTCGAAGACTTAATTTTGCTTGGCTTCACAAACAACATTCATGGAAGCAACAGTTAAACAAGCAATTGCATTGGGCAAATCTGTCACACAAGACCTCTTTAAAGCATTCAAGAGTAAACATATCAGTTTAAGGACTAAAGTGCCTCATATTCATATGGGAATCCTGGTGTGGCACTGTAAGATAAGCACTGTACTGCTAACCTCAAGGGGGAGGCTAGTAATGTCTTCTTCTTGAGATCATTCTGAAGATTAAAGTACAGACAGAGCACAGCTGTATCTTGTGTTGTGTTGCTAAGTGACATCAAGTTGGTTCGGACTCATAGCCACCCTGTATAAGGTTTCAGGGAAGCAGTTGGTGGGTTTGAACTGCCAACCTTGTGGTTAGCAGCCTAGTGCTGTAGGCCCTAGATAAGTGGTTGTTTCTCTCCCTCATCTTGTATGTTGTTGTTGTTGTTAAGTGCCGTTGAGTCGGGTCCGACCCATAGCGACCCTGTACAGGGTTTCCGAGGGTGTAAATCTTTACGGGAGTAGAAAGCCTCATCTTTCTCCCGCGGAGCAGCTGGTAGTTTCGAACCGCTGACCTTAAGGTTCGCAGCCCGATTCGTAACCACTACGCCACCAGAGCTCCTCATAATTAGGCCAAAAAAATCTGGGCTAATAAGAAGAGGTGGGACAGATACATAAAGAATTGACAGAACTCTTAAGTAAATGTTTTCTCCCTATACCTCCATAACTGGAAGTGTGTCAGCTTTTGTATGAGCTTCTGGGATGTAATTCTCAGGTCTGTGGTATTTAAATGATTTTTGCTGCATCAAGATAATGAATATATTGACAAGAAACTCCCTGGCTGATGGCTGAGTTAGGAAAGTTAGGAAGGCATGTGTTTTAACATCAGATTTAAATGCTCTCACTTAAAAGGATTAGCCTGAATTGGAAAACACAGCTCAGATCATGTGACTTTATTTCCTTTGGGTCTTTCCAGAAGAGTTGCTCCTTCAGGCCAATGTCTCTCTACCTCCAGCCCTGCTCAGATCTCTCAGTTATGCCACAGGCTCTACCAGGATATCTTTCTGATCCAGCTGGAAACTCTTTTTTAAGTGTTGTGGCACTGTAGGATAAGCACTGGATGGCTAAACACAAGGGTGGCAGTTCTAACTCACCACCCGCTCCTTGGGAACCCTAGGAGATTGCTATGAGTTGGAACTGACTCAAGACTATACAACAACAATAACAACAACTAGGGGACAGGCACATACCCTGCCTATGCTTCTAAACTATATAGGGGGTGGGACAAACACACTAAACCAGGTCAACAGCATTGTCTCTTCTCTTTCCCAAATCCTAATGATGTCCAGGGTTCCTGAACTGCCTTGAGACACCGAGTGGAAACCGGTGTTCTGTTCCATCTACTGATGGTCTTGTTACTACGACTTGTGTTTGCTATTTGCTATCTTTTGTTGGATTGCTAACTGCAAAGTCCATGGTTGAAACCCATCTGCTGCTCTCTGCTGGAGAATGATAAGGCTTTACAGTGTCTGAAACCCTATATAAGGTCACCACGAGGTAGAATTGATTCAGTTTAGTGTTGGGGTTTTGCTCTCTGCCCCATCTCTCACGTGGTAGCACCACACGAGTCTCTTTTTTCAGTATGGCTGTCTCTTGTCTGATTTCCTGCTTTGCCATTTTTTGCTTTAAAATTATCCTATCTTTTCTTTAATCCAGAAGCAGAACTGGATTGTGGAGAACAATACCAGTGGCATGGGCTCTGACTGTCTACATCTGCTTTAATGGCAGAAAGAGAAGGCAAAATACTGCAAACTACAAGATTGGCAGTTCAAACCCAGCAGCTGCTCCTTAGAAACCCTATACAGGGTTGCTACGAATCAGAAAGGAATCATCAGCACTTAACAACAACAAAAAGTCAAGTAGCATGCTAAAGAAGAATCTAAATTTGACGTGGTTAAAGGCTTCTCAGATTGACGGTCATTTGCAGTAGAAAATGTCTGCTGGCAGATGCTCCAGGATCTGGCTAATTGTCGGGGAGTCATCTGGCTAGGTGGCGAGACTATCCTCTCTGCCCAAGTTCAGGAAGGGAGCTGCCTTTCCCTTCACTGGGATCATTAATGAACTTTGGGTTGCCTTGGGCAGTAATTTACTCTCTGGATATAAAGAATGCAAAGAGTGAGCCCGCCTGCAAGTCCCTCTGGCTGAGCTTCCTCATGTTAGAAACAGTCAGTCTTTGAACTTGTAATTATGAGTCATGGGGCTCCCTGTCTGGCGCAGAAGTGAGTCATTTTCAGCAAATTATCAGTTTTTGCCCTGTTACCAAATGCTGTGATCAGCTATACTGCACAACAACAACAACAACAACAACAAACAGTTTTATTAAAAGAGCAGGATGTGGGGAAGGAGAATGAAGTGGACGATTCTTTCCAGACACATGGACCCAAGTCAAGCTCAGGCCTGGTGTAAGCCAAGTAACAAAATAAATAGTAAAAATGGCACAGAAAGCAAACCATCAGGAAAATTCATTTCAGAAATAGATGCAAAACCAATAGATGCAGCCAACGGCGTAAGAGTCATATGATTCTTGGACATTTCTCCCTCACTGTCCCTCCATTTCCCCAACTCACTTGAATCTCTTGGAATTCAGGTCAAGGAAGGAATACCTTCCTTTGAAATGATTTAACCCACAACTTTGTTAGTTAGTGGGTGCAGACGCCTTGGAGCTGCCCAAAGCTCAGAGTTACCTAGACAGTTACTTAGACCGACACAGCAATCGTATTGGGTATCTGTGATCCAATGGTAGGTCTATGGTGGAAAGGGGATCACAAGGCATCTCCTGGGGGCACCTGCTATGTTAATACTCTTTGTCTGAGGAAACATTTGAAATATTGATCATTATTGCTTTGTCAGATTCAAGAGTGCTAATTAGATCTCAAGAGACATTTTTTCCCCCCCTTGGTGCTTTGGATGATCACTGGGTGGTGCAAATGTTTTGTGCTCAACTACAAGAAGCTCTGGTAGTGTAGTGGTTATGAGTCAGACTGCTAACCTCAAGGTCAGCAGAAAGATGAGGCTTCCTGCTTCCATAAAGATTTACAGCCTCAGAAACCCCATGCAAGGTAGCTATGAGTCGGAAGCGACTCCATGGCACACCACCACCACACCACCACCACTACCACCACAAACCTAGAGGTTGGGTGGAGGGTCTAATCTACCTAGTGACACCACAGAAAAAAAATCTGGACATATACTTCCGTATAAATTGTAGCCAAGAAACCCTATGGAGCAGTTCTACTCTGTAATACATGGGGTTTGTTTGTTGTTTTCATTTTGTCTTTTTTCTTTTCTTTTGGATGCACTGGATATGATTATTACAGCTGAGGACCCAATAAGGGGAGATGGACCCATTGAGAACTAGAATCTGTGGGATTTTAGGAAGAATGGTTTGAAAATTTTAATTAATCCCTTTAAATAGCTGTCTATTCCTCTTTGTCACCGAAAAAATACTCCATAAACTGCATGGGGAATTTGGTTCTGGGTTAAATTGCCTGACTCTCAAATTTTACATTCTTTCCAAATTACTTTCAATTTAAAACTGCCTTTCTTGTTACTCAAATCCATTATTTCTAATCCATTCCATAGAAACCATGGTTACCTAATGGCTATTTTCTTACATTCTCAAATCCTGAAAATAAAATCACTCAATATTTTTTGAATATCTATCCTCAAAGCTTTCTGCCAATCAATATAGTTAAAGATGAATCAGTAAAAATCCTGGGGAATAGAGACAGACTACAACAGTAGGTAACCAGCTCCTTCCTAATTAATGAGGAGTCCTGGTGTGGCGCTGTGGGATAATGCACTGGACCGCAAGTTGATTTGAACTGCAAGGTTGGCGGTTCAAATTCACCAGCTGCTTCTTGGAAACCCTACCCAGGATCTCTATGAGTCAGAACCAATTCGACAGCACTTAAAAACAACAGCAATTGACAAGCCTAGTGTACACTTTTAATTGTTATACTTCTTGACCTTACAGATATTCTTTAATTATTGTAATTTTCTTTCTGATGTCTAGGCTCAGCCCCCTCCTTATTTGCCTTCTATGTCACTGACTGTTGCTT
>NW_006408556.1:9479173-9499359 GCF_000296735.1 Chrysochloris asiatica
TAGACTAATCTGATAGAATATGGCGGACTAGTTGGAGTATATATCATAACACGTTATGTTGCAAGTGATGGAAACTGAACTTTAAGATGGCTTAAAACAAAAATGGAATGAATTAGTTCAGGTAACAGAAAAATACATAGGTGGTGCTGGCTTCAGGCACTGTTTGAGCCAGACTGAAAAAAAACAAAACACCTGATCTGAGGAAATCACTCAAAATGCCATACAGACATGTACAGAGATGGAAAATTTGAAAATGAGAGAGACGTGAAAAGCAGAGTAAGAAGTTCTACACATATCTACGTATTTAACAAGAGCTTTCAAAGAAAACAATGGAGAAAGGCTATGTTCAAACAGATAATGGGTTTGTATTTTCCAGAAATGATAAACACATGAATCCTAATATTCAGGAAGTACAGTAAATTTTGAGTAGAAAAAATAAAAAAAACAAAACTCATCCTATAGACATTAGTGATATTGAGAGCATCAAAGCCAAAATAAAAATGTAAAACTTTTTATTTTGAATTCAGTGAAGGTTTACAGAGCAGATGATCAGTGTTACATCCAAGAAATCATACACTTCATTTCATCTCAATGATTGCAATCCCCTCCATGTAACGTTAGTTATCCCACTTCCTCCCTGTGGCTCTTGTTTCCATTCCACCTTCTTTTCCAATCATTCTGAACTTTCTCCTTAGGTACTATATTCAGCAAAACCATCATGCAAAAAGTAGGGAATATATACTGAAAACAGAGCTCTGGTAGCGTAGTGGTTACGAATCGGGCTGCGAACCTTAAGGTCAGCGGTTCGAAACTACCAGCTGCTCCGCGGGAGAAAGATGAGGCTTTCTACTCCCGTAAAGATTTACACCCTCGGAAACCCTATACAGGACCTATGGGTCGGAACTGACTTGATGGCACATAACAACAACAACAACATACTGAAAACAAATTCAAATAAAGACTAAGCAAACTTACCACTAACAGATCCTTAGTGAAGGAAATATTAAAGAATATATTTCAGGAAGAAGAAGATTCAATCCAGGCACTTGATTTGTGGCGCTAGGTTTGCTGACCCACAGAGATAGAGCTGGGTACCTTCAGGCTGAGACTTGTGACGGAGTGGCATGTCCTTTGAGCATTTATTAGCAGCCTTAAAAGAGCTTTGTAACAATACTGGGGCATCCCAGTGCATACCCTACAGTGCACACCAGGACCCAGGACCTATACATAACAATATTAATATTATGTATTGATTCAGGAAGAGTGAGACCATAAAAAGAAACAAATCTGGTTATGCTTTTGACAAAACTAATGTTTAAAAGAGTGAAAGTTTTGGATTAAAATGTTCTAAGATTTTTGCATAATTTTGGAAGAGTATAGAACTATTCATTGTAGACTTCTGAATTAAAAATAATTTTTATGAATAATAGAAATAGAAAGATCTTATCCAGAGAAGCAGGGACACCAGAGATGGAGGCAGAGATGGGGACATAGAGAGAGGGAGCAGCTGAGGACTCTAGATTTATGGGAAGTGAGGGATTAAGAGATGGTGGCCAGGAGGCAGACTTGTAGAATGTGCTCTTCGGTGGTCTAAATTATTATATATGCCTGAGTGTTTAAAATAAAAAAAGAATAATAGAAATAGTACACATTATAAGCCAATATGAACCACTGAAGAAAAGAAAACCTACTGAAAGGCCTGGGTTGGTGCTGTAAGATAAGCATTGGACTACTAACCTCAAGGGCAGCAGTTCAGACCCACCAACTGCTCCTCAGAAACCCTATACAGGTTTGCTATGAATTGAAACTGACTCAACAACACTTAGCAAACACAACAACTGGAAGGTAAGAAAGTAAAAAAACAACAACAAAGTCAAATCATGGTAAGTGAAAAGGACAAATTAAATTAAACAAAGAAACTCGGTGTATTTGTAATCATAATTAGAAATGAGCAAAAGTCACCAACCTAACAGTAAAGGCTTCCAGATGTGATTCTTAAAACCCAATCATAAGCTATTCATAAGAGACACTTCGAAAATATAAGAACTTGGACAGGTTGATAGCAAAAGGATTGAAAAAGATATTCAGAGCAAATGCTAACCAAAAGAAAACGAGTATAGCAATACACCTACTTATCAGCTATCTTGTTTGTTATGGGCCATTTTACATTTACAATGATATTGAAAAATCTATCTTATACATTATCTACTCTGTAAATTAATGATGCACGACTGGCAGTAATGAATGTCAAGTTTCAAGAGGACAGTAATGCTGGGTATGATAATTATCAGCTTGGCTGCGTCATGATTCTCAATGGTTTGGCAGGTTTGCAATGATGTCATTTGGCATGGATGTAATTATGCAGTTGTCCTCCATTGTGTGATCTGATGTGGTCATCCTCCATTTTTGCATAACACTGATTTTTGAACAACAACCTGTTCTTTGGTGCCTACCATGCTGATATGTGAGGAAAACAGGTTTCCGAGGAGCAGCTGGTGAGCTTGAACCACCGACCTTGCAGTTCAAATGGCTTTGCAGTCTGGCGCATTAACTTACAGCGCCACACCAGAACTCCATTCTGGCTAAGTGGATTACTGCACATTGATAAAAAGAAGAAATCACAAAGCAGATGTAATTATTCATGATTTGCAAGCCCTAATAATATAGTATCAAAACACATAAAACTAGAGACAAACAAATTACCAAGTCCACCATCATAATGGAACATTTTAATACATCTTTTAAACAACTGATAGATAGACCAGACTATATAACTAAATCTACAGGAAATTTGAGCTCACATGTCTAACAAGCTTAAGTTAGGAACACACAAGAATCCTATACCCCAGATGAGAACATGCACCTTCTTTTAAAGCAATCAAGGAACACTACAAAAACCAAGTATGTACTAGGTCCCAAATCAGGTTTCAAGAAGAACAATGACTTGGTCACAGAAATTATGTTCACTGACTACCATTTAATGAAACTAGAAATTAATTTCAAGATGCACCATTAAAATACCCATGTGTTTGAAAATTTATAGAACATCGTAAAACTACTAATGGTTCAAAGTAAAATAAAAAAGGAAATTAGATCATATTTATAACTGAATGTTAATTAAAACACTACATATCAAATCTTGTGGAATTTAGCTAAATCAATAATTAGTGGCAAACTTAATAGCTTAAAGGGTACATTAGAAAACAAAAAAGACTGTAAGTTAATAAAGCAAATATCTACCTTGAGAAGTTAGGAAAATAACATTAGAGTAAGTCATTTAAAGGAGTACTGGTGTGGTGCTGTGGGTTAATGCACCAGACTGCAAAGCCGTTTGAACAGCAAGGTCGGCAGTTCAAGCTCACCAGCTGCTCCTCGGAAACCCTACACAGGGTTGCTATGGGTTGGAACTGACTTTTAAGTTACTTAAAAGTAAGCACAATATAATAAGGACAAATTTGTTTTTAACGTGTCCTGTTTAGAGAAATGTCTTGCTTGTTCTCCACTGTTACAGAAAGTTTAAATTTGACCCTCAGTTCTAAACAACCTTTACCCAAACTACACAAAAAAACGTCACCAGTATCCAAACACACAGGGTTGTTTCATGCCTTTGTGACTTTGCAACACTGCTTCCTCTGCTTATAATTCTAGATTCTTCTATTTTCATTTTAAGTGTTTTCTACTCTGGGGAATCTTCCATGATGCTTTCTAGCAGAATTATGAGCTCTTCTCATTCTTGTAATTCTTCACATTCATTTCAATATACAACAAATGTTAGTTATATGAAAGCAAGCAAGCACGCATGAATAAAATTGCTAAACTGAGTTTGAAAAAAAGAGAAGAGTGTTTGGATTATGTGAGTTGTAACCTAGGATTTACTTAAAGCCCACTTAGGTCTTGTTTAAGGCCTTACTTAATAACAACAGACTTATCTCAACAATAATATTAATGTTTGTTAGGCAGTACTCTGCACTGAAGAAAAAAATCAAGTCTTGAGTTGCAATATTGAGTGATGTTATGGGGAAACTGGTGCTGTGGGTTAGGCATAGGCCTGCTAACTAAGGTCTGAGGTTCAAACACTACAGCTGCTCTGTGAGAAAAAGATGTGGCTGTCTGCTTCTGTAAAGTTTTGATCTCATAAACCCTAAGGAGCAGTTCGAATCTGTCCCAGGGTTGCTAAACTGATTCGATGGCAGTGTTGTTGTTGTTGTTATTGTTAAGTGCCATCGAGTCGGGTCCAACCCATAGCGACCCTGTACAGGGTTTCCGAGGGTGTAAATCCTTACGGGAGTAGAAAGCCTCATCTTTCTCCCGCGGAGCGGCTGGTAGTTTCGAACCGCTGACCTTAAGGTTCACAACCCGATTCGTAACCACTACGCTACCAGAGCTCCTTCGATGGCAGTAGGTTTTTAAAAAAATTTTATGGGCAAAATATTGGACAATACAGGAAGCAATAAAAGAAAGCAGAAGAAATGCACAGAGAAATGGTTTACATTCAACCATTACAGGAGCTACTATGTGATCCGAAATTGATGGTACTGAAGGAAGAAGTCCAAGCTGCACTGAAGACTCTGGTAAAAAACAAGGCTTCAGGAATTGACAGAATACCTACCAACTGAGATATTTCAACAAATGGATGCAAAACCAATGCTGGAAATGGATGCACCTATGCCTAGAAGTTTGAAAGACAGCTACTTGGCTAGCCAACTGGAAGAGACTCATATTATGCCAATTCCAAAAGAAGATGATCAATTAGAGTGTGGAAATTATTAAAAATGTCATTAATATCAGATGCATGCAAGTAAAATTTGCTCAAGATAATTCAAATACAGTTGCAGGATTACATTGACAAGGAACTGCCAGAAATTCAAGTCAGAGTCAGAAGAGAATTTGTTGACATCAGATGGATCTTGGCTGAAAGCAGAGAATACCAAAAAGATGTTTACTAGTATTTTACTGACTATGCATAGGCATTTGATTATATGGATCATAAAGAATAATGGGTAGCATTGCAAAAAATGGGAATTCCAGGACACTTAATTGTGCTTATGCAGAGACTGTACATGGACCTTAGGCAGTCATTTGAACTGAATAAGGGAAATCCATGTTTTAAAATCAGATGAGGTGTGAGTCAAGATTGTATCCACTCACCATACTTATTCTATCTGTATGCTGAATAAATAACTACAGAAGCTGGACTATCTGAAGAAGAATGTACCATTATGATTGGAGGAAGACTCATTAATGACTTGAGATATGCAGATGACACAACCTCGCTTTCTGAAAGCAAAGAGGACTTGAAGCACTTAGTGATGACCATCAAATACTTGTACCTCAACATGAAAAAAACAGAAGGCCTCACAACTGGGCCAGTAAGCAAATTGACATCTTTGCTTTTTAACCTTTTGAAGAGATCTTCCAAATACAAAACGTTTGTGATTTCTTGACTGCTGCTTCTATGAGTGCTGATTGTGGATCCAAGCAAAATGAAGTCTTTGACAACTTGAACCTTTTCTCCATTTATCATGATGTTATTTATTAGTCCAGTTGTGAGGATTTTCATTTTATTTACATTGAAGTGCAATCCATACCGAAGGCTGTAGCCTTTGACCTTCATCAGTAAATGTGTCAAATCCTCTTCACTTCCCCAAAGCAAGGTTCTATCATTTGCATATCACAGGTTGTAAATGAGTCTTCCTCCAATCCTGATGCCACATTCTCTTTCATATAATCCAGTTTTTTGATTATTTGCTCAGCATAGAGGTTGAACAAGTATGGTGAAAGGATACAACTCTGGCACACACCTTTTGTGATTTTAAACCATTCAGTATTTCCTTGTTCTGTTTGAACAGCTGCCTCATGAGCATAACTGAGTGTTCCAGAAGACATTCTTCACAATGTTACTCACAGTTTGTTATGATCCACACAAAGGCTTTTGCCTAGTTAATAGAGCACAAGTAAACGTCTCTTTCTGGTATTTTCCCCTTTAAGCCAAGAGCCACCTGGCATCTATCCAACTCACAGAAATCCTGTATAGGGTTGCTGTAAATCTATATGGGAACAGGAAAATGTCATCTTTCTCCCATGGAGCAGCTCGTGTGCTTGAACCTCCAGCCTTGCAGTCAGCAGCTTAACACCAGGGTTCCTTTGATTTGTTCTTGTTGTTAAATGCCGCTGAGTCTGTTTTGACTCATAGCAGCCTTGAATAGAGTTCCTGAGGCTATAAACCTTTGTGGGAGTAGAAAGCCTCACTTTCTCCCATACAGTGGCTGGTGGGCTCGAAATGCCAATCTTGTGGTTCACAGTCTAGTGCTTATCCTACAGAGATGCAGTGCTCCCGCTCCTTCTGATAGATAACACATCCAATTTGGACACTGAGTTTGCATCAGTAACACTTGGTCTATATTAAGGTTACACAAAATTTACAACGGTTTCAACTATACTTAGAGAGTTTCTAATAACCAAATTGAGTACCAAAATTGTTTCCATTAATATTTGCATCCATAATGTTGACAAACCTGGTTATGAACTGTTAATGTATAATACTGGAATTTATTATCCTACCAGAACAATAAAATTGTATAGAATGAAAAAATATTTTAGACTACTTTATATTTAAAAGAAATTAAAGTTATTTAGCTCCTCAGTTACACTAAATGTATTTCAAATGCTTAGCTGTCACATGTGGTAGGTACGTGGCTACCACATTTGACAATGGAATTCTAAAGGCTGGAACAGCCGTATATGTTCATGTTCCAGACTTCACTGCAGCTCAGGGTGGTTATGTGATACATTTTTGGCCAAAGAAAATGTAGGAAGTTTGGAAGGGTCATCTGGGAAAGCTTTTGCTTTCCTGATAAAAGGGACAAACTCAAGAAAATAATTTGCTAGCGACAACCTTTCCTCCTTCCTGCATTGAATGTGAACACTATGTTGTGAGCTAACCCAGACATCTTGCTACCATGAGGTAACTCACATGAGGATGAAAGGTCAAAACACTAGGAATAATGTAGCAGTAATGTGAGGCCTAAGGTGCTCTGATATCATAGTGTTTACGAATCGGGCTGCTAATCTCATGGTCAGCAGTTCAAAACTGCCAACTGTTCTGCGGGAGAAAGATGAGGCTTTCTGCTCCTATAAAGATTTACAGACTCGGAAGCCACATGCAGGGTCACTATGAGTCAGAACTCCACAGCACATAACAACAACAACAACAACGTGAGGCCTGGTGACAATCATGGAGCTATATATAGGGCCAACTCTGAGATTACCTATCTTTAAATTTCTTGAGAAGAAAACAATGACTATCCTTAAAACTTAATTTATTAACAGATAGATTATACTTACAGCTCAAGTATTTTCCAATTGATACAATGAGCGAGGTGTTCTGGGAGGGGAGACAGTAGGCAGCCTGAGGATAGCAGCAGGTATATATTGAGAAATAACAGTAAATGAGTTTACAGAGATGGGATGAAGCCAGAAAGTGGAATGTCTACAGGAAGCAATCATTCAAGAAGAACAAGGGATACTGTATGGTTTAAAATTAGGAAAAGTGAGCTTATCCAATCTGTATGCTGAGCAAATAATCTTAGAAGCTGCACTATATAAAGAAAAACTCAGCATCAGGTTTGGAGGAAGGCTCACTCACAACCTGCAATATGAAGATGACAAAACTTTACTTGCTGAAAGTCAAGAAGACTTGAAATAGTTATTGATGAAAATCAAAGAATATAACCTTCAGTATGGATTACAATTCCATGTGAAGGAAACAAAAATCCTCACAATTGAACCAATAAACAATATCACGATAAATGGGACCAAGATTGAAGTTGTCAAAGATTTCATTTTACTTTGATCCACAATTAATGGAAGCAGCTATCAGGAAATCAAATGATGTATCTGGGCAAATCTGCTGCAAAAGACCTCTTTAAAGTATTCAAAAGCAAAGATGTCACTTTGATGACTAAGGTGTGCCTGGCTCATTTGCCTCATATGCATGCAAAAGCTGGACAATGAGTAAGGAAGACTGAAGAACAACTGATGCATTTGAATTGTGGTGTTGGCAAAGCACACTGAAAATACCATGGACTGCCAGAAGAACAAACAAACCTGTCTTGGAAGAAGTACAACCGGAATCTTCCTTAGAAGCTATGATAGGGAGACTTTGTCTCCAGCAGTTTTGAGATTTCAGGAGGGACCACTCCATGGAAAAGGATATCATGCTTGGAAAGTGGAAGGTCAGTGAGAAAAAGACAAATCCCTAATGAGAGGAATGGGACTGTAGCTGAAAAAATGGGCTCAAACATAGCAATTGTGAGAATGGGGCAGAGCTGGGCAGTGTTCTGTTGTGCTCATGGTTGCTACGAGTCGTAGATGACTCACCTAACAAGAGCAATAGCAATAAGGGGTGTTGTGTCAATATGTCAACCCTAAAATCCTCAGCCTAATTTTATATCTCATAAACACTTAAGGCAAAACATAAAATCGACCACATTGAGTTGCATTTTCTCTAACTCTATTTTCAATTTAATTACAGGCAACGCCTCTATTCTTCCTAAGGCATCTGACTTCTATTTAAATCGCTTTGAACACTTAACCTTTAACCTCATGGTGTCCTTCCCATTAAAGGCATATCTCATTTTACTGCACTCTGCAGATACTGTGTTTTTCCCATTGTTCCCTGCATGGAACAAAGCGATTGGTGCCATTTTTCCAACAGCAGGTGCTTACCACATGACTATGTGTCACATTTTGGTAATTTTCATAATAATTTGCAAAATTCTTCATAATGCTAATGCACTTCTAATAGTCTACAGGATTGTTGTTGTTGTTAAGTGCCTTTGAGTCGGTCCCAACCCATAGCGACCCTGGATATAGTTTCTGAATCTTGAAATCTTTGAAGCATTAGTCTCATCTTTCTCCTGTGGAGTAGCTAGCAGGCTCAAACTGTGGGCCTTGTGGTTTGCAGTCCAGTGCTTATCATATGGAGCCACTCTGCTCCAGAGTCTGCAGTATAACATAAACATCATTTTTTTAAAAAAACTTTTTATTGTGAATTGAGTGAAAGTTTATAAAGTAGATCATCAGTTTCACCAACAACAAATCATATACTTTGCTTCATTATAGTGACTGCAATCCCTTCCATGTACCATCAGTTAACAGTATTTACTACTATTCAGTTTAACTCTAGCTTTCTCCCTGTGTCTCCCGCTATCTTTCCTCTGCCAACTTCCCTCTTCTTGTATATTGCATGTCATGTCACCCATATCAACGTGTCATCCTTTACTTTCCCCTAAACCCAGTAACCATCATACAATGTTTACTTTATCAAGAAAATAATTTTAACTTTTTACAACAGTGGCCTCATACAATATGTATCCTTTTCTGACAGACTAATTTCCTCAGCATAACGTCCTCCAGGTCCATTCATGCTGTGAAGTATTTTGCAGATTCATCATTACTCTTCAACATTCTGTAGTATTCCACAGTATGCATGTACCAAAGTTTGTTGAACTATTCTGTCATAAACATCATTTTACATGTACTGGCAAACCAAAAATGCATACGATTCAGTATACTGCGCCATTCACTTTATTGAGGTGGTTTGGAATGGAACCCACTGTTTCTCTGAGGTATGCTCGTATTCTGCTGAACTAAAGTCACCTATTCTTTCCCTTCCATTTCACTTCCAAAGTATGTTTCCAGACCTCCAATTTGCAGCTTGAACACTATGCAAACCTCTACTGGCCAATCAGCTTCCAGCCTCAACTATTCTAACTTACCATCCAATCAAATTGCTCTGATAATATTATTAAAATAACATTTTCTCAGAGGTCAAAACAATACATGCTTTGCAGAATAGTTACAATCAATACACTTCTATAAAGGAAACAAAAAAATACTTTCTAATCTCACTACCAAGATATTATAACTATAATCTTTTGTTGCATTTTCTTCCAGCTTTTTATTTTTTTTCTGTGCATGCTTAAATCTATGTCACATAATTTAAATTACATAACTAACAAAATTTTACAGTCAGCTTTTTTTCATTTCTCAGCACATCATGAAATATTTCTTGGTTACTTACAACTTCTTTGAAAGCGTTTTAAAAAAAAATAACTTCATTATAACTCATCGGATGGCCATTCTTAATTTACTTAGCCATATTTTCGAATCATCACTTCTCTTTTCTGATTCCCATAGTGACTGCCAATTGTCTTTTGTATTAAAAAAAAATTCCAAATCTTGGACTCCATCAGGTGTGATCATTTTCCATCTGCCTCTATCCTCCAGCTGGCATTTCATGTTGCAGCCAAATCAATTGGCTTGCTCCTTCACATTTATGAGTTCCTTTCCCCTTCTGAACCAGCATTCATTTTCTTCGTCCTCTATCTCTCTCTGTTACATTACTATTGCTGCCATTATTGCGGATCAGAGTTGATTCTGATTCCTACTGACCTCCTGGAAGAGTAGAACTGCACCAAAAGTTTTCCTAGGCTGTTATCTTCACGGAGACAGATCACTAGGTGTTTCCTCCCATGGAATGGTTGGTGGGTTAGAACCACTGAATTTTTGGTTAGCAGTTGAGTGCTTAACCATTGGACACCAAATATCTTGTCAAGTCATTGTTCTCCTAAACCTTTTCTAAGGTACCATAGCAATAACCTTATACTATCCCATTTTCCATGTTTCAGATATACTCGTTGATTTAGCATGCAAATTTTTGACTCTGGCAATTCCTAGCTGGTTGTATTTATGTTTCCCCCACATGTGTGTTCAGGTCTGACAGGGTGGCCAGTATTGTCTGACTAAGCTCAGGAAGAGCAGCTCGATTAGGATGGGCTCTTGTTCAGCTTCTCCTGCGGCCCCCATGTTAGGTGGTCAGCTCTGGAAGGGAGCTATGAAGTAGGAGCCTTCCAGGCTCAGAGCTGAGCAGCAGGGGGTGGTTGTGTTGGCCCGGCTTTGATTAACAAGATATCAGGCATTTGGAGACCATCTGCATTTCCAGCCTAAATGAAAACATATTTATTTTGGCTGCTGAGTCTCTGGAAGATGAAGGACCCTCTGTGCATATGGGAGGCCTACCCTCCTCTTGGAAAAAATGATCTCAATTAAAATCCAATATCTGTTTCAGATTAGCCCACGTGTTAATTAGAAACCTGTGCACTAACTTAAGGGTCCCAGTGAAGTGTCCTTACTTTGGGATCAAATGTCCCTTTATCTCCCAAAACTCTTCTCTTATAATTGAAAATCATGGGCCACTGGTTAAAAACTGAATCTGGAATACGAAACAGTCTCTTGCCTTCTTCTCCTCAGCCTGGTCAGACCATCATGTGGCTGCTTGCCCCTACACAATCTGGATATGAGTGGGCTGACCAGGTGGAACGTTTATAAGCACCACTCCAGAAGGCAGGGCTGTGTTACGAAGGCCCTACTCTCCCAGAAACCCACAGGCCTCCTTACTATGGAAGGTTGTTACTGCTTGTTGATTTCAGTGCAGTGATACTTCTATTAAAGCCTAAAGCCCTTTCAAGAGATTTCTAAAACCCACGTGGCAAACAAACATCAGATCTGGTGTCCATGTAGCATTCTTTTGGCACAGACTAGGGCAGTCAAGTTTTCAGTGACTCCAAGTTTGTTAAAATGAAGATCCCTTAGAAAAGGCATCTCTTGATGCAGATTTTGGTCAATATGTAATGTAGTGACTGTCCTCAGTATATCTGGGCCAGAAATACAAATTCTCAGCAAAGAGTCAAAGCATAGTGAACTGGTGCAAAGTCCTACTTCTGCATTCGTCTTGTCTCCTTCTCCATCACCAGCATTTTATTTATTTAAATGATCAACTTTACAATTTCTTGAACTTTTTATTGTGAATAAAGTGAATGAAGGTTTACAGAGCAGATCATTAGTTTTATATCCAACAAATCATACAGCTCATTTCATCTCAATGATTGCGATCCCCTCAATGTAACATCTGTTAGCCTACTTCCTCCCTGTTTCTTGTTTCCAATCCTTCTTTTTTTCTAACCCTTCTGAACTTTGCCCTTACATGAATGTTGCCCTGTTGATCTTGAATGGTTGATCATTCTATGATGTACATACCTCCCAAGTGTTGTCCCCCTATATACCTATCTATAACCTGGGTGAAAATTGGACTGCTAATCCTAAGGTCAGTGGTTGAAAGCAAATACTCATTCTTTGGAAACCCTATTCAGTATTGTAATGAGTCAGAACCAACTTGACGGTACTTAACAACAACAACAACAACACAGGTGTCTCTATGCGACCTGGTAGCATAGATAAGTTCAGGTGTCTCTATGCGACCTGGTAGAGGGATGAGTTCAGTTCCAGACCTGAAGGGTGGCCAAGACTTCTTGACTTCCTTTCAGATGGATTTCCTCTTCTACCCTTGTCTTCATCCTGAACACTACAGCTTTGGTTCAAACTCTCAGTACTTTCTCAATACCTCCCCCTAACTTTCCTCCTTGAGTCCAGTCTAAGCTTCTGCCTGTGCTTATCAGGAATATTCTTTTCAAATTAATCACATCCTTGATCTCTGATGTTTGAACACTTCTAGAGCTTCCGAGATATTTACAGTGACATGGACAAACCTAAGCCTTTTATTTTGATACTTCTCACCATGCCCAGCCCCTTCTTCAGTAACTACACCCGTCCATGAGAAGAAGTGCTTTAAACATTTCAGTCATACCATGCCTTTGTTTCTGACCAGGTGGCTCTCTGTTCCTGAAATGTTCTTCTCCATCCCCTCTGTCTGATGAATGAATCTCTTTTAAAGAGACAACTGAAATGCTCTTGTTGTTGTTGTTGTTAAGTACCATCAAGTCGGATCCGACCCATAGCGACCCTTGGTGCCCCCTTAATTCCTCCAGGGACGCTGTCACACAGCACCTGGTACTTGCCTCCCTCATCCCTGCCACAGTAAGTGGAAAGCGTTCCCTGACTTTTGTCCATCTCTTTGACTTCTGTGTAAATTCCTGGAGGAGTTCAGGATTTTCTATTCCAGGACCTAGCACAGAGCTCCACGTGTGTATGGTGCTCAACTGTGTTTACGGACTAAATCAATGAGATCGTGGAGGAAGTTAATTGAGAAACGTTCTGTGTCAAAATAAGGCCAACTTTCCTTCCTTCTTTTGTTTGTTCATCCTTTCCTTCCTTCATTCCTCCTTCCATCCTTTCCTTCCTTGACTGACTGCCAGAATTCTCTTAGACTTTTTGGAGGAATACAGACAATGGCATCTCAGTCAAGAAACATATTTGTGGGAGTTGGTGTTTTCAAAATGAGGAGCTCTCCTCAGGTAAACAACCCTCATGAATGAAAATGAATTTTGCTAAAGACCCAGCCATTTGAGGTCTCTGGAAATTGTCCTAAGGACATGCAGCCAATGTTGCAACATTATTGCTGCCACTATGCCAATCCATCTCATTGGAGATCTTCCTCTTTTTCATTGACCCTTTACTTTACCAAGCATGATGTCCTTTTCCAGGAACTGGTCCCTCCTGATAATATGCCTAAAGTATGTAACATGAAGTCTTGCCATCCTCACTTCTAAGGAGCATTCTGGCTGCACTTTTTTTTTTTTTTTTTAATGTTTTATTGTGAATTATGTGATAGTTTACATGGGAGAACAGTAGCTTTACATTCATCCTATCGTATATCATTTCATTGCCATGGTTACAATCCCCTCCATGCATCATCACCAACCAACCAAAGGGTATACCCTACAAGCCTCCCCTCTCCCCCATTGTCGGCACACGGCCCCTCTCCCTCTCTGGGTCTAAAGTCCCCAGCTGCTCCATCTCTGGCTGTACTTTTGCCAACACAGATTTGTTGATTCTTCTGGAAGTCCATAGTACTTTCAATATTCTTCTCCAACACCACAATCCAAATATGTCAATTCTTCTACCGAGTTCCTTATTCATTGTCCAACTTTCACATGGATAAAAGGCTATTGAAAATACCAAGATTTGAGTCAGGTACACTTTAATCTTCAAACTGACATCTGTGCTCTTGAAAACTTTAAAGAGGTCATGTGCAGCAGATTTGCCTGATACAGTATGTTGTTTGATTTCTTGCCTGCTGCTTCATGAACACTGATTGTGGATCCAAGTAAAATGAAGTCTTTGACATGTCAATCTTTCTCCATTTATCATGATGTTATTTATTAGTACAGGTGTGAGGATTTCTGTTTTGTTTACATTGAAGGCTGTAGTCTTTAATCTTCATTAGTAAGTATTTTAAGTTCTCTTAGCTTCCAGAAAGCAAGGTTGTGACATCCACATATTGATTGGCTGTTATTAATCTGTTCTCCAATCATGATGCCCCACTCTTCTTCATAGAATCCAGTTTCTCAGATTATTTGCTCAGCATACAGATTGAATAAGTGTGGTAAAAAGATACAACCCTGGTGCACACCTTTCCTAATTTTAAACTATTAATGATCCCTTTATTCTGTCTGAATGATGAGCTTTGTGTCTATGTATAGGTTCCTCATGATCATAATTAAGTGGTCTGGAATTCTCAGCCTTCTCAATACTATCCATAATTTGTTATGATCCACACAGTTGAATTTTTCTGCATAGTCAATAAAACACCAGTAAAAATATTTCTGACATTCTCTGCTTTCAGCCAAGATCAGTATTTATAGCTCATGAATTAAATAGCATAATTTGAAAGTAAATTCTGCTAAATTAAGTACATATTTTAAGCCGTAGAACAACCACTAAGAAATAACTCAAAAATACATAGTGAAAGAATGATTAGAAAAATTAAAATGGAAGTTGTGAATTCAGCTGTATCAATAACATCAAAGAAAATTAATTCAGTAATAGACATTAAGTATGAATGGATTAAAAAATCCTGTCAAAGGGAAGAGATTATTTGGCTTGTTAAAAATGAGCTATAACTATATGCTAGCTACAGGAGACATAGTTTGCATTCAAAGATACAAACAGGTTGAAAGTAACAGAAAAGAAAAACTATATCATGGAAGCAGCATGCATAGGAGACTTAGAGAGGCTATACAAATTTTTGGTAAATGTTGTTGTTGTTAAGTGCCATCATGGGGTTATGTTTAATTTTCCAATACAATAGAGACCCTATATAGGATATCTGAGGAGCATCTAGTGGGTCTGAATTGCTGACCTTGTGGTTAGTAGTCCAGTGCTTATCCTACAGCTCCACACTAGGTCTATTTGAGGTAAATAGAAACTGTAATGATACAAGACTCAATCCATCAGGTTTGATATAACAATTACATATATGCAGTTAACAACAGAGCCCCCAGAATACTTGAAGCAAACTCTGACAGGACTGAAAAGAGAAACAGACAATTCAACAACAGTTAGTGACTTCAATACCCCACATTCAATAATGAAAAGAACATCTAGGGAGAAGACTACAAAGAAACAGAAGACTGGAACAAGACTATAAACCAACTAGAACTACCAACATATATAGAACACTCTCTGGAAGCGTAGTGGTTACGAATCGGGCTGCGAACCGCAAGGTCAGCAGTTTGAAACTACCAGCTGTTCCGCAGGAGAAAGATGAGGCTTTCTGCTCCCGTAAAGATTTACATCCTCAGAAACCCTGTTCAGGGTCACTATGGGTCAGAACCAGCTCCACAGCACATAACAACAACAACAATCCAACAACAGCTATACATTCTTCTCAAGCACACATGAAACATTCTCCAGAACAGACTGCACAGTAAGCCATAAAATACCCTCACCAAGTATACTTAAAAGAATTAAAATAATACATGGTACATTCTCTGACCCTAGGTGGTGGCAGGGAAGACCACAGGGAATCACAGAGCAGGGCCATAGGGAAAGGCCAAGAATTGGGATACCAGAGCAATGTGACAAGTAGGTAAGGAGGCAGAAAGGCAACTCCAGGATTTGAGATTCAAATTTCAGAGTCTAGTAGAATGTTCGATGCTGCTGCTGTGTTGTTAAGTGCTGTTGTGTCCATTCCAACTCATAGCCACCCTGCAGAGGGTTTCCAAGGAGCAACTGGTGAGTCTAAACTGTGGACCTTGAGGTTCAAACTGACAAGAGGTTGCGTGCTTATCCTATGGCACCACACCAGGACTCAGGAATGCCCAATGGGGAGATCCTAATAAATTGTTCTCAAAGCAATGTGAAATGGAACCCACTAGATAATTATCTAAAGATGACACTGTGAAACCCAGGAGCATGATTAGGACGTGCGTCTCCTCAGGGTATCTGGAAAGTGTTACATACGCACAGGGTCATGTTTTAGAAAACAACACATTTGGGGGAAGGAAAGAGGAGTACGAGTACATCACCATTCTTTTTTTTCTCACCTAAATGGGTTTCATCCACTCACTGTCAGATGTTCCCATTATTCCCTGTAAGCCAAGCTCTGGAGAGAAGCATTAACTTGGTTAGCCCTGAAAAGGTCCACCAAGCAGACATGTGCCTTGCAATACTCCTGCAAAGTGTGAAAGTGAATGTCCTTCCTAGAACGCAAATGCTCTCCAAGGAAGTAACGGCATTCACTGTCCATATTCCTTTACACATTGCCTTTCTAACGTGGGCTCCCTTAAGATTGCAGTGCTTTAAGATGATGGGAGTTTTCCTTTAATGGAACACCACAGAGCTCTTTTTCCCCTTGACCTTTTAATTCATGTTGAATCATAAAACTTAACATTGAGCTGCGATTCAATATTACAAGGCCAGGGATGCCAAAGCTGAGGCCTTGAATTTGCCAGAAGTTTGCACTCCCTGGTCCAGCAAGATTTCAGGATGCAATCTGGAAGTATTTTAAATGCCAAAAGAAATGTGACACCACTCTCTTCTCTTTTCATTTCCTTTTCTTCCTTCCCCCTGGTGTCTTTTATAGTCTCCACATTTCCTCCTTGAGGCCATCTATCTATTGAGCACATGGACCTCTTCCCAAGGAAGGCTCTGCTGTGGGCAGAATGACTGTTTGCTGCCTGTGTGTTTTCGCTCTTGGGTCTGGTTCCCTCCTTTCTGATGCCCTGACCTTTCTTCCCAGAATGCCTCTGTAGCTCATGCCCATGCTCTCCCTGCCTTCTTGCCCAGCTCAGACATTGAGTGCTCTGTACTCTGAGCCAACTGCCCATATGGATCTGCCATACTTTTTCTGGGCAAGGACACTAGCCACATGGCCAGGGGGGCCCTCCACATCTTGGGTTTCACTTATTTGTAGTGGTGCTATAGGCCCTCCATTCATGAAGCCACGTGTGTCCAGTAAATGTGTACCTGTGATGGGTGCAGGCTACCTTGAAATCTCTGAGTGTCCTGACCCTGCGTGCCATTGAAAGACAGAAAGAGAGGATATCAATAGGCCATCTTAAGATAGAAAACGTCTAAGTACAAGTCCATGTACTTCTTTTAGTGGAATTATTTAGCTCTTAGAAATGGTCCTTGATCTTGATAGAACTATTGACTAGGTGTCTAAATTGAGGATAGAAATGCATGGATGGTTTTTCTATCGAAGAATAAACAATAATCAAGAAAACCACAGGAGGTAGAGTAAATTGTAAATACATGGTCTTCTATTTCCATATTTAAATGAAGCAATTCAAGTCACTGATACACCCACCACTACCATCCAGTTGATTGTGACTCAGAGTGATCCTGTATAAGGTTTCCAAGGCTGCAAGCTCTTAGAGGAGCTGGTTGTTAAGTGCTGCCGAGTTGGTTCCGATTCATCGCGATCCTGTATAGTGTTTCTAAGGAGTAGCTGGTGAGTTTGACCAGCTAACCTTGTGGTTCAAGCCTACCTTACGGTCCAGTGCTTTTTCCCACAGCGCCACACCAGACAGATAGCCTGAATTTTCTCCAATTGAGCAACTGGTAGATTTGAGCTGCAGACCTTGTGGTTAACAGTCCAGTGCTATCCTACACCAGGGAATTCTAATTGTAGCCCAAAGCCAAAGAATCTTAGTACAGAAGACTCTTAGAATCTGTGTCTGGGGGCACTGCAGCCTAACTGGACCTCGTAACCCTCCAGCCTTCACCAACCTGCATCTCCTTTCCCTTTATAAGCAAACTTCTTAAAGAGCTGTTGATGTTTGCTGGCTCTGTTTTCTCAAGAACTCTTCGCACCCTATCTCACTGCAGTCTGGTTTCTATCCTCACTACCTCACTGAGATGCTCTTCCCAGGACACCTACTTACTGTCACATCCAACAGCCTCTTTCACTGGTTCTCTGATTCGATACCATGGACCAATGCTGATTCTGTTCTCTGAGCCTCAGGGTCCCATCCTGCTGGCTGTCCTTCCATCCCCCTAGATGCCCACACTGGGTTTACATGGCAGACCCTTCATATCCTTAAATGGTATTTTCTCTTTCTACTTCTTTAGTTAGAAACCTTCATAGTCCTGGGCAAAAAAAAATAATTTGCAACTGGTGAATGATTCCAAAAGATTAACTTTTGGTACTTTGGTCTACTGTATTATTGTATTGGGAAACTAAGCATAATCCCATGTTTATAACTAAAATCTATGACCAGTCTTAATTACAGAAAGAAACCAAACAGATGTCTGGGGCTTTTGCTCCATGAAAAGTAAAACCGAAATTAGACAAGAAACAACAATAACAACCACCCAGACAAACTTATGCCAATGTGACACCCTGGTTTGGTTTTGCTTTTTTAAGGGAGCTGCTTGAGTCTTCTAGGCCTTGCTGGAAAATTTGACACTAGGTTTTCTGCTTCTACAAAGGAATCCTGGACAAGAAGGTTAATGAGAATCCAACCCTTCCCTGACACATCATCACTTTCCTTATGTTTGGATGCATCTGAAGTGCTAATGTCGCCAGATTCCCCAGAACAAAAATGCCATATATTCTCCAATCACTTACTGAGCATAAAAAACTCTACTTGATAGGCGCACACCTCCCATCCCCCAAAGATACAAAATTGATTTCAGCAGGGAAAACAGATTTTGCTGATTTTTTTCTGCACACGTGTGACAAAACCTTAAGGGCTCTGTATTTCACACTCTACCCCCTCATCCCCCATGTCCTATGAATTAGCCAAGAAGACTTGCCTCATGTTTGTCCAGTGGCTCTGAGCCCTCCACACACACTACCCTACCACTCGTCTGTCAATTTGTCGTACTGGGGTGGCTTGCATTTTGCTATGATTCTGGAAGCTATACTAGCAGGGTCACCCACAGTGGATAGGTTTCAGCTGAGCTTCCAGATTAGGAAGAAGGAGAGACCAACTACTTCCAAATATTTAGTCATTGAAAACTTTATGAATAGCAGTGGAACACTGTCAGATAGCACCAGAATATTGACTACTGAAACATGAAGAATACCAGAATATTTTCAGATAGAGTGCCAGAAGATGAGCCCCTTAGGCTTGAAGGCACTCAAAATATGACCGGGAAAGAGCTCCCTCCTTAATGTAGAGTTGACCATGATGATGCGTCATGAAGAAAAGCCCACAGGACCTTCATTTTCTTATGGGAAACTACTCAAAAGGGAGAGAAACAGCTGTAAGCATCCATTAATACTCAGAACATGGAATTGGAAATTGTCAAAAATTAAATGATATGTAAAATATTGATATCTTAAGCATTCGTGAGCTGAAATGGACGGGTATTGGTCAATTTGAATCTGACAATCATGTGGTTTATTATGCAGGGAATGTCAAAAGAGGAATGGCATTGCAGTCATCATCAAAAAGAACATTTCAAGATCTGTCTTAAAGTACAATGCTGTCTGTGATAGGATAATATTCATACTCCTACAAGGAAGACTAGTTAATACCGCTATTAGTCATATTTATGTACCCAACCTCTAAAGCCAGTGATGATGAAATTGAAGAATTTCACCACCTTCTTCACTGCCAACTTCTTCAGTCTGAAACTGATCAAATAGGCAATTCAGGTGAATTGATAACTACTGGCAATTTGAATGCAAAGGTTAGAAACAAATAGGAAGGATCAATAGTTGGAAAATGACCTTGGTGATAGAAATGAAGCTGGAAATCTCATGACAGAATTTTGCAAGACCAAAAACTTCTTCATTGCAAATATCTTTTTTTTTTTCTTTTGATTTGAAGTTTCTCACTGTGCCTCTTTCTTTTTTTTCCATGTTTTATTGTGAATTATATGATATTTTACATGAGAGAACTTTAGTTTTACATTCATTCCATCGTATATCA
>NW_006408556.1:9499939-9507152 GCF_000296735.1 Chrysochloris asiatica
GGGAATGTTTCTTGCTGTGAGGGTTTGTTCCCTCTTTTGGGTTGCAAATATCTTTTTTAAACAACATAAAATATGATTATACACTTGGATCTCACCAGATGGAACATACATAAATTAAATTGACAACATCTATGGAAAGAGACAGTAGAAAAGCTCCATATCATCAGCCAAAACAAGGTCAGGAGCAGACTGTAGAATAGACCATCAATTGCAAAAATACAAGTTAAGGCTGAAGCTGAAGAAAATTAAAACAAGTCCAAAAGAGCCAAAATATGACCTTAAATATACCCCACCTGAATTTAGAGATCATCTACAGAACATAGTTGATGCATTAGACACTAGTGACCAAAGACCAGAAGAGTTGTGGGATGACATCAAGAACTTCATACAGGAGGAAAGCAAAAGGTCATTAAGAAGACAGGAAGGAAGGAAAAACCCAAATATGGATGCCAGAAGAGATTCTGAAACGTGCTCTCCAACATAGTGATGCTAAAGCAAATGGAAGAAATGAGGAGGTAAAAGAGCTAAATAGAAAATTTCAAAAAGCAAAGTCAAATATTAAAATAAAATATGCAAAGACTTGGGGTTATAAAACCAAAAGTGATGAACACACTCGGCAGCATTTCTCAAGTTGTGGGAACTGAAGCAATGGCATTTTCAATAACCTCATATGCATGTGAAAGTTAGACAGTGAATAAGGAAGACCGAAGAAGAATTGACACATTTGAGTTATGGTGTTGGAGGAGAATATTAGAAGTACCTTGGACTGCTGAAAGAACAAATTGATCTGTATTGGAAATACAGCCAGAATGCTCCTTAGAAGTCAGGATTGACAGATTTCGTCTCTCATGCTTCAGACCTATTATCAGGAGGGACCAGTCCCAGGAGAAGAATATCATGTATGGTAAAGTGGAGGGTCAGAGAAAAATAGGAAGACCCCTAAGGAGATGGATTTGCAAACTGACAATAGCAATGGACTTAAACATAGCTTGTGAGGTTGGTGCAAGACTGGACAGTTTTTCGTTCTGCTGTGCATAAGATTGCTTTGAGTCGGTACCACCTCGATAGCATCTACAAACAACAACACCACCACGCACTACTATTTACCTGTGGGTATTAAGTTGAAGAAGCAGGGCCTACATCATCAGGAAAAGACAAAATGTTGTATAATATTATATTTTTCTTAGAGCAGTATGCCACAGATTTTATTAAAACTGGTTAAAATGAAAAGAGAGATAAGCTTCAGGTTTTGTTTTTTTAAATCTCCCTTATCTGGAAAACTTCATTCCTTACCAGTACAGGAAAAATGATAGCTTACTGATGTATGGGTTTAAAATGACATAGAAATCAGTGTAAGAACACTCTAACTTGACTTCTAGCTTAATTTTCGCCTCTGCTGAGAAGCTTCCCTGATTAATTTGGTAACCTGAGTCTGGTAGAACACTCCGGGCACATAATTTTCAAGGAATGATTTTCTTTATGGAAAATTCATTTGGGTTTTGATCCTGGACCATGATTCTGACCATGACAACACTACCTACTTCTGCGCTTTATGTGACTCTTGGAAAACTCAGTTCTCAGAAATAAAATAGATAGTGCTTCCTAGGAGGTTTTATGTTATTTGTATGTAACTTTGTAGAAAGACTCAAGGAATACAGAGATATTCTGAAAATTGGTAGTAGCTGAAGAAGGTGCTCTTTGACAGGAAGATAATTTAACAGTTGAAGAATCTTAGGTTGTAGCTAAGCCACAATGTGTGACTAAAAGCCCAATAAGGGTAACTAACATGTTGTTGTTAGGTGCCATCGAGTCAGTAACAACCCATAGTTACCTTATGCACAGCAGAACAAAACACTGCCCGATCATGGGCCAACCTCACTACTGTTGCCACGCTTGAGTCCATCGATGCTGTCACTTGATATTAGTTATTTTGGGGTTAACATATTCTCAAAGCAAATTTCTTAGATAAGAGATCTGGTCAATTAAAGGCATCCTGATAAGCACTGGACTGCCAGCCGCTTTGAGGGGAAAAGGTGAGGTTTTCTGCTCCCTGAAAGATTTAAAGCCTTGGACACCTTCTACAGAGTCTCCATAAGTCGGAACAGACTAGACGGCACTAAACAACAATAACATATCAAAACTGGTGAAGACGAAAAAGAGATAAGCTTATGCATTTTTAAAAATGTTTTATTAATCTCCTTTATCTGAAAAACTTCATTATCAGTACAGGATAAATGATGTACTGGTCAAAAACGCACCTAAGGAAAGTGGCACATATTAGGTGCTCAATAAGTCTTTCTTCGTTACTTGTACGTGTGAAGTACACCTTATAAGCTTTGCATTTCACATCAGAAAGTCAGGCAACTGAAGGAGGAGTAACTGATCACAAAGAAATGATAAGCAGGCTGGTTGTCAGCTCGTCTTGTGAAGGGGCTGTGTTTTTGAACTTCTTTACTTTCTTTCCAACAGTTCCCAGCACATTTGCAGGCACTGATAGAAGTAAGTAAGGAAGCACTTGTTGAGAACTGTGTAAAAATGATGGGATTTGTCCATTACGACATTAACAAGCATAACCCGGGTGAGTGGCAAACTTGTAGGAGGGCTCCACCTCTAACTCACAGTTGGATTGCCTTAGAAGACCAGTTGCCACACAGCATAACCACCAGGGTAGTCATCCAGAGGTGGTGACTACTCATTTACCCCTGAGTATGGACCCAGGAGGATGGCTATGACTTCAGAGTATCAGGAAAATGATGACGGTTCTATTGCTGAAAGTGAACATAATCCTTGTACTTTTGCAATTCCCAGTGTTCAGACTTCCTGTATTTAAACAAATCTTGCCAGGAGCTAGGAAACAAATACTAGAAACAGTCCTGGTTTGAGGTTCAGAAGACTCAAGTCAAAGTCCTTGGTCTCCTTTATGAATTTGTGATCTTGGGCAAGTCACTCAACTTCTCCAAGCCTGGCTCCTTCGTGTTTATAAAATATGGCTCACTAGGTGGAGGGTTATGGAAATAACTACCCTCCCAACCTCGCAAGAGTGTTCTGGGAAGAGATATTACACAATGAACTCATATGTATTAAGTAGCCTGTTAAATGTTAAAGTTGCTTTTTCTTAACCTGCCATTTGACTCTCACACACATATATACGAAAACAACAACAGAAGAGCCAAGAACCAATGATGGAAAGTTTGTAAGAATTCTTATTTTAAACAGTGAATTTCCATTAGCAGGATGCTTTGACATATCAAAGTTCCTGCTCACATTTTCCCATGTTCCTGAAAGCAATGATTCTTTTTCTGCCTCTTTGTTCCCTACTGTGGATAGAGCTCCTGGCTGAGCCCCTGACTTGGTGTTATCTTTTGACCTGAGCTCAGCTTTAAGAGCTTTCCTGTAATCTGTGAAAGTAGCTCTCACCCTCTAAGGAAGAACAGGAGCCTCTTAAATAGGTGGGATGCTGCCTGCTTACTTTGGAGAGGGCAGGGTTAAAGTTCAGCTTGGCACCTCTGAGCAAAGTTCCTTCAGATAACAATGCACCATAGAAAGTTCTGCTGTGGTCATCTTGCTGACAACAGTTCTCGCTCTCTGCCCGTCTAACTGTGGCTTCCCTTTGGAGATGGCATACAACAAATGGCAAATGTGTGGCTGGAAGATGTGATTCCATAACATTCATGAAACTAACAAACAATCAAGCATGCCTTGTTTGTGGCTTATGGTATTTTGATGTGGAAACACAGAGAAATCACACACAGGAAAGCAAAGAAACCCAGGCTTGAAACCCCAGCCAATGATAGTCTGCACCACCGGAAGGAACTGCATTCTGGGTAGAGTCTAAGGAGGACAGAGGCAGGGAGGAGCCCAAGGAGCCCACACACTGGGGCCTTATTTTTGTCTCTCTTCGTGACCTACTAGTTAGTTCTACAAAACCCACTAGAGCATACCAGTTCTGAAACACTCTTTCAAAGAGCAGGAACCCATGGAAAAGAGGTGTGGGATTCCCTTTTCTCAGTTACTTACCTTTCTGGATATGAGCATGGTGTTACATGTAAGAGTCTCCTCCTTTTCAGCCTAAGACAAGTTATTGACTCCTATAAAACCGCATTTAATCTTTCAACATATACATGGTGCTTTTACATCTGTTCTGTGAGCTTATCTTATTTTCTGCTTCTTGAGGAAAGGATCATATCTAATCTAAGATTTACAACTCCAATGGCACGAGTATGTATTCATGAGCATGCACACACACACATATATACACACCCGCGCCACACATTTGTCAGATTTGAAAACCTAAGAAAAGCATTTGAGAAGGCTTTAGGAGTGATACAGAAATGATGACGTCTATGCCCTAAGAAGTAGCTTATCTCCCAGCGGGCCTATACACATGTGAAAAAATGTGCAACTTCACTTACAAGAGAAAAGCAAATGAAAGTTACACAGATTTTATTTAAAAGACAGGGAAAGTCTCCAAAGAGATAGCCACTGTGTTGGCAAGAATGTGGAGAAGCAGGCAATCCATGCCCTGCTGATGGAAGTATAAATGAGTACGAATCCCCAAGGAGGGCAACTTGGAAATCTCTATTAAAATCACAAATGTGTGTAGCTTTCGATGCAGCAAGCCATTTTCAGAAATTTATTCCTCTGTTACATATGCAATGACATCAAGGCAAGGACATTTTATGTAGAATGCTGTACAATAGCAAAACGTTATTAGCAATTATTTACAATGCCCATTGATGGGGGACTGACCCTACAATGGGACACGAGGTAGTTGGCAAGAAGAATGATGTGGGAAAATCTTCAAGATCTGTTTTTTTAAGGGTAAAAATGCAATGTCAAGAGAAGTGTGTATAATGTATCACCTTTTTTATTTTTTTAGTTAAAAGAAACAAAAGGAGTATAAGAATATATGGAAATACTTACTTCCTCTGGAAAGATACACAGTAAAGGAATGAGAATGGATAGCCATTGTGTTGGGAATAGGACAGAGAAGAGAGCAAAACCCCTCACTAAATGAGGGGGTTTCAAAAAGTTTGTGGAAAAATAGAATAGAAAGATAATGGTATTTTTCCATAAACTTTTTGAGGCTGCCTCATATGCTTCTTTACACAGTTTTAATTTAAGAGCCACGTGACAGTATTATCTCTTTAAAAAATCAGTAGATTTTAACAGTTTTGTACGAAAGGCACACGCATGTGCTAATAATATGTGCATTGCACATCGAGCCTTTATTTTCTAATCAAATTGAGAACAACTCCTTGAGGGATGAATCACGTAAGAGCCTTTTAAAGTAATGTCTTAGACAGTTTCTCCCTCGCCAGTTTCTCTTATAAACCCTTGTTGGATTAATCTTCTCCCAAACCATTTTAGACAGATTGCCAGAAATGTTTCCTTATGGTTGCTGCAACAAATCCAAGCATCTTTACTTTACTTTTAAGGCTTTCTACAAGCTCACCCCACCTAAAAGATGCAACTGAAGGTCCACCATGGCGAACCTCAACAAGCAGTTTGTGCTCCTGTCAGGTGGGGTTCATCACTGTTCTCAAACGTTTCCATCCCTGCACCTTTGTTTCAGTGAATTCCCTGTCTGTGGGTTGCTTTCCTCTCTCCCCTTCACTAACCCAAGTCTCGCTGTCTTCCAAGGCCCAACCCTTCACTAAAAGCTCCTCTTAGAGGCCATGCTGATCTATCCCTTATGTGACCTCCAAGATACTTAAGTACTGCAGGCTTCATGTTTATTACACAAAAAGGCTGTTAGTTCTTAGAGATAAAGACAATGGGGTCTTCACACATACTTTCATGCACCCATGCACATGCGCTCTCTCTCTCTCTCATACACCCCCCTCCCCCACCACCATAAGACCACATGTATCTCCAACTTCCTGGGTCTTTTTTAGTAGGTCCTAGCTGAAAGACTGGCTAGATCTCAGCCCATCCCTTACTTGCTGCTTCAAGTGAGGTTTTAGGGACACTGGGTCAAATTCTTCAGACTCTCACTACTGGTTGCTTTTATAACAGGCACCCTACCTTGAGACCAAGCTAAAATTCAAAGATGACTAGTTGTGTCTGGTGAATTGGTGGGTGGCCCCATGTGGAACTCATTTTCATGTGGGTCCTACTCCAAGCCCCATGATCACCATCACCATGCCTACCAGATGAGGGAAAAGGTGGGAGGAAACTTGAGTCCTTGTGTGAGCACTGTGGAGCAAGAGACTGCAGCCCATTTCCACAAGGATTCTGAGAACAACACAGTGTGACCCCGAGTTGGAGGAACAATCTAGTCACGCCTGAGTGGAACAGCGTGGGTCTGGAACAATGAGAAGTGGGCAGAGTGTAAGGCGGCTGTGACATTGTATGAGTTTTGCAGGTTTGGGGAAGACCAGAAGCCAGAGCTTTGAACTGAGAAGCATGTCTTCACAGAAAGCTGCCCATGAGGGAGAGGGCAGGGAAGACAGTGGCTTCCCAAGCGTCAGACATCAGGGAGGGGGCTACTGTGGAATTGCATGAAAGACCAGTATAAGAAGCCTGTGTGAGTGAGGGGTTTCTGCAGGAGGCTGAGGATGAAAGTGAGAAAGCCAAATTATTTATGTTTATGTAACCTCACTCACACACCCAAGTGGACAGTGCCTGGAGAAATCCAGTTACTTTTGGTATTCATTAACTACATCTTCCTGTGCTCTGTGGGACCTCTGGGGGTGCAGCGGAAAGATTGGAGGCTTGAGTCTACACAGAGGTATCTTAGAAGAAAGGTCTGGCAATGTACTTACAAATAAGCCAGTCATCAAAGCCCTATAGTGTGCAGTTCTAATGATCTAATCTTTAGTCACTGAAAACCCTATGCATAGCAGAAAAACACTGTCAGATACAGTGCTGAAAAATGAGCCCCTCAGGTTGGAAGGCACTCAAAATGCCACTGGGGAAGAGCTGCCTCCTCAAAGTAGAGTTGACCGTGATGACGCAAATAGAGTAAAGCCTGTGGGAATAAAGCCCACGGGACCTTCATTTGCTCATGGGGCACAACTCAAGATAAAGAGAAACAGCTGTAAACATCCATTCATAATCGGAACATGGATTGTACCAAGTATGAATCTGGGAAAATTGGAAGTTGTCAAAAATGAAATGGAATGCACAAACATCTATATCTTAGGCATTAATGAGCTGAAATGGACTGGTATTGGCCATTCTGAATCTGATAACCACATGGTTGACTATG
>NW_006408556.1:9509951-9517909 GCF_000296735.1 Chrysochloris asiatica
GACCAGTTGCTGGACAAGGATCTCATGTTTGTTAAGGTGGAGGGTCAGAGAAAAAGAGGAAGACCCCCACCTAGATGGATTGGTCAAGTGGCAGCATCAATGGACTCAAGTGTGGCAACAGTAGTGAGGTTGGCCCAGGATCAGGCAGTGTTTTGTTGTGCTGTGCATAAAGTTGCTATGCATCGGTACCGATTCAATGGCACCTGACAACAACAGTGTGCAGTTCTACACATGGAGTTGGTATGAGTTGGGGTCAACGTAATGGCAACTTTTGCTTAATCCCCCATGATCTATATCGTATCCCCCATGATATCACAGACAATGAGCTGATAATTAGTGTGACAGAATTTTAGCGCTAATGTGTGGATAGCAAATAGGTTTCATCCTGAGAGCTAACTCTCTCCCATCTACTCACAGCTGTTTCTTGGGTTCCTGCAGCTTTGAAGCCCGGTCTGCTCCCTAGGAGCAAGAGAGCACCCCAATATGGCACAGGTTTCTGCCTGGGTTCAGAGGGAGAGGGCAGTTTGTGCCAATTTGTCATCCCTGATCCATTCAATCTACCTATATTACTGATGGGGAAACTGAGCTCTAGAGAAGGGAAGTGACTTGTCCAAGAAAGCAGCATTAGGAGCAGAAACCAGACTCCTTCATTACCTTGTCTATGGGAGAGAAATGGGAAGAATAATTCCAAGCACACATGATCCAAACACCTGATTTCAGTCAACAGTTTTAATCTCCCATTGCTACATCTCTCCCCTTAACCCCACAAGAGCAACTATGAGTTTCTCATAAAACAGTCAACAGACTTGAAAAATTTTCCTCCTTTCTTTCTGGCTCTCTGCCTACCCTTTGTGGGGGAAAGCATTAAAGGGAACAGAATACTGGCAGTCAGAAGGAGCAGAGTAGGGAAATATCCTGCTGGTGTGCAAACTTGCGTAAATAATCCAAAATCGATGGGTCTGCACACCTTTCTTGTATGCATAGAGTGCTTCCTCCTCCACAGCCTATGTTTCCTTGGGGCCCCTTCCTCCATCTCTGGCACTTACACCCTCCACCCAGCTCCACATCTGATTTCTGTAGCTGAGTTCATGAGGAAATCGTGATTTTTGAAAAGATTTCCCATTGGACCCATCATACTGTGAGTCATCATGCAGGGGCGAACCTTTGCCTGACATGCCCAGCTTTCCCTGCTAGCAGTTGAAGGTCAGCCTTTCACTCTTGATAACAATTTTAATTCCATGGATATAAAGTAAGTTTTAAACTACTACATTTCAAGCATCTGAAAGAGAGCTAACCTGTGACCCGAACAGTCAGGGCACGGGGAATTAAATGTTTTGCTGCTCTTCCAGGACTTTATCCAAGATTCAAAGGAGAAACTCATGGGCTGTTACTATAATATCCAGGATATTAGTCCTAAGAGAAAATGGAAATGGAAAGAAGTCCACAAGCGCTTCAGGATCAATAAATGAAATGAGACAGGCTCTGACAGAAGACAAGGGATCTCGAAGCGGCATTTTGTGGCGACAAGCTCCTCTATTCATTAAAAAAACAAAAACAAAAGATGTATTGAATTCTGACTTTGATCTAAGAACAGGAATTTAAAAATAAAAAGCAAACAGCAGGGGCAGCAGAAACCATATTCCACGCTCTTGAGTTGACAGTGGGCTGGGACAATTGTGTACAGGTGTAAACAGGTAACTCCAGAGCAGTGTGATGGATGGTGACAGGGACAAGGGCAGGGTGCTATGGGGACACTTTCAAAAGACATAATGCTGGGGCTCACTGCATGTGACCATTCATTTCATGCTTTTTATACCTCACCCTCTGAATGCCCATGCGTAGCTTGATCTCTTTTCCCCTGTTATGTTGTGGCTGTTAAGGGCCACTGAGTCCGTTCCGACTCATAGCCACGCTGTTTTGGGTTTCTGAGGAGGGGCTGGTGGGTTTGGACCACTGACCTTGTGGTTCAAAACTGACCTTGTGGTCCTGTGCAGTATCCTGAAGCGCCACACCAGGACTCCTATTATGTTGTAGGGGTCACTTTTCAACTTATCTGTTCTGTTTACAAGGCCTGTTTTATGATGTTGTTGTTACGCGCCTTGGAGTCAGTTCTGACTTACAATGACCCTGTATAGGGTTTCCAAACAGCAGCTGGTGAGTTTGGACTGCTGACCTTGGACAGCGCCACACCAGGACTCCTCCTTATTCTATGTTGTTGTTGTTGTCAGGTGCCATCAAGTCGGAACCGACTCATAGCACAGCAGAATGAAACAATGTCCGATCCTGGGCCAACCTCACCACCGCTGCCACACTTGATGCCATCAATGATGCCACCTGGCTGATCCATCTCATTGGGAGTCTTCCTCTTTCTCTCTGACCCTCCATCTTACCCAGCATGACATCCTTCTCCAGCGACTGTTCCCTCCTGACAATATGTCCAAAGTATGAGAGACGGAGCTTAGCCATCCTGGCCTCCAAGGAGCACTCTGGCTGCACTTCTTCCAAAACAGATCTATTGGTTCTTTTGGCAGTCCATGGCACTATTAGTATTCTCCTCCAACACCATAACTCAAAGGTATCAATTCTTCTACAATATTCCTTATTCACTCTCCAGCTTTCACATCCATATGAGGTTACTGAAAATACCATGGCTTGGGTCAGGTGCACCTTAGTCCTCAAGCTGACATCTCTGCTCTTCAATATTTTAAAAAGTTCCTGTGCAGCAGATTATTCTATAGTAGATGCTTAATAAATAATTAGGTCCATAGATATTGATTGGGTGCCTGGTAGTTAGTCTAAGGCAAAATGTAAAGGAGACTTACAATGATGAATAAATTCACTCCCACATAGAAGGCGATTATAATAGTTTGGTGAAAGCGTAAGCCATTCTATGATACGGCTCATAATAGTAACAGAAATGGAAGCGCAGCAGGAATGTGGGACCAGGAGTGATGAATTCTGCTAGGATGGGTAAGGAAAGTGGCGAGGCAGAGGAAAGAGCATGAAGAAAGTGAGCAGGATGGAAGAGGGCCACTCCTAAGAGAATGAGGAGACAAGTAGTGTCAGAAGCTTGGAGTTTAGACTAACCATGCCACGTCAGGAATTCGAACTTTGTTTGCCAGGCAGTGAAGAATCTATTGTTGACGGACGGAAATGGCCCATTCCAGAAGTGTGTGAATCTGGCAATCTTCCTGGAGTTATGCAGTTACGGAGGGCCACCTGGACTGTGTGGCGCTGAATGATAATCACCAGACTGCTAACTACAAGGTTGACAGTTCAAACCCACTAGCAACTCCTCAGAAGCCCTATACAGGGTGTCTCTCTGGGGCAGACTTAATAACAACCACCACAATGACCTACAGTGTAAACCTGGGTGTTTTAAGATTTTTTCTCTGTATGAAGCTGCATTCCTGATGCTAAGGACTGGTTCTGCATATAGAATTGTGTCATGGTTTCCTCATTCACAGAGCCAGCCACAGGGCACATAAAACCTGTCTATAGACCCAGAACAGAAGCACAGTCATTACCCAAGCAGGCTACAATAGTCTTTAAAGAATATTTATCAGTCATTGGAATTTAACTTATATCACTCTGACTTTGGGAATTTCACAAGTATATTAGAATTTTAAACTTTCATAATTCACCCCAGAAGGTTAAATACAGTCAATATTTCCATGGAGAAACAACAACAACTTTTTATCAAGACAAATGACTCATCTAAATACCTTATTCCTTTTGGCGCTAAGAGTATAAACAGAAAGAGACACAGGATTTCCCCATTGTTTTTCTCTGACAGAAAGAATCGAGAAAAATCACATTTTCTAGTCAAATGTGTAGAGACAAATCCACTTATTTTCAGTTCTGTGCATCCAACAGAGGCAATCTTTGGTAGAAAATAGAGGTATCAGTAAATGCATGTCAGTTACACTTGAATGTCTCTCATGAGTGTCTGAAGAACAGTGATTTTCTTTACAAAATAAATCATTCATTCATTCCCTGACAGTTGTTGAGTATCTTGTTTAATCTCCAAAGTTATTATTTAGGGAAGAAAGTGTTCTTACTTCTATTTAACAGATGAGGAAATCGAAACTGAATAGGGCTAAATGACTTGTCTATTTCCTGTTACTAAGTAGAGTTAGTAGAAAGAGATCTGAAGTGGTGTCCCCAGGACTGGGACATGAGGTTAGTTTCTGGTACTGGAACAAATACAATCAACACATAGCAGATGAGATTCATCTCCAGCAGAGCTGTTCCACAGACATGGCATTGTGATTGTTGTTATTAAGTCTGACCCAGAGAGACACCTGTATAGGGTTTCTGAGGAGTGGCTGGTGGGTTTGAACTGTCAGAAAATTAAGAAAGAAAGGAAAGCTCTAGAAACTTAATCAAGATATGATGAAATATGAAAATACACACATTTATCAATGAGATTCTCTCCAACCTTTTACCTAAAATTTTCTCCCTCCCCAACCTCCTCAACTCTTTCCCTTTGTTTTTCTCTAGAGCACTTTAAATATATTTGCTTATCTGATTTATAAATTCCCTCTTATTTGATTAGGAGTCCCGTAAAGAATGGGACTTTGTGTCTTTTTCAAACTCAGATCCCTAGCACAAAGAATAGGGATTGGCACATAGTAGACAATGAATTAACAAAACTTGTAGTTTGGTGACCATCACTTGTCTGTCAGTTTGCCACACTGTGGTGACTTGTGTGTTGCTGGAAGCTATGGCACTAGTATTTTAAACACCAGTAGGGTCACCCATGGTGGACAGGTTTCAGTGGAGCTTCCAGACTAAGCTCCTTCCAGGAAGGAGAGACGAACTACTTCTGAATCTTTAGTCACTGAAAACCTTATGAATAGCAATGGATCATTGTCTGGCATAGTGCCAGAAGATGAGCCCCTCAGGTTCGAAGGCTCAAAATTTGACTCCTGGTGTGGCACTGTGGGTTAATGCTGGACTGAAAAGTAGATTTGAACTGCAAGGTCGGCAGTTCAAGCTTACCAGCTGCTCCTTGGAAAATCTATACAGGATCACTATGGGAAGGAACTGACTTGATGGCACTTAACAACAACAACAAAATTATGACTGGGGATGTGCTGCTTCCTCAAAGTAGAGTTGATCTTAATGATGTGAATGGAGCAAAACTTTCAAGACCTTCATTTGCTGATGGGTTGCAACTACAAACGAAGAGAAACAGCTGCAAACATTCACCAATAATCAGAATGTGGAACATAGGAAGCACGAATCTAGGAATATTGGAAGTCATCAAAATCAAATGAAATTCATAAAGTGATTGATCTTTATTGTCCCATTTCATTGTTAACCAGGCACTGCCATAAAGAAGAACAAATAAATCTGTCTTGGAAGAAGTACAGCCAGAACATTCTGTAGAACTGAGCTTGGAAAAACTTGCTATCTTATTCTTTGGATATGTTTCCAGGAGCGAGCAGTCTGTAGAGAAAGACATCATACTTGGTAAAGGAGAGGATCACCAAAAAAATGAAAGGCCCTCAACTAGATGGACTGACACTGTGGCAGCAACAATGGATTCAAGCATGACAGCTGTGAGGATGGTGCAGAACCACACGAGGTTTCATTTTGTTGTGTGAAGGGTCATGGTGAGTCAGAACCAATGTGACAGTCAGCTAACAAAAACAACACCAGAGTTTGGTGAAAGGAGTCCTGGTGGCATGTGGGCTACACATGTAGCCACTAGTGGCAAGGTCATCGGTTTGAATCCACCAGACTTTCTGTGGGTGAGAGATGAGGTTATCTGCTCCCATCAACATTTATAAGCCTTGGGGTCACTATGAGTTGGAATTGACTGGGTGACAGTGAGTTTGTTTTTTATTGGGAAGTGATGGGTGTAGTTTGGTTATTCTCAAGCTATGAGTTTTATTTTGAATGCTTAACCATTCCAGAGTAAGCATACTTTATTTAGTATTGTTGTCCTCCATATATACCGATGTATTGCTTGGCTGAAAATTGGGTCCTCATGAGGTTGAGTTCCGTTCTTTTACCAGACATGAAAAATGGTCGAAGGCTATAGTCTCATGTTCCTCCTGTCTCTTTCTGACCATTAACCCCAGTCATTTATTTTTTTAAAATTTGTTTTGAGCTTTGTTCTACATTTTATCCCATTCTATCTAGAACTTTCTAGTGTTCCCTTTCAGGGCACTTGGTAGTGGTAGTCAGGCACCAACTAGTTCTAGCTTCAGAGTTATGAAGACTGATGCCCACATAGTCCATTAGTCCATTGAACTAACTAATTCCAAGACTCTTAAATCCTCATCACTCTTATTTCTTCCACACATGGAGAGACCAATAATTGCACTTTAGATGGCCATTCATGAACTTTTAAGATCTCAGATGCTACTTACCAAAACAGGATGTGGAACATTTTCTTTGGAGACTACGTTACGCCAATTGGCCATAGTGTCCAATAGGAGACTATGGTCCTGAGCCCTCAGGCCCAGCAACTTATTACCTTAAGCTGTTTGATAATATCTAATAAGTTTTACCCTTGGTATTTGCCCTTGGTATTGGTATTTGTCTAGCAACTTCATAGTTGTGTTTGCAGCAAAGGTAAATACCCATGAACAAATATCCTCTTTCAAAGTCCTACATATTTGTGGGTACACTCCCACTCTTCCTCCCATACTCATACGGCCTGTGTCTTTGTTCATGTATCTACCCACAGAACACCGCTGTTCCAAGGTTGTGTATATAACACTATTTACCCTGTAACCTTTGCATTGTTGTTGTTGCTAAGTGCCATTGAGTCGTTTCCAACTCATAGCGACCCTGCACAGGGTTTCCAAGGAGTAGTTGGTGAGTTTGAATCGCTGACCTTGTGGTTCAAACAGACCTTGTGGTCCAGTGCTTTACCCCACAGTGCCAAACCAGGACTCCTCGCATACCTCTCTGAATATTCACACATCCAGTACAAAATAAATTAGCCATAGAAAGAGTTGACCACACTTACATAGATGTATTAAGCCCTGAACAGGTCTAAGAGCTTTCTATTTCTTAACTCACTGAATCTTCATTAAGAGTTCTATGAGGGAGATCATATAAATTATTTCCATTTTGTAGATAAGAAACTGAGACAAAAAGAATCTGAGTAACTTTCCCAAGTCTGCACAGCTTGGAAGTATCCCAGAGTCCATGCCAGGTAATCTAGAATAATGTGTGTGGCAGATTAAAGATGGCCCTTCCTTGACTCCAGGCCAGCTGGGAGCTGATGTGACCAGTAAGGTATGACAGAAATAACACTGCCAACTCGGCCTAGCTTTTTTTTTTTTTTTTTTCCATTTACAAATTTTATTACTTTCCCCCTAAAAAATACATATAAATGAAAACCTGCTCTCCAAATGCAGAGAGGCCTTTGCTTATAACATAGTATTACATTTACTTCACAAAACATTCTCATAGGAAAATCGGTATGCAGCTCTTTCGCACAAATGTTTATATACACATATACACACACAGAGAATAGCTATGTAAGTAGACAATGCTTTTCTACTTACACATATTCTTCTGGTAGAAAATTAGGAAACTGGGCAATTCCCCTACTTTCCAGCCTTGGGAAGTTAAATACAACCTCTCTGAACATTTTTTCCAAAGATGAACCATGTAAAATACACAAGCTGTTTTGGACATATACACATGTTATTATGATTGAACAAGGATTTTGCCACATGAGTGACATTTGTACTTCTCAAAAAGAAAAAAAGATGAACATCTGAATAAAAATGCAAAGTTAAAGAAAAAGATGATCAAAATTGTTATGTATATTGTATATCCTGCTTGCTGAAAGTGAAGAGGACTTGAAACATTTACTTATGAAGATCAAAGAGCACAGCCTTCGATATGGATTATATCTCAATGTCAAGAAAACAAAAATTCTCACCATTGGACCAATAAACAACATTCTTATCAATGGAGAAGCGATT
>NW_006408556.1:9519254-9522517 GCF_000296735.1 Chrysochloris asiatica
AGACCCCCAATGAGATGGATTGGCCAAGTGGCAGCACTAATGGACTCAAGTGTGGCAACAGTAGTGAGGTTGGCCCAGGATTGGGCAATGTTTCCTTCTGCTGTGCATAAGGTTGCTATGGGTCAGTAGCGACTCGATGGCACCTAACAACAACAACAACAAACTCATTAACACTTCTACTAAACTACAATGTATTGTAAATGGTGAGAATGTTCTGTAGACAAGGACCACAGGCATGGACATGGCTGATGTGCCACAGAAAACAGTTCAATCAAATATGTCTGTTTTCTCAAATGGGAACACAAGCTGGTCAGCAACAGAGGAAAAAACTTCAGGCAATAATTGGCATTACAGAGAGCACCAAGATGCCCTTGGAGTCAATCCCAAAGTCTTCCAAGAAGGAAACATCTCAATAGTGTGAGTCATTTACTGGTTTGCTAGCTCTCTGATACTTCCTCCTCCTCATCTTTTCTGTCTACTTCAGAAGTGTCAGAAGACTCATGAAGCAAGACATACTCTCTGGTACTGAACCCAAATTTAAGCACATCCTTTTCCTTCAGCTGATAGTACCGCTGTGGTTCAATGCGCTTGTTGTTTAAGAAGGTCCCATTGACTGAGTCCAGGTCAATGATGTAGGGCTTCACTCCACGGCCAACTGTCCCATCAGCACGAGTGTATGCTGCTTAGAACAAGAGGGATGGTCAATAGGAATGTCTGCAATCCTGCGGTGTCGACCCAGAAGGTAGGCACTCTGTCGATGGATGGACATGACGGGGAGCAACTCATCATTCTTAAAGGGGTAGAGACGCCACCGTTTCTTTGGGATCCGTGCTTCTGGGGGCTCGTTATACTTAATGACTACCCCCCCGGAAAGTGTTGGTGTCCTCAAAAAGTGCCCCAGAGAGTTCAAAGCTGGGCTTTTCTTTAGAAGGAACTTCTTTTTTCTTACTGCCGCCGTCAGGTCGAGGAACCGGCTCCTGAGACCCTTGACCTTGACCCTGGCCGCTCCCTTCGTTCTTCTGGTGATGCTCCCATCCTCGAGCATTGTAAAAGCCCCTCTCTGCTTCCGGAACCTGCCCATTCTGAGTGTCTCCATCCCGTCCCCGAGCCTGGCCACTCCCAGAGCTTTCATTCGAGGTGCTCCTGTGCTGGGAATGGCTTCGGTGTCTCTCTCGGTCACGTTCCTGCTTCACTTTGACCATTGAGTGGTGAGGACTTGGGCTTCTCTTATTCCTCCGAGACTTGCTTCTTTTTCCTGAGGACTTACTTTTCGTTTTGGCTGGAGACTGGCTGCCTCCGCGGGTTCGGCTCCCGCGATGCCCTGGGCGGCCTGGCTCAACAACAAGCGAGGACGGGCTACGGCAGGAGTCCCTGCGGCGGTGTGCGGGAGGCACAGCTTCTGGGCTGACACGTTCCTGCTTCCCCACCACCGTCGCTGCTGCCGCCACCATGTCCCCGACTCGATGCCTTCGACGACTTCCCCGTTCCCGCTCTCTCTTCACCTCCTTCATCACCTGATCTTGGGTGAGGAATGAAACCTGCTGAGCTGAGCTCGCTGAAGGAACTGACATATATGACTCCTGGACTTCCGCTTCCGGGTCTTCTGTTCTCCCAGAAGACCTCGCAGTAGAGGTGGCACTAAGCGCTTGACAGAGGTTCCCTAGAGGGTGCATCCGTAGTGACTGACTGGAGGCGGGAATTTTAAGTTTCAAAAACCAACATCTGGAAAAGGCTATGTTTTCAAGGCTCTGGCGGCCATTACTGCTGTTGCTGTTAAATGCCTTTGAGTCGGTTCTGACCCATAGCAACCCTGTATAGGGTTTCCGAGGAGCCGCTGGTGGGTTTGAACCACCAACAAGTTAGCATTCTAGTGCTTGTTCTACAGCACCACAACAGGCAAAGCACAGATGCAACTTAATGCCAAGCACTAGAGAATTGTTTGGAAACCTGGTGTGGCGTTGTAGGATAATGTACTGGACCACAAGGTCGGCGGTTCAAATCCACCAGTCATTCTTCGGAAACCCTAGACAGGCTCACCATGAGTCAAAACCGACCCTAAGGCACTTAACAACAAGAGAAATGATTTACCCAATTCATGGCATGTTCTGTTGCATTTATTTGCGAACTCTGTAGGTAAGCCTTTCTACAGATGGCTTTACGCCAGTTCGCTTTTAGGAAAGACCTACATTAGTACTTGCTTTCGCTAACTGCAATGAAATCTAAAGAGGATTTTCAGTCTAATGAAAACAAAGAACCTAGCCATTAAAGAGGCAGTGTGCTCTGGAGCAACGTCAGTGCTATCATTGATCTTCCCAGGAAACGACATCACACATACATGATTTCTACTTTATATAGGCTGTGTATTTATCGTATCATTTCTGCTTTTACTATATGTTGGTATTATTTTAGATTTTAGGTGTTATTTGGTATGATTTGGTAGGTTCTTGTTTTCAGCCTGGGAACGCTTAAAAAAAAGTCCCACCGTAAATTAGTGGTAATTGTTTCTTCGCCTTATGCCTTATGAAAGGGTTGGTAGGAATACTCTGCTTTCAGGTAGTAGGGGAAGCTTTACAAAGTCCTAGAGTGATTTGATGAACAGGCAAGCCAAGTAGCCAAACACCAAGAGACTCAGCCTAGCTTTTAAGAAGACCCACACTTTCCGTAGTTTCTCAGGGAATCTTGGATCTACTCAGGCAGTTTGCCTGCCCTGCTAAAGAGGCCAACTGGTGGAGTGGCCCTGAACCTTCACAGAGAGGAAAAGGCGCCCAGCAAAGCTTAGCTTTCCAACTGTACCTTCCAGGGCTCCAGGCACATGAGTGAAGTCGCCTTGGACCCTTCACCCAGCCCAGTTGAATACCAGTGGGTGCCTTCATTTCATACAGAGCCGAATAATCACCCAGCTGATTCCTGACAAAATTACCGATTCACAAAAATCACAAGGTATAATTAAACGGTTATTGCTTTAAACCAGGACTTTCAACAGGTTCATTTTGAGGTTCCACCCAGATAAACTACTGAATCAGAATCTACATTTCAACAAGCTAGATCCCCAGGTAAGTCTTCTGAATACAGGTGAATCTTGTTGAAATGTAGATTCTCATTAGGTATCATATCACTGGAGCAGAGATGCAAATTCTCAGCAGGGGGTTGAAAGAGAATGCACCTGTGTGAAGCCCTATGTTAAACCCCTACATTTTGGTATCATTTAGTAACAGTTTTAAGGAGCCCAGGTAGCATAGTGGATTGTTGCTGTTGTTATGTGC
>NW_006408556.1:9523092-9557447 GCF_000296735.1 Chrysochloris asiatica
CTGCTCCCATAAAGATTTATAGTGTCAGAAACCCTATACATGATCACTATGAATCAGTACCGACTCAGTCACACATAGCCAACCAGCCATTAGCTAGCCAGAACAGTGTTTTTCAAACTTGTTTTTCCTGCAGCCCCATTTTCTATGGCAATGCAAGTAAGACGGGGGTGTAAAAGTCTTTATTTTTATTATTTAAAAATATTTTATTGTGTTTTAGGTGAAAGTTTTTGGGGAGAACGTTGTCTCCATATGCTAAACACTGGACTGTGAACCACAAGGTCAGTGGTTTGACCTCCTCTGATAGAGAAAGATGAGGCTCTCTGCTCCCACAATGATTGAAGCCTTGGAAACAGGGTCGCTCAGACTTAGACTTGATGGCACTTAACAACAACAATAATTGAAAGTTTACAGAGCACATTGGCTTACCACTCAATTGGCTTACCACTCAGCAATTTAAACACAGAGTATTCCATGACATTGGTTGTGATCCCACAATGTATCACCACCCTCCCCATTCCCCCTTTAGTTCCCCATGTCTTCACCTGGTTTTCCTTCTGCTTTCTGCCTTCTTAACTTGGCTTTTGGACAATTGCTGCCCCTTTGGTCTGGTACTTCCCAGGTTTTGCTGTTCACTTTATAGGCCTGTCTTTTATGGGCTGAAAAGTGACCTACGGGAGTGGCTTAAATTCTAAGTAAGAAGGGTCTAAGGGTCTTAGTCTTGGGGTTCCACCAGTCTATCAGACCAGTAGGTCTAATCTTTTTCATTAATTTGAATTTTGCTCTACCTTTTTCTCCCACTCTAGTCAGTAACTTCTATTGTGATTCTAGCCAGAGTGGTCAGTGGTGGGAGCCAGGAACCATCGAAGTCTCAGGTTGGTGGAGACTTTGTTCATGTGGTCCATTAGTCCTTAGGACTAATTGTTTCCTTAAGACTTTGGTTTTCTTCACTCCAGACAGAAAAAGACCAATAATTGTAACTTAGACACCCACTACAAAGTTTTTAAGACCCTAGTCACTGCCCCAAAGTGACTAGGGTCTTAAAAAGACAAGACAAAAGACCTTTTGTCTTTATGGATTATTGTTGTTAGGTGCCATTGAGTTGGTTCCTACTCGTAGTGACCTTAATGTACAACAAAAATGCAATACTGTCCAGTCATGCACCATCCTCACAATTGTTGTTATGTTTGAGCCCAATGTTGTTCGCACTGTGTCAATCCATCTATTTGGGGGTCATCTTTTTTTTGTTGGCCATCCGCTTTACATCCGCTTTTGATAATGCCTTTCTTCTCCAGGGCTGGTCCCTCCCGACAACCAAAAATAATTAGTTGATGTTCAATCATTTCAGGAAGTAACATATCAAGAACCAATGATACTGAAGGTAGAGTTCACGCTGCGCTGAAAGCATTAGCAAAAACCAAGTCTCCTGGAATTGACAGACTACCAATGGAAATGTCTGAACAAACGGATACGACACTGGAAGTACTCACTAGTCTCCTGGAATTGACAGAATACCAACTGAAATGTGTGAACAAAATGATACAACACAGGAAGTACTCACTAGTCCGCACAAGAAATTTGGATGACAGCTACCTGGCCAACTGATTGGAAGAGATCCATATTTGTGTCCATGCCAAAGAAAGATGACCCAATAGAATGTAGAAATGGTCAAACAATGGCATTAACATCACATGAAAGTAAAATTTTGTTGAAGATAAGCTGAATGATTTAAAATCAGGAAAGGTCAGGGTTGTATCCTTTTATCATACTTAATCAATTTGTATGCTGAACAAATAATCTGAGAAGCTGGACAATATATATGAAGAAGAACGCAACATTGGGATTAGAGGAAAGATCACTGTCAACTTGAGATATGCAGATGATACAACCTTTCTTGCTGAAAGAGAAGAGGACTTAAAGTACTAACTGGTGAAGATCCAAGACTACAGCCATTAGTATGGATTGCACCTCAATGTAAAGAAAACAAAAATCCTCACAACTGGACGAATAAACAGCATCATGATAAACAAAGAAAAGATTGAAGTTGTTAAGGATTTCATTTTACTTGGATCCACAATCAATGGTCAAGGAAACAATAATCAAGAAGTCAAATGACATGCTGTATCAGGTAAATTTGCTATAAAAGACCTCTTTAAGAAGCAAAGATGTCACTTTGAGGACTAAGGTGTGACTGATCCAAGCTTTGCTATTTTCATTTGCTGCATATGCATATGAAAGCAGGGCAGTGAATAAGGAAGACAGGAGAAGAGCTGATGCATTGAATTATGGTGTTGGTGAAGAATACTGAAAATATTATGAACTGCCAGAAGTACCAACAAATTTGTCTTGAAGGAAGGATAGCCAGAATGCTCCTTAGAAGTGAGGATTGTGAGACTTCATCTCTTATTCTTTGACATGTTGTCAGGAGGGGGCAAGTTCCGGGAGAAGGACATGATGCTTGGTAAAGTGGAAGGTCAGTGAAAAAGAGGAAGACCCCCAACAAGATGAACTGATACAATGGCTGCAACAATGGACTGAAAAATAACAACTACTATAAGGATAATGCAGGGCCAGGAAGTGTTTCCCTCTGTTGTGCTTAGGGTCGCTAGGAGTTAGAGCCAATGCAGTGGCACCTAACAAGTCTCTGTGTCAATTACAGCAAAAAAAAAAAAAAACCTATGGAGCAGTTGTGTTCCATAACTAAGAGTGGCACTAGTCAAAGGCCAGGTCAACGACAGCTAACAATAGCAATGTTCACCCTTCAGGACTCAGCAGAGAGATTGTCTTCTTCCTTAACCCTCACAGGCTGGGTTACATATCACTTCTCTGTGCATTCAAAGCTAAATGTATTGTCTCTACCTATTTAACGGGTTAGCTGTTCAAACCCACCAGCTATTCCTCGGAAACCCTATACAGGGTCGATGTAAGTTGGAACCAACTTGACAACACTTAATAACAACAACAACTTAATAGATGGTGGACTCCAGTGGCTTAGGAACTATATCTGACTTTTCTTTGACTTCCTAGAACCTAATAGTGCTGGCATTGATAAGGCTTTAGGTAAGTACCTGCTGAATAAGCAAATATTTCTACTGTGGAAAGACTGCCCCGAGTTGTTGTCGTTGTTAGGTGCCATCGAGTCAGTAGCGACGTTATGAATGGCAAAACAAAACACTGCACGATCCTGGGCCAACCTTACAATTAGTGCCATATTTGAGCCCATTGATGCTGCCACTTTGCCAATCCATCTCATTGGGGGTCTTCCTCTTTTTCTCTGACCCTTCACCTTACCAAACATGATATCCCTCTCCAGTGACTGGTCCATCCTGACAATATGTCCGAAGTATGAGAGACGAAGTTTGGCCATCCTGGCCTCCAAGGAGCACTCTGGCTGCACTTCTTGCAACACAGATCTGTTTGTTCTTTTGGCAGCCCATGGCACTTTCAATGTTCTCCTCCAACACCATAACTCAAAAACATCAATTCTTCTACAGTCTTCCTTATTCACTGTTCAGCTTTCACATGCATATGAGGTTATTGAAAATACCATGACTTGGGTCAGGTGTACCTTACTCTTCAAGCTGACATCTTTTAGGCCTTGCCTAATGTGGCGCTGTGGGTTAATGCATTGGACTGTAAGATTGATTTGAACTGCAGGGTTGGTGCTTCAAGCTTACCAACTATTCTTTGGAAACCCTATACAGGGTCACTATGAGTCAGAACCAACTCAATGGCACTTAACAACAACAACAACAATCAGAGGTTAGAATTCTGGCTTGCTGAGCAAACATAAAGGATTCCCGTTAATTGACATTTTGTGATTGACAGCTCTGTTTGCTCTAAGATTAGTTTGCATGAGCCATTCTCTGTTAATTTCATAAACTCTGCAAGAATTACAAAATTAAGTTACTAGAATGGCCAAGCTGACAATCAGATCTTTGTGATTTCACCAAATGATGTCACCTCCTGAGTCTTGACAGCAGTCACCTGACATCTCCACCATCCCCAACCCCCACTCCCCAGACCAATTTTAAATGCAGGGCCAGCCTTTGAAAGTCAAGGTTCCTTAAAATACAGCTTCCTTCTATGTCTTCATCTGAATTAAAATGATGACAGTCAGAGATTGGCCTTAAGTATTCACTTTTTCTTGATTTGCTATGAAATCTTTGTTTTCTAAATTGCCTTTGATTACTTGTATTTCATTTGTGGGATTTTCTTTCTTACTTGAGACTCAGTGTTTTCTAAGGAAAGCTATTAAAATTTTCAGAATGGTTTTGCATCAAATCACATAAATTGGTGCTCAGCAAACACACTTGTTAGCTTAACAATCAAAGATAATCACAATAACAATCAGGGCAGTGGTCTTAAGAGACATCACAGCTGAAACTTGGGTCTATATGGACCTATGTAATCAATGTGATTATTAAAAACAAGCTTGTATTACTTATTTCCCTCTTGTTCCGAGGAAAGGGTAAAGGTTCAAAGTTCCAATGAGGATAGAAAATGGAGAATGCTAGTACATAACCAACCTCAACAAGGGAGCTCATTTGAAGATTTGAAAAAACACAAATGGAATGAACCCAAAAAAGTGAGTTCATAAGTAGGAGGCTAGGAAACTTGAAAACAGAAAGGATATTAACTGTGACATTAACAGTAATATTTCAGTGCCTCCAAGCAGTAGTATCTTGAGGATGGAGTTTGTCCCCTGGCGGCTGGGATAATGGAATCAAGATATAGCTGCTAGGAAAAGCATGCAAGAAGTGGATGAGTGGATCAAAGTCTTGTAAATGAGCAAAGCAAACCTTACAAAACTATACTTAATAGAAACCTAGAGGCACTATGACTTTATATTGTTACCAGTCATTTTAGAAAGAAAAATTAAGGTCTTAAAGAGCAATGCATGGTCTACAGAGAGAGACAGAAAGCAGAAGGCGGAAAAACACATTCAGTGATGAACGACTGGTAACATATTTGACCCATGACATTTTTGTTCTTCTTATCCTCTGGTCAAATTGCGCCCCTGGATATACGTAAAAGTTCTTAGTAAATTAAATGGAAGTTAAATGTGCATGCTCAAAGGACAAATTTGGCCCGTAGTATCTTTCCAAGGATATTAATAAAGCAATAGAAGTAAAAATGATTGTTGGGCCAGCAGAGTTCTAGTTACAAATGAACACTACTGGGCCAGACAGGAAGCATCCCATCATTTTCTCCTTTGGGAAGCTTTCATCTTTGTGTTCCCTAACATCAGCACATTCTCGTGGACACTTAATGTGTCCACAGAAGCATGCTGTAGTTCAAATAAACATGCTGATCCCTTGTAGTACAGTATGGAAACAAAACAGATTGTGAAAATATCCAGTAAGGAAATAGATACACTTTTATCCCAAAGGGGAAAAACTGAGTTATGACTCTTCTTATTCATGAGAGAAGTGAAGATGTTATAGGGGAAAACTTGTTACCTGTTATTAAGTGTTGTTGGGTTGGTTCAGACCCACAGCAACATCTGGTGAGCTTGAACTGCCAACCTTGTGGTGCAAACCAACTTTCCAGTCCAGCACATTAACTCACAGTGCCACACTAGGACTGGCGGAAAAGTGTTGTTGTTGTTGTTAGGTGCCATGGAGTCAGTACCGACCCATAGCGATCTTATGCACAGCAGAACAAAACACTGCCCAATCCTGGGCCAACCTTACTACTGTTGCCACACTTGAGTCCATCGATGCTGCCACTTGGCCACTTGGAGGAAATGAGACCCTTGGCATGTAGTTATATGAAAGTTTAGCAAAAGTATCACCAGGAATGATATGAAAAATAGAGACTGGGTCTAATGAACTCACTAATCTAGCTAGAGAGATTTCCAGAAAAAAAATATTGAGGGTGTTTCCAACTTTTAGCTGCCTGTATTAAAATGTGCCAGACTGCAAAGCCATTTGAACTGCAAGGTTGGCGGTTCAAGCTCACCAGCTGCTCCTTAGAAACCCTATACAGGGTCGCTATGGGTCGGAACCGACTCGATAGCACTTAACAGCAACAACAGCAATATTAAAATGAGAGAACTATTCCATATCTGAGTAGAAGTTGGAAGACTTGCAAAGGGTTCAGAATAGCCTTTCAGTCAGCAAAAGGTTCTTGAAATAAGAAATGACTCCTATGAGAAGATGATTATCCAGAATGGGACTATAAGATTCTTTGATGCTGTTGTTGTTACATGACGTTGAGTTGGTTCCGACTCACAGTGACCCTGTATAAGGTTTCCAAGGAGCGGCTGGCTGGTGAACTTGAACCCCTGACCTTGCAGTTCAGACTGACTTTGCTGTTCAGCGTATTAACCCACAGCGCCACACCAGGATGTTTCCCAATGATTTTAAGGGAATACCTCACAGATTTTCATTGTTGAAAAGCATTCTTCTAATGATGTTGAGGGCATTGCCCCATAAGGGCCTTACAGGGAGCCCAAGATAGAGAAGGACTTATCTTGCAGAGATTTATGGGTGTGTGTTTTATCTAATGGAGTATATTATAAATTGATAAACAGGAAGTGCATATGCTTCTATGTAAATTATAGTCTCTTGAACTGAAGGGGACAGAGATATGGTAAAATATACAGAAGACTTTGGTCCTTCATCATTTACAGTTGGTGGTAGGCTGAGAAGGTTGCTAGGTTGCTAACAGTGAAGAGATGACGCTCAGCCAGGAGCCAGGGGTCCAGAAGGCAAATGCAAGAGCCAGGGAGCACAACTTCCAGGAAGTGGGACTGAATTCCAACCATGAACCTGGAAATGTGTGCCTGAATAGATTTTTATAGCTGCCATGGACCTTTTTAAAGTGTTGAAGTGCAAAGATGTCAGCATGAGGACTAAGCTGTGCCTGACCCAAGCTGTGGTATTTTCAATAACCTCATATGCATGAATGCTGGACAGTGAGTAAGGAAGACCATAGAAGAATCGATACTTTTGAGTTATGGTGTTGGAGGAGAATATTGCAAGTGCCATGGGCTGCCAAAAGAACAAACAAATCTGTGTTGGAAGAAATACAGACAGAGTGCTCCTTAGAGGCTAGGATGGCCATACTTTGTCTCTCATACTTCGGACATATTGTCAGGATGGACCAGTTACTGGAGAGGGATATCATGTTTGGTAAGGTGGAGGGTCAGAGAAAAAGAGGAAGACCCCTAGGGAGATGGATTGACAAAGTGGCAGCATCAATGGGCTCAAGTATGGCAACAATTGTGAGGTTGGCCCAGGACCGGGCAGTGTTTTGTTCTATTGTGCATAGTGTCGCCATGAGTTGGTACCAACTTGATGGCACCTAACAACAACAACATGGACCCCTGCCTGTTAGGTGCCTTTTGTTTACTGCTTTTGAATGGGAATGTTTACCTCCGAGATGCTGTGCCACTAAGCATAGCATGTCCATTGCATGTAAGTCACTACGTAAGCTACACAAGGATATGTTCTTAGGAAGCCACACCTGGACTTGATTTAGATGAATCTGACCTTGAGACTGAATCAGGTTCTTGACTTTTTAAATTGTACTAAATATATATGGGAGCTCTGGTATGGCACTGCAGGTTAATGCGCTGGACTGCAAGGTCGGTTTGAAACGCAAGATACACGATTCAAGCTCACCAACCACTCTTCAGAAACCCTATACAGGGTTGCTATGAAGTCAGAATCAACTTGACAGCACTTAACAACAACAATTTTGCATTGTCCCTGAATGATGTTATAAATTTTGGCAGAATAAAGGTTCTGCACCCATTTTCGAGTTGTGGTGTATCACTGAAGGATAATGCACTGGACTGCAAGGTCAGTGGTTCAAACCCACCTACTACTCCTCAGAAACACTATACAGGGTCGCTATGGATCAGAATGGACTATATGGCATTTAACAGCAAACAAATGTATATGTAACAAGGCATTTGCCATTTCAACATTCTTTACATGGATAGTTTAATGATATTAGCTTATGTTGATCATGTGGTTCAATCATCATCCTTACTCTATACTCACATTTTCCCGTCAGGATCTTGAGTTTTAAAGGCAAAATGATAGCTTAAAATACAAGACCTATCATAGTCCATGTCTTGGCTTCTTTTGTTCTTGACACCTAAGCCATTTACTTAGCTGACAGCTTCAGGAATGGAACTAGCTCCCTTGGAGCAGGAATGAAGTTTATGTTTGCCCAGTACCTAGATCCAGTCCTTGAATTTACCAGGCACAGATCACATGCTTGGTGATAATGAAAACTATGATAAAAGTCATGTGCCCTTCCTTCCCTCTCCTAATACGAAACATAAGGAATCTGCTCCTCCTGGCCACCGAATTCTTAGTTCCAATGCTGTGAATAATCGCGAATGATTCAACAACTATATATGCCAGACAAATCATGTCTATTCTAGAATGTCAGAGTTGGAAGAGACTTAGAAGTCCAGCAGTTCAGTCCCTTTATTTTACAGACGATGATATTGAGGTTTTATTGGTCAGTGGGATGATTCACCACAAGGTGGTTAAGTGACCTACTGAAGTCATGTAAATAATGACAGCCAACATGAGAAAATTCTCCTGTTACTCCTTTCTTGAGAGACTGTCACTTGTAAGGCATGTGCTAGTTTCTTCCCTTCACGGCTAGAAGACGTTCACTAGGATCAGGAAGCAGAGGGGCATTCAGGATCAGGAAGAAGTTCTAGAAAACGTTTGATGAGTTGGGTTGTTGAAACCATTGCCATTGGCACCGACTGTCTATTAGTTTGGATCATTTATGCTAGCTAGCGGTATACTACGATCACAGATAATCTAGGATTGGCTAAACTGGCTGTTTTCCAAACAGAATATTTGCCTTGGCCAAATGGCTACCTTCCAATGGCACAAACTTCATTGAATTAAAAAATTACAGGAATCCTTCTTACCAGCTGTGCTCTGGCCTCTTTGCCTTCCCCCTAAGTCCACCACTCTCTCTCTCAAGCAAGATGGAACTCAAATTCGAACTCCTCCTGCTTTGCAAAGCCTTCTTTTGAGCTCTCTCTACATACAGCTCAATGTGATCTTGGCATCCTCCATCAAAAATGTCCCCACTTTTGGCACTATGCCTATTGTTGCATAACTCCTGATGTGAGGGATGTTGTCCATTTCCAAGAACATTAAGAACTTTCTTGATATTCTTGGAAAAGTTGCACAAAGGAACCCTAAGCCTTCTGGGATTGCAAGATGTGGAAATGTGGAGTCTCCCATCTTCATCACTTTCTTTTCTGTCCAATATTTAATAATGACTTGTTTTAGAGCCTAGAAGACAAGGGTGTATTTGGTGAGTAACTCTATGTAGTTCCTGACTTAGTATCAAGCACTCAAGATAATATCATCTTTTGAGGATAAGGCACAAATCAATTAACTAAATTCTAGGAATATTGTTAAATTTTGGACACTTGAGTGTTTGTATACTAGGTATGTTGTTGTTAAGTGCCTTTGAGTTGGTTTTGACTCATAGTGACCCTGTATAGGGTTTCCAAGGCTGTAAATCTTTGTGGGAGCACGAGGACTCATCTTTCTTCCACGAAGCCGCTGGTATGCTCGAACCACCAATGGTTGGCATTCTAGTGCTTATCCTACAGATAAGCTGCACCTCCTAAATATTAAGTCGGTAGAGATTTTTCCTTAGGAAGTGTCTAAGATGAAAAAGTATCCTACTCAAATGAGTGACACATTAACATGAATTGATAATAACAAATAGGAAAAAACTTTTAAAAGGTATTTTGGAGGCATTTTGGAGCACTAGAGAAAGTAGTACTGGCACAATGGTTAAGTGTTTGACTGATAACTGAAAGGTCAGAGGTTCCAATAGGTCAGCTGATCCATGGGAGAACAAACCTGGTTAGAGATCTAGTCCTGTGAAGACAGCAGCCTGAAGAATCGTCTGAGGAAGTTTGATTCTGTTGCACAGGGTCACTATGAGTCAAAAAGCCCTGATAGCACTCAACAATCATCAGAGAAGGGGTGGTCATATGGAAAATAACATCATTTGAATAACAGCTTATGCTAAAATGCTAAATTTGATAGCAAAACAACAACAACAACAACAAAAAACAATGCCTCTAGAATTCTGTATTTTCCAAAGACAACACAATACTCAAATGTAAAAGAATGAGGTATTTCATTTACAGAGATGGAAAATACTTTCTCATTTTCAATCCTTGCTCTTTTTTGTAGGGGGTGTAAATCAAGATGAATGAGTGGTAAGGTATACCCAATAGCACATCATTAAAATCTAGAAGACATGCCTGTACGACTTCAAAAATAAAACATTTCAAGTCTAAGAGCACGGTGCACCCACAGAAGCCTTCTAAAGGGCAGAGTCCTTACCAGGATCACCTTTAGCCAGTTTTCAAACATGCAGTTCGCATCAAGGGAGACTCACAAGGAAAGGAGAGATGGGGACATCAGATGCGTTTAGAATTGCCCAATTTATTTAAAGAAGGGACATGAAGGTGGAAAAAATCTATGCCTGCACCTCCCATACCCCATGTTACTGGTCACTCCAGAACAAACTAGTCACCAAGAGCATTTTTAGCAGATGAGATAACCACATTCCAAAACTGCCACAAAATGTACAAATTACTGTGATTAAAGGATTGTTTCCACAGAGTCCTAGTTCTTTCAAAGCTCTTATTCATCTCACTGAGTAGAAGGACAACAGCACTGGACTCCTGCTGGCCTTCTACTAGTCACGTTTCCAAAGTACAGCAAAGCTAGATGAGGGGCCCACACAAGAGATTTAGCGATTAGACAATAGTGAGAGAGAGCAGCAGCCAGTATGCTGAGTCAAAGAAAAAACAGCACTGGCTACAAACAGGGAGGCAGGTGTGGGCTCATGAGGTACTTAAGCAGCCTGTTCTCACAGCCCTACCCCAGACAGAGAGCTGAGCTTCCTGTAGGCAGGCAACGCGACCAACATCTTTACACTTGACCTCCTGTCTTCAGTGGTTCCTTATCCCAGCATTCCCTGTTGTATGTTTTACACTAGTGCCTCTCTGAAAGTTAAAGATTTTATGCAAGTAAAAGGGGTGAGGGGGAAATGTGATAAAATAAGCCAGAATGAACAGTTGTATGTGTAGGGTTCTCTACACTTTTCCTCAGGAACACTGTACAGGATCACTATGAGTCAGAACCCACAGAACAGCACCTAATCACAATGATTTTTTAGAGTCCTTGGGTAGTACAAATGGTTAAGTACTCAGCTGCTAACTGAAAGGTTGGAGCTTTTGAGTGTGCCCAGAGGCATCTGGTGTGGCGCTGTGGGATAAGTACTCGATGGCAATGTCTGTTTGAATTGCAAAGTCAGTGGTTCAAATCCACCAGCTGCTCCTCAAAAACCCTCTACAGAGGGAATTCAGCTGCAGAAGGGTATAGGACAGTGTCTCACTCCATCTGCCCAGGGCCCATTGGCGATCACATGACCCTGATGGCAGCCAGGTGAGTTCCCTGGACACGATGCTGCTTCTCCTGCGACTCTACTTGTGGCCATTATTTATTTTTTTATTAACAGCTTCACTGAAATATAATTTGCAAACCGTACAATTCACCCATTTAAAATGTACAATTTAATGGTTATTAGTGTACTCAAAAGTTGTGCAGCCATCCCATAATCTGCTTTAGAACATTTTTATCACCTTAAACAGAAATGCAGACCTTTTTGCTATCACATCTTAATCCCATCCCTTTGAGCCCTAAGCAACCACTAATCTAATTTCTGTCTCTATAGTTAGTTGCCACTGAGTCTGCTCCCATTCACAGCAACCCCATGCACCACAGAACCCAACACTGCCTAGTCACATGCCATCCTTACAACTGTTGTGATGTTTGAGCCCATTGTCTCTGTGGAATTACCTATTCTAAACATTGCATATAAATGGAATCATGTGCTCTTTTTTGTGGTTGGATTCTTATACCCACTATAACGTTTTCAAGAGTCACCCATGTTGTAGCATTTATCAGTAAGTCATTCCTTCTTGATGGAGGTGGTTATGTGCTGTGTAGTTGGTTCCGACTCATAGTGAACCTGTACAGGGTTTCCGAGGCTGGACATCTTTATGGGAGCAGAAAACCTCATGTTTCTCAGTTGGTAGTTTCAAACTGCTGACCTTAAGGTTAGCAGCCTGACTTGTAACTACTACGCTATCAGAGCTGCTTTCATTTCTGAAAGACCTGAAAACTAGCCATCTGTATGAATATATCACATTTTGTTAATCTGTTCATCAGTTAATGGACATTTGGGTTGTTTCTACCATTTGGTGATTATAGCAATGGTGCTGTGAACATTCATGTACATGTTTTTGTGGAAACATATGCTTTCATTTCTCTTGGTTATATACTTTGGAGTGAATCGAATGGTAAGTCAATGTTTAACTTTTTTGAGGAACTGCATGACTGTTTTTCCAAAGGCTCTGTTTCATTGTACATCCTGCCCCACAGTATGTGAGGATTCTGATTTCTCCTTGTCTTCTTTGGCACTTATTATTTGACTTTTCAATTACAGCCATCCTGGTGGGTGTGAAGTGGTATCTCACTGTAGTTTCGATTTATATTTGTCTGATGACTCATGATGTTGAGCATCTCTTGTGTATGTGTGTGTGCGTGCTTATTGACCATTAGTGATCTTCTTTATAGAAATGTGTACTCAAATCATTTTTCAAAATTGTTTTGGATTGTGTTTTTATTATAGATGTATGACAGCTCTTTATATATTGTAGATGTTGTTAAGTGCTGTTGTTAAGTGGATTCCGACCCATAGAGACCCTGTATAGGGTTTTCAAGAAGCACCTGGTGAGCTTGAACCACGACCTTGCAGTTCAAAAGACTTTGTAGTCTGACGCATTAGCCCACAGTGCCACACCAGGACTCCATATTGTAGATACAAATCCTTTATTAGATATATGATTCACAAATACTTTCTCCTATTCTTAAGGTTGTCTTTTCCCTCTCTTGATAGTATCCTTTGAAGCACAGAAGGTTTTAAATTTTGATGAAGTCCATTTTATCTAGTTTTTCTTTTGTTGCTTGTGTTTTTGGTGTCATAGCTTACAAAACATTGTCAAATGCCAGGTCAGAGATACTTATCCCTATGTTTGCCTTTAGAAGTTTTTAGGTCTCTGGTCTATTTTGAGTTAGTTTTTGAAGATGATGTGAGGTAGGTATTCAACTTCATTCTTTTGCATGCAGATATCCAATTGTCCTAGCACCATTATTGAGAAGATTACTCTTTCTACCTTGACTTGTTGGAGAACCCTTGTTGACAATTAGTTGATCATAGATATAGGTTTACTTCTGAACTCTCAGTCTATTTCACTGACCCATATGTCTATCTTTATGCAAGTGCCAAGCTGCATTTTTCAAGCTGAGGGAATTGAAAAAATTCAAGCCTCGATTTACAATATTGAAGAATTCTATGGGCAAAATATTAACTGTTGTAAAAAACATCAAAAGAAGATGAAAGGAATACACTGAGTCACTGTACCACAAAGAAATGGTCCATGTTCAACCATTTCAGTAGGGAGCATATGACCAAGAGACAATGATACTGAAGGAAGAAGTCCACGGTATACTAAAGGCATTAGCAAAGGAAAAGGCTCTAGGAATTGATGGCATACAAAGTGAGATCTTTCAACAAACTTATGCGGTACTGGAGGCACTCATCAAATATGGTGACAACTACCTGGCCAACTGACTGGAAGAGATCCATATCTGTGCCCATTCCAAAGAGAGGTGACCCAACAGAATGTGGAAATTATTGGACAATACAATTAATATTGTATACAAGTAAAGCATTGCTAAAGATAATACAAAACCAGATGCAACCATACAATGACAGAGAACTTTCAGAGGTCCAAGCTGGATTTAGAAGAGGACATGGAATGAAGGATAGCATTGCTGATGTCCAATGACTCTTGGCTGAAAGCAGGGAACACCACAAAGATCTTTACCTGTGTTTTAGTGACTAGGCAAAGACTTTTGATTGTGTGGATCATCACAAGCTATGGACAACATTGTGGAGAATGAGTATTCTGGAACACTTAATTGTTCTCATGAGGAATCTGTACATGGACCAAGAGGCAGTTGTTTGAACAGGACAAGGGAACACAGAATGGTTTAAAATTAGGAAAGGTGTACACGAGGGTTGTATTCTTTCACCATACTTTTTCAATCTGTATGCTGAGCAAATAATTCGAGAGGCTGGATTATATGAAGTAATAGGTGGCATCAGCATTGGAGAAAGACTCATGAGCAGCCTGTGATATGGAGATGATACCACCTTGCTTGCTGAAACGAAGAGGACCTAAATTACTTATTGATGAAGATCAAAGACCACAGCCTTTGGTATTGGTTTCACCTCAATGCAAAGAAAACAAATATTCTCACCAGTAGACCAATAAACAACATCCATATCAATGGAGAAAAGATTCAAGTTGTCAAAGACCTCAATTTGCTCAGATCATCTATCAACACTCATGGAAGCAGCAGTCAAGAAATCCAACGACGTATTGAATTAGGCAAATCTGCTACACATTATCTCTTGAAAGTGTTGAATAGCAAAGATGTCAGTTTGAGGACTAACATGTGTCTGACCCAAACCATGGTATTTTCAATGACCTTACATGCATGCGAAAGTCAGACAGTGAATAAGAAGACCATAGATGAATTGACATGTTTGAGTTATGGTGTTGGAAGAGAATGTTAAAAGTATCATGGACTGCCAAAAGAACAAACAAATCTGTGTTGGAGAAAGTACAGTTAGAATGCTCCTTGGAAGACAAGATAGCCAAACTTTGTGTCTCATTCTTCAGACATATTATCAGGAGGGACAAGTCCCTAGAGAAGGATTGGTAAAGTGGAGGGTATAAAAAAAGAGAAAGACCCCCAATGAGATATATTGGCACAGTGGCAGCGGTAATGGGCTTAAACTTAGCAATGATTGTTAGGTTGGTGTAAGATTGGGCAGTATTTCAATCTGTTATACATTGGGTCACTATGAGTCAGTACCAACTTGATGGCACCTAACAACAACATGTCTATCTTTATGCCAGTACCAAACTGTCTTGATTACTGTTGTATTGTAGTACATTTTCAAACTGGGAAGTATATGTATTTACTTTTGTTCTTAGTCTTCAAGATTGTTTTGGCTTGTAGGGTGTGTCTTATATTTCCATATGAATTTTAGGATTAGCTAATTAATTTCTATAAATAAGCCAGATGACATTGGAATAGGAAATGCATTGAATTTATGGAACAATTTGGAAATTATTACCATCTGTTATTTAATTTTTAAAGCTGTCCAACCCATGAACATTTGATATCTTTCTATTAAAATCTTCAATTTTTTTTTTGCTTTGCTTTTCCCCTGAGGCTTCTGGATAGTGCAAATCATTTGCACTCAGCTACTAACCAAAAAGGTTTAAACTCACCCAATTTTGTCACAGAAGAAAGGTCTGGCAATGTACTTCCCTAAAGAGTACAGCCCTGAAAACCCAATGGAACTCAGTTCTACTTTGTAACACATGAGAGTGCCATGAGTGGAAATTGTATTAATGGCAATGAATTTAGTTTGGTTTTTCAGTTTTACCTTTTTCAACAATGCTTTGTCATTTTCAGGGCACAAGTCTTACATTTCCTTTGCTAAATGTATTCCAAAGTATTTTATTCTTTTTGGTGCTACTGTACGTGGAATTGTTTTTTATTTTCTTTTTTGAATTATTCATTGCAAGTACATAAGAATAAAGAATATAATTGATTTTTGTATATTGATCTTGTATCTTGCAGCCTTGTTGAACTTGTTTATCATTAATTCTAACAGTTTCTTAGAGGACTCTTTAAATTTTTCTATATTTAAGAACAATCATGCCCTCTGTGAATACATGCAGGTTTTCTTATTCTTTTCTATCTGGATGCCTTTTATGCTACTGACTTTTTAATACCAAGAGCAGAACTTGACATTTATTCCTATCCCTCACTTGAGTCCTCCTATTTTTAACCCATAGTTTAGTTCTCTTATTTTGGATAGTGTCTTCTAACACATTTTGTTTATAATTCATATTTCTATCACAGCACCTAGCACAAGGTCTGGTTTCTGTATTCAATGTGTGTGTAAAATTTAAATGGTGGATTGGGTCTGCTCTTTGGTAGACATGTCATCTTCTATGTCTTTCATTGATGCAAATATTAAGCACTTATAGATCCAGTAAAATGTCGAGGGCCCTCAGATATCAACAGTAGAGTCACTGGCTCCCAGACCTACCCTTACATAGCACCAGTATGCCACATTGGAGATGGGCTGTCAGGGAACAAGAAGGAGCGTCGTTGGCTCAGACACAGGCCTTGTGGGCATTAACACCAGAGGAAAAATGTGAGGCATCTTCACCTGGCTTGGGCAGCAGATGGCACTGAAGAAACCCAGGAGAGGAGGAACACAGCTGTCATGAGATGAGGTGAGAGACCTTGGTCACGTGCAAACGTGAAATGCTGTCTGTGGGGGTGTGAAGAGAAACTTCCAGGGGACTGGAGACCCCAGAATAAGAGGTCAAATGCAAAAGACATTTCATCTCAGGCTGCTGTGGTCCAGGAAAACTTGAGCTAGACGTGCACAGGTTACCCCAATGTCCACGTTTTTCTTTGCGTATACCTTTCTCTCAAGATGTCACCTCGTTTTTCTTTTTTCCACTAATCTTAAATCCCTACACTGCCTACTCTGCTTCTCCAAATCCCACACAATCCAGAATTCATTACATTTTGGCTTTTGTACCCACCTACTGAAGGAGATCTACCAAGAGTCCCTCAAATTCCTGTCACAGCACACTTCGTTTGTCACATAATCACAGCACGGTGGAAGTCAATGGGGAGGCAGAGCCTTCAACATTCAGACCAACTGTTTCCAATGACTGAGTTGGCTCCCATAGTTATAGCAAAATAGGATTGCTCACATGGATTAAGCATATATTCTGCTCAGGCACTAGTTTAAGCTTCTCTCTCTCTCTCTCTCTCTCTCTCTCTCTCACACACACACACCACACATTGAGGACTCACCAAACCCTATGAGAAGTTAAGTAACGTCCCTCTTTTCTCTTGAGTGCCAGCGTTGGGGCCCTCAATCCCTATACTGTTCTTCCCTCTGTCCACACTAACTCAAGAGAATGCATTTAGATAAAAGAGAGCCTGAGATGGTTGTTGCTATGTGTTGGCAAGTGTCATCTGGCGATACGACATGACAGAATAAAACTGCCCTATAGGGCTTCAAACCCTGTACAGGGTCGCTATGGGTCGGACCCGACTCGATGGCACTTTAACAACAACAACAACATAGGGCTTCAAAGGCTATATTCTTTCTCCTGTGGAGCCACTGGTGGGTTCCAACCACTGACCTTTTGGTTAGCAGTCAAGCGCTTAACCATTGTGCTACCAGGACTCATTGAGGTGGTCATAAGGTAAATCAATACATTTTTATGAGAAAATCTTGCTTGGAGAGAAACTATTCATTGTGCTCCAAGTCTAAAGTCAATAGAAGCACATAATAATGGTAAATTACCAACATTTCACACTGAACCTAGACTGCTGAATATAAATTTAGTTAATTGATTATGTGACTAAGATGAATGAAAGCCTGGATAAATATAGATTTATGCTTCAGGAGCCCATCTTTGTGTTTTCTGGATTTCTCTGCTCAGAAAACTAACAAATTTAGGATTTCCATTTGGATTTACTCAGCTCAATTAAATTATTTAGGAAGTTCTGCTTCTGCAAAGATTAATAGCCTCGGAATTTACAGGGTCACTATGAGTCAGAACCGACTAGACAGCACTTAACAACAACAAATGATATACCAAATTTACAAAACCGTCACCATGTTAAAGTTGCTGTTAGATAGAGTCACAAAAGAAAACTCCCAAACTGGAGTTTTACATCTTTATCTTTAAGTGTCTAGCCAGTGGAACGCAGGCAGGCTTGCACGAGGAGGCCCAGCAGCCAAATCCAACTCCTCCATGGGGCAGCAGCTGGATTACACTAAAAATGTAAAACTGCTCATTCTACACCGACTCCTTTCTGCAATCTTGGTAAGTTCCTCAGTGACAGGAGCCAGCCTGCCAAAATATCAGCATCAGGATTGGGTCCAAGGTAAACACCCTGCATTGTGCGGCTGACGCACTGAATTAGTGTCACACTGCTACCCGCCAGCCTTGCTCCACAACGACTTTTCAGATCCAAGAAAAACAGATCTGTCAGCATGAAAATTGGTGCATTTGTCAAATAAAGAAGTCGATGCAGTTTAAGTCCATTGTCATTAGCCAAGCCTGAGGAACATCTTAAAGAATTGCAGGCTTCTGACAGACCCTTTGCTTGGAGCTCACCAGACCTTACTTTTGATCCCCAGTGTCCCAGGCAGAGGACCTGGGTGGCGAGGAAGGGATGATTATATGAGGCTACCACTCAGTCGGAGGTCCTGGTGTGGCGCTGTGGGATAAAGCACTGGATCGCAAGGTCAGTTGGAACCACAGGGTCAGTGGTTCAAGCTCACTAGCTGCTCCTCAGAAACTCTATACAGTCAGAACTGACTCCACAATACTTAACGACAATAATACCAACCATTCAGTCAATTCTAGCCAGGGCTCCTAACCGCTGGTCTAAGGCAGGCTCAGAACCCAAAATTGCTCCATACATTAAACAGTGAGACGTTTCATCAATAGTGACAGCTTCCCTGTGGCTGTGTGAGGCCAGACCCCCAGTTAGAGTCAACAGTGAGTTCACTGTTGCCAATCCTTTCACTTTCTTGTCATTTCCCTCTCCTGGTACCCGAGCACTCATGCTTCTTAACTTTTCTATAATGTTTTTACATATTTCCTCACCCTGTCATCTTTACCAGGAGACTCGGTGACACAGCAGATTAAGCATTGGGTTGGTTACTAAAAAAAGGCTGGTGGTTGGAGCCCATCAGTCACTCTGTGGGAGAGATGAGGCAGTCTGCTTCTGTAAAGATTTACAGCCTTGGGAACTCTATGGGGGCAGTTCTACTCTGCCCTATAGGGCTGTGTGAGTCAGAATCCACTTGACAGCATTGGGTTTGGTTTGATCTGGTCCCCTCTTTACCCTGTAGCCCACCTCTGCTCTGCATTCCATTCCTCTCCACATTACCATATAACTGAATGTTGATGAACTATTGGTGACTTGTTGCTGCTCTTATGTGCCTTTAAGTTGGTTCTGACTCACAGCGACCCTGTGTAGGGTTTCTGAGGAGTGGCTGGTAGGGTTGAACTGCTGACCTTGTGGTTAGCAGTCCAGTGCTTATCCTCCAGCACTGCACCGGAAGTCTATTGGCGACTAGAGAGTCAACTTAGTAAGTTTTCATTTGTCTTTTATTTTAGTGTGACAAAATAAACGTAACAAATGGAGTTCTGGTGTGGCGCTGTAGGATACGCACTGGGCCACAAGGTCGGTTTGAACCATGAGGTTGGTGGTTCAAACCCACCAGCCACTCCTCAGAAATCCTATGCAGGGTCACTATGAGTCAGAAATGACTCAATGGCACTTAATAACAACTACCACAACAACATACTTAACATTCAGTGCAAGATTAAGTCCAGGAGCTAGCTATGTAAGATATGCATATGTTCAACAGAGGTGTGAACAATGTATTGTGGATGTAGGGGTAAAAAATGTGTGGATTATGGTAGTAGATGTTCTGACCCCCGGTAGAGAGTGTCATGGACGGTGCATGAGGTGGGTTTGGGATGTCCTGTGATGTCAGGGGTGTCTGCAGTCTGGGAAAGGCAGAGGGAACTACACATAGAAGCTGAGGATGGAAAAGGAGGGCTTGCTGTGCTAAAAGTGTTAACATGAAAGCGTAGGGTTGGAAAGACACTGACGGGAACTGAACTGGGGAGGCCTCTCCAGGCAGTGCTATAGGAGACTACTTGATAGCAGCAAGAAGTACAATAGAAGACCTTAAGAATGGAGATAGCACAGCACTGACACAATGACAAAGTTCAAAAGGGTTCGGAAAGAAGGAGGAATACAGGAATATATGGACTCCTGGTGTGGTGTTATAGGATCAGCACTGCACTGCAAACCGCAAGGGGGGCAGTTCAAACCCACCGACCACTCCTCAGGAAACCTATACAGGGTCATTATGAGTCAGAACCAAATCGACGGCACTTAGCAACAACAATAGAAATATAGATAGGAAGCATAATCAATGAGATGAAACAAAACGTGTATGAATTGTTCAATGGAAAACTGATTTGCTCTGAAAACTTTTACCCAACTCACAATTAAAAGTTTTCTTTTAAATAGAGACATACAAGTGAAAAATGGTTAGATTGTAAAGAGAGGCCAGTGTATACAATCCAGGGGGAGAATTGGTGAAAACCAATAACTAGTTCAGTTTTGGAGAACTAAAGGGAAGAGGAGATTCTGGAATTAGGTGAGTTAGTCCTGTCTTGATGACTCTTGATATCTTTAATTCAGGTAGGGAAATATAAGGGAAGGAACTAGAAACATAGAGTTAAATTGGAGGTACATTTCACAGAAGGCACTAACTGAGGCAGAGTGTTTAGAGAGGTACATTACTTAAACTTTCTCCTTTTGAGTTCTCTCATCTATAAAATGGGGATAATAATGCTGCTTCACCTCTAGAATTCTGCGAGAATTAAATGATACGTTCGAATAAGAAGCCTTACATGTAACCCGCCAAATAAACCAAACCTACTGCCATCAAGTCGATTCTGACTCACAGTGACCCTAATAAACAGGGTTTCCTAGACTGTCAGTCTTTCCAGGATCAGACAGCCTTGTCTTTCTCCCATGGAGCTGCTGTTAGCAGCTCCAATGCCTCATCCGCAGCACCACTAGGACTCCTTTGACATCTAAGAAATGCTGTCATTGTTGGTATAGGGCCATCTCAGTGGAAATGAGAGTTTGAAGTTTAACAGGTTGAGTGAGATGGGAAGATTTACAAGTTGTTGTTGCTGGGTGTTGACAAGTCTGAAATCTTTTAGCGAGAGGGGGTAGAAGGCAATGAGAAAAGAGCTACTAGTCAAGGATTTGCAGATTTGTTGTAAACTGTTACAGAGAGACCTGCCCATCTCAACAGATCCTGCGTGGACTGCTCCATGAACTGTCCATTCATGGGCAATCAGGGAGCTAGTTGTTTTATTTTTTTGCCACATGGCCACATTCTACTACCTGATTCTTCCATTTATTCAGAAAGCAGTTTCTTCCTTCCTTTTTTTCTGTCTTCCTTTCTTCCCTTATAGGGGGGACTCCAGATCTGATAGGACTAGGAAAGAGATTTTTGTACAGCCAGGTGCAAGGAAAATCCTTATGTCTTTGGCAAAATGATTTTTGTCCCTTTTTCCACATAGAAGAGACCTTTTGTGTAATCCATAATCCCTAGAAGCCTAGCATTGAGATGGAATTGGAAAGAAACCCCTAGTAGGAAGGGGAGGATGAGGTTAGGAGAGTTAAAGTATAAAGTAGAGCAGACTCTCAAGTTGTAGGCCACCTGTCTCTCACAGTATAGGTGCCCAGGGCTCCCCTACAAAGATTCTGATTCAGAATATTTTCACAAGTGTTTCTATCAGCATCAAAGTTTGCTGATCAAAGGACTTGTGGGTTTGGTTCTAGAGGCTATGATCCCTAACAGTGAATCAGAAATAAAGACAAGAACTTTCTATCTCTAGCGAGACTAAAGGAGGGTTATTGCTGTTAAGTGTCATCAAGTTGGTTCTGACTTATAGCGACCCTGTACAGGGATTCTGAGGATGGCTAGTGAGCTTGAACCACCAACCTTGTTGTTCAAACCGACCTTGCAGTCCAGTGCATCAACCCAAGTTAGAAATCTCATTCTTTCTAAAAATGATGATTTTGTTTTGTCCTATGGCTATTTAGGAGTCCTGGTGTGGCACTGTGGGTTAATGTGCTATAAATCCTTTCTTGCAATTTATCAAGAAGGTTTTTCTTGTACTCTCTACCACAGGCTAGAGTCTTACTGCAAATGGACTGATGATGGCGATTCACAGGCATGCTCTGTGTCTGTCTGAGTTTCGTCTGCTTTTCAGAAGTGTGCTAAAATTAGATTCTAGGAGTCAGGTATATATATATATATATATATATATATATATATACTTAATTTGTTATTGTTGTTGTCAAGTGCCGTCAAGTCATTTCTGACTCATAGCGACCCTATATTGGACTTCCGAGGAGCTGCTGGTTGAGATTGAACTGTCAACCTTGTGGTTCAAACTGACCTTGTAGACCTGCACTTATCCTATAGCACCACACCAGGATTCTTAATTAGTCCTCAATAAAGCAGGTATAACTCCAGTTTTATAGATGAGAGAGCTGGGATTGAGAGAGGTTATGAAACTTGCCCAAAGAAACACAGCTACTGAAAGTGTATAGATGGAAATTCAAATCCAGGTCTTCGTGACTCCGAAACTTAACGTTCTTTCTTTTATGTTACAATGCCTGGCCTCTTGCTGAGGTTCCATTTGAGTTCACATTTGAAATTCTACAGCAAATGGTCCAGCAGCTAGATTTGTTTCCCTCAGTGCCCGAGGTACCTGGATCAGGCTTCCCTCTCTTCCTTCTCCCCAGACCCCAGTGTGCCCAAGCCCACCCAAGTCATGCCAGTAGCAAGTTCTGGCAGGTGGATGCCTCCTACACTTTAAGTCCTCACTCACCACCTTCCACATACGTAGAGGCAGTGTTACTATGAAGCTGATGAGGCTCAAGCTTCATGGTCTGTCACTTACATGGGCCCCTTGAGAGAGTCTTAGTAATATGGCCACAGACTTTGAACACCGACTTCCTCTCCATCATACTTCCTTCTAGTTGGGTGGTGCTGGAGTGACTAGGAGCATTTTTAGGGTTTGACTAAGTGGAACATTTAGTCTGGGATTCATGTTGCTGCTATTGTTAAATGCCAGCAAGTCAGTTCATATGCAAAGTGACCCTGTATAGGGTTTCTGAGGAGCAGCTGGTGAGTCTGAACCGCTAACCTTGAGATTAGCAGTCCAGTGCTTATCTTACAGTGCCACACCTGAGTTTTGAGGGATATTTTTATACATTTATGTGGTTCTTAGTTGCTTCTGTCTGTGCTTAAGTTATTGCTAGTGGTCTGGGTTTAGGAACTGTGTCCAGCAATACATTTCTGCTCACTCTGTCATGTGACCTGGTGTTGCGACGTAACTGTGATATGAGCATGCCCTGTGTGGCATGCAGCACTAGAAGATTTAGTATTGAAACCGAAGCAAGGTTTGAAAATATGGACACACATGTAGGTCTGTGGAGGTGGGAAATTCTTACAAATCTCATAGTTCATACGTGCAAGAAGCATGATGGAGTTTCCCAGGTTTAACACCAGTCCTAACAATTTACATGCTGTGAACAAAGACAAGGTGCAAGACTGAAAGAATCTTTACTAAACTATCAATAATAAGATAAATTTCAGCCAATCATGCTTGAGGAAAGATGAAATAATCTTTGCATTCTCTCTATGAAAAGTTAGTATTATAAAGTGTTTATACAAAGCAGTGATTAAAGAGGAGGCAGCAAAAAATTTAGGGAAAAAGTATTATAGAGATTTGTTCAACAGTTAATTGATTACAGTGTTAGGCAATTTTCTGAATATTGTTATTAGATGCTTTTTAAATTTATAACTTGCTGTGATTGACTTATTTCTCAGTATTTGCACACACATTCAATTTCATATCTAGTTTTGAATACATAACTTCGCCTTCTTTTTCTTCAAGTTGTTGCTGGTAAGTTTTGTCAGCACCAACTAATAGTGATCCTATGAAGGGTTTCTGAGTTGCGGCTGGTGAGTTTCAACCACTGATCTTGCAGTTTAAAGCAACCTTGCAGTCCTATGCATTATCCTGCAGTGTCGCAGAGAATCCCTAAAATTGTACAAGCTCCAGGCTGCCCCAAACCTGGATCTTCCTTCACAAATCCCACCCCTAGCTAGATCTTGTGAAGACAGTACTGTTCTTTTTCTTTTCTTCCTGCTGTTGTTACTGTTGCAATTTTTCTCTTTCTTCCAACAAGCTAAATTACTCAAATGAAAAAGCAAACCCTTGTTCTTTGCAGAAAGAGTTCTGGTAGCACCAGGAGATAATCGTTGGTCAGCTAACCAGAAAGTCAGTAGCTCAAACCCACCAGCTGTTCCATGGGAGAAAGATGAGGCTGTCTGCTTCAGTACAGATTTACACTCTCAGAAGCCCTGAGAGCTGCTCTGACTTCGGGGGTTGCTATGAGTCGGATCTACTCGATGGTAGTGGATGGAAGCTTTGCCTAGCTGGTTCCAGATGCAAACCAGGGTCACCTACCCAGGATCAGTTCGTATTTAAGCAGATTGGGTGACATGAGAGATTGAAAGGGTCAGAAAACCTTTTCATGCAGACCACAAAATTAGAGAAGAATGCAAATGTGTTTCTAAATATCTACTAATTATACAATAAAACATATGCAATTTAATTTTTGCATACTTTAGAACAGCCCTGGAATACAAACAAAGATTCAAACCTCAATAAGTCCACCAATATTTTCCTTGCTAAAAACACACCCATAGAAATTACATGTAATATTCACAGAGGGTAGGAAAATAATTTTAATGAAACATATTTGATTATCTTACTTAAGAAACTATTTGGCCAAAATTTCCTAAAATAGCCATACAAATGCAAGGCTTTCTTCTGGAGACGATTTCCCCTACTATTTGATTTACTCATTTTCAGGTTAAATGAATAGAAGGATGAATGGAAAATAACATTAATTTGGGCATTGAAATTTGATTAATGGTGGAAGAATCAGCATTGTTTTTACCGATGATTAAAGTGAACAAATGAAGGGAAAATTCTAAATAATATTTTTTACATTAAATTGTGATGAAGCAGGCCTATAATAAAACAAATATTCTGAAACCGCAAATGGAAGGAGAAAACAATGAAACCTACAAACTTTTAAAACTATATGAAAAATTTTTATATCCAATATGCGTTAAATTCACGGGGATTGGTATGTTAAGAGGGCTGGTGTGGCGCAAAGAGCCTTTATATACAGTATGTACATGGTAAATTCATGGGGATTGGTATGAGGTAAGGAAGCTATCTGAATGATGAGAACTGGGTTTTCTTCTATACCGGAGACACTTCTCATAAGTCTCAGTTTGTGTGTTCAGGCAGAAGGGCTTTAACACATCTTTATCAGCCCTGAATGTCTACACAGAGGGATGCAGGTTTCCATAACCGAGGAGAGTTTAAAATGAGAACTAGGTAACTTCATGAATAGGAGCCATATCAAAAGCTGAGAAATAACAGTGCATACCACAAGAGTGCTTCCCTCCCCAGTGTTTGGTCTGGGCCCACATACAGCTGGCTCCTCCGCTCCTCCGCTCCTCCTTTAGTGTGGTTATGTTCACTTGCTGTGTGGTGTAGACATTTTCTTCCAGCTGTCTCCCACTTGCCATTCCTTCTCAAGTTACCTGCCTGTGATTCCTTCCATTTACATTCTTCCTGTTACCATCCTGATTGTGATCTTTATCTTTAAACTTTGGATGCATTATCCTAAATAGAATATTCCCTCTTTGCCTCCACCATCACCCCATCAGCCCTCTCAAATACTTTTTCTTCTCTTACATTCTACCTCTAGTCTGACAAGCTAAAATGCAATGGACAAATTCATTGTTTTTTGATGTAAGAGATGCAATTACCTCCACCACAGAAAGGGAGAGAAAAGCTGCAAGTGTGTCTTCTCCACAGTGTGATATTGTTGTTATTAAATGCCATTGAGTTGGTTCTGGCTCACAGTGACCCTGTATTGGGTTTCTAAGGAGTGGCCGGTGGGTTGGAGCAGTCCAGTGTTCATGCTACATCACCATACCAGGCTCTCACCACTACTACTGATCAACTCTAAAGATCTGTCCAACATACCAGATTGCCAGATCAAAATGTCATGACAATTCCATCAATATGAGAATGTCCAAATCAATTGGGCTAAACCATTTTATGCATTATTAAAAATAACTGAGGTGTGTCTTTAAGCATGAAAAATGGATGAACCTCCAAGATGTATCACTAACCGAAAAAAAAAAAAAAAAGAAGTTTCAGAATGATATTGTAATTCTTGCTGCTTAGTGCCATTGAGTTGGTTCCAATCCATAGGGACCCTGTATGGCGTTTCCGAGGAGCAGCCGGTGAGCTTGAACCACAGACCCTGTAGTTCAAACAGCTTTGCAGTCTGGCTGCAAAGCGCCACACCAGGACTCCATTGTTATTCTTAGATGCTATCAAATCAGATTCTATTCATAACAACATTATGCACAACAGAATGAAACACTGGCTGGTCCTGTGCCAACATCATAATTGTTGTTATGCTTGTGTCCATGGCGGCTGCCACTGTGCCAATCCATCTCATTGGGGGTCTTCCTCTTTTTCTGACCCTCCACTTTACCAAGCATGATGTCCTTCTCCAGGGATTAGTCTCTTGATAATATGTCTGAAGAATGAGAGATGAACTCTTGTCATCCTGGTTACTAAGGAGGATTCTGGCTGTACTTCTTCCAACATACATTTGTTTCTTCTTCTGGCAGACCATGGTAATTTCAATACTCTTATCCAATATCATGACTCAAATGCATCATTCCTCTAAGGTCTTCCTTATTCATTGCCCAACTTTCACATGCAGATGAGGCTATTTAAAGTTCCATGGCTTGGGTCAGGTATACCATATTCTTCAAACTGATATCTTTGCTCTTGAACACTTTAATGAGGTCTTGTACAGCGTACTTGCCTAATGCAATATGCCATTTGATTTCTTGACTGCTTCTTCCATGAGTGTTGATAGAGGATCTGAGCAAAATGAAATCTTTGACAACTTCAATCTTTTCTCCATGTATCATGATGTTGTTTATTGGTTCAGTGGTGAGGATTTTTGTTTTGCATTGAGGTGCAACCCAAATTGAAGGCTGTGGTCTTTGATCTTTTTCAGTAAGTGCTTTAAGCCTTCTTTGCTTTCCTCAAGCAAGGTTGTATCATTTGTATATTGCAGTTTGTTAATGAGTCTTCCTCCATTTCTGATGCCATGTTCATCTTCATATAATCCAGCTTCTTGGATTATTTACTCAGCATACAGATTGAATAAGTATGGTGAAAGAATGCAACCCTGGTGCACACCTTTCCTGATTTTAAACTATTCAGTGTATACTTTTTCTGTTTGAACGACTGAATCGTGGTCTATGTACAGGTTCCTCATGAGCACAGTTAAGAAGTGTTCTTGAATAACCATTCTTCACAATGTGTCCATAACTAGCCATGATCCATACAGTCAAAAGCCTTTGCATAGTCAATAAAGCACAAGTAAACATCTTTCTGGTATTCTTTGCTTTTAGCCAAGATCCATCTGACATCAGCAATGATATCTCTTATTCCATGTCCTCTCCTGAATCCAGCCTGAATCTCTGGAAGTTCACTTTCAATGTACTGTTTCAGTGTTTTTGAATTACCTTTAGCAAAATTTTATTTGTATGTGATATTAAATATATTGTCAGAATGATAGCATTTACTAAAATGTAAGTTTCATGAGGTGAAAAATTTGTATTTTACTCAGAGTTCAGATGAATAACAAAGGAAAAGATTTCATAATGATAGTTATTGCTGAGGAGGTATGGAGACAACTTCATTGGGATGATTGTAAAAGGAGATTTACTGCTATTTGTCAGCTTTTATTTATTTTTAAGGAAACTGCACAAGTCTTATGTATAAAATTAAAAATTATTTTTGCTAAGCTATGGAGTCCTGGTGTGGCGCTGTGGGTTAATGTGCCAGACTGCAAAGCTGTTTGAATTGCAAGGCCGGTGGTTCAAGCTCACCAGCTGCTCCTCAGATATGCTATACAGGGTCACTGTGGGTCTGAACTGACTCAATGGCACTTCATAACAACAACATATGAATGTATGGCGTCCTGGGCACTGAACTGCTAACCACAAGGTTGGTGATTCAAATCCACTAGTTGCTCCTCGGAAACCCTATGCAGGGGTGGGGACTGTCTGGCCTGTGTACTATCTATATAAAGCTGAGAAATCATTTGGTCTGGCCCTGCCAAGATAAACACAGTTGTAGCCATCACATTGTCGTTGTTGTTAAGTACTGTTGAGTAAGTTCTGACCAACAGCGACCCTTTATAGGGTTTCTGAGGAGCAGGTAGTGAACGTTTGACTGAATATAGCAAGTTAATTTTTTAAGTTTATGATTTTGTATGGCCCGTGAAGAAGGTTATAAATTTTGGCATAAAAATGGTTCCCCATCCCAGCTATACAGGGTCGTTATGAATAAGAACCAACTCGATGGCACTTAACAACAGGATAGAGATATGTCCACATGCAACCTAGAATGATCTTACAAAGTTTGTCTATTGGCTGTGCACAGCAAATCTTAGGTCTGTCTTTATACTACACTCCCCAGATGTCTCTGACAGTTCCCAGGAAGCCAAGTGACTATGTGGCTGGTTCTCCCACACTTTCCCCACTCCTTTCTGATCCCTATAATCCCAAGAGTTAACTCCCCCACACATGACAGCTGTACCTGACTTGCAGTAAGCCCTAGGAGGAGAGAACAGGAAGAGCAAGAGCATTTCAAAGAAGCGGAGTTCATTCTCCTTCTGTCCTCTCTGTGCCCCTAGTCTTCTCCCACTGGCTGGTAATCCTGCTCCAAGGACTCATGAAGACAGACCACCACCTTTGTAGTACCATACCCTAGTGCATCCTTTCTTCAAATTACTTCTGTTTATCTTCGCTAGAGAAGCGTTTGACCGAATGAGACACACTAAGTGGGAGTGATGGCTATTTCAAGCTTACCCTTTTTTTAGGTTCTTAACTCATTTGGCCATGTGAAACTTTAACTGAAGCAATTGGAAGCTTTGGAGAGGAGGAGAAGGACATTTTGGGCAGAGCTTTCCCAGAATAGGTTTTTCCTGCTAGGACTAGGAAAAGATAGAAAGGAAGGGGAGCTTTATTGAGAAATCCAACACAAGATGCAGCAGGGATCGGATGGCTAGCTTGTATTTTAACCTTCCTAGAATTTGGTATGTGATAGTGAATAAGATGGGTGGTTGAAGGAGGTTCCTCTCCTCGGACACGGCAGACACTATTTATGGCATTGCCTGCACTTTGTGAAACATGAGGGTGAAAATCCCAGTGTTCGTCTTCTGTAAAATAAAGTCATTCCACACGGTTTAACTGAACAGCAAGGCAATGAGTCCGGGATAATGAGCTCTTGTGGATTCTGTTTGCTAATGGCAAGAATTGATGATTTTATACCATGTGACTAATTAGCATGGAGAGGGTTAATGAGCAATGGAGTTATGTAATGAATATGGAAATAACTTAGGTGTTTACTTCTGCTTAACAAAATGCAAAGAAACCTACCTACTGCATAACCAAGCTAGCACAACCAGCTTAACCGACCTTGATGAGTTCAGGGAGAGCAATAGGCTATTAAATCCTGTCCATCTTCATGTAGGGCATGATCAAAAACTGTCTTGGGCTTTAGTGAGGAAAATCACACACACACACAAAACCCACATTAGGCTGAGTATCGCTTTTCCATTATCTCATACATACCAAATGCTCTTCTGGTCTTGCTTATGTTTACAGAAGAAAGTGGGTCAAAGGAATTCATTGAGATCATAAAGGGCAAGAGAAATGCTTGAGCATCATAATCCAGTAGCTGTTAGACTTCATGGAATGGAAAAAACCTGAAATGTAACCTATGAGTCAGTCCACCAACCTTTTAGATAGTTATGGTCCAATAAGTTTGGCAGGATATTAATTTAATTTAGTACATAGTAATGAGACTTGGATAGCACAGGGTGTTCTAGAAAATCCCAAAAGGCCAAAGAGTTGGTGGGTACATGTATGTGGACTATGTGTGTTGTGTGAGCATGTGCTGTATGTGCGTGAACAGCTGTGATCAAGTAAAATGACTTACAGTCACTCCGTGGTATGTGAGCTACGTGGAGAGTATTGTGGGCTGATGACTTAAAAAGGCTCAGTGGCTCTTTCTCATGTCATATAAGTAGATTGTAAAATACTGAAATTTTACTGTAATATGAGGTAAACTGTTGGGAACATAGGACTTGGAAATATGAACTACTATACTATTATATAAGGAGCTCGGTAGCATAGTGGTTACGAATTGGGCTGTGAACCGCAAGGTCAGCAGTTCGAGACTAGCAGCCGCTCCGTGGGAGAAAGATGAGGCTTTCTGCTCCCGTAAAGATTTACAGCCTCGGAAACCCTGTACAGGGTCGCTATGGGTCGGAACCGACTCGATGGCACTTAACAACAACATACTATATGGACTGCTGGTGTAACGCTGTAGGATAAGGATTGGACCACATTGTAGGTTTGAACAGCAAAGACAACAGTTCAAATCCACCAACCACCCCTTGGAAACTCTCTATAGGATCACTATGAGTTGGAATAGACTCAACGCACTAAACAACAGCAACACACTATGATATGCATTATTATACTAAAATAAGTTTATCTCTTGTACTTTGGACATGGTCTCAGGAGGGATCAGTCCCTGGAGTAGGACATCATGCTTGGTTAAATAGACGGTCAGCAAAAAAGAGGGAGACCCTTAATGAGATGGATAGCCACAGTGGCCACAGCAATAGGCTCAAACAGAACAATTGTGAGGATGGCACAGGATGGGAAGAATTTTATTTTGTTTTGTTGTGTCTAGGGCTATGAGTCAAAAATGGCTTGATGGCAGCTAACAGTAGCATACAAGAAGAATATTTGAGGAGTCAGCTTTTGATCACCAATACAAATATCTACAGAAAGAAAAAGACCACACTTCTACGTCCAAAGTCTAGAAAGTATTTACACATCAATTAGTCTCTGCTTAGAAATGAGGCCAGAAGGACAAGCCAGTTGCTACATGACACTTCTTGGACTGACCGCAGTCTCTCACACATTAAATTCTGTGGGCGAGGTGATTAATATGCTACAAAATGACATCCAAACTATCTGAATGGTAATTCTCACGCTCCTAGAGAAAGAAAACTAAGAAGAGCTCTATAAACACATCTCAGTAGCACAACTGGCTATCATTGGAAATCACAGGCTAGTTTTGATTCTCATTACACAGAAAAGATAAAAAACTGCAGTGTATTCATTAACTTCATGAAGACATTTGATAGCATGCACAGAATTGGGCTTTAGAAGCTACTGAGTCTGGTTGCCTTGAAAAATTGATGGATCTCCTTAGGCTACTCCGATTGTATGGCTGTTCAGATTAGAGTGGCCGGATACTTTAAGTGGATTAAAGAAATATACATAATAGTTGTCTTTGGGTTTGTCAGCGTGAGGAAACTGGGTTCAGAATATTTCTGAGCATCTAGAAAACTTGTAATGGAATAGGTTACAATGTCAGTGAATCTCTTGGTTGAGGAACTTATTTCCAATCTGGAATTGAACTCACTCTTGTGGCATGATTTTCAGTCCAGAAGTAGTTAAGTATATGTTGTTGTTAAGTGCTGTTGTGTTGGTTCCGACTCATAACAACACTGTATAGGGTTTCCGAGGTGTGACTGGTGGGTTTGAATGGCCAACCTTATGGTTCGTAGTCCAGTGCTGATCCTACAGTGTCACACTAGGAGTCCAGAAGGTACATTGTTGTTGGTGTTAAGGGCTGTGAACTAGCAATAGGCATTGACCATAAGGCTGAAAAATAAATAGCCAGATCCAGTAGCATGTAGGAAAAAAAAAAATGTTTGTGGGTGAGAGTGGTTGACAGGTTTTCCCAACAGTGTTCTAAGGAACACAGGTATGCTGTGAGGTAACAGGCTTTCTCAGACATGAAGGGTTTCATGGCCTATAATTTGAGATATAATATGTACTGTTTCATTCCCACCCCTTCCTAGGTTCGGAACCCTGGAATTACCAGCCTAGGAAGAAACAGCTAAAGATTAAAATGTAGAAATCTCCAGAGGTTGGTGCTAATATGACATGGCCTCCTTATTCCTTTTCTGGAATAGTTTCTTAAATGCCACCTACAAATCCCTGTAACAAAGCAACATCACACCCAAAGGGCAAGGATACAACTGCCAAATAAAATACAGAATTACCAGTTTTGTTTGAATTTCAAACAAACCCAGAAAACTTTGTGTCTTTCTTTCTTTCTTTCTTTCTTTCTTTTTTTTTTTATGGAGTAAATACCTCCTAAAGATTGCATGGGACCCACCTACACTAAGATAACGTATTCATTGTTTATCTAAAATTCAAATTATTTGAGTGTCCTCTATATTTATTTACTAAATCGGGCCAACCTAGCCAGAGGACATAGCTCATCCATTAGCTCAGAACAGTGCTCAACAGAACACAATTCCATGAGACCCAAGACATTTAGAAAATGGATGGAGGATGCCCAAGAAATATTTGTTCTATTAACAAATACTCAAAAGCAAATGACTTAACAGATTCAATGAAGTATGACTTCAATCAACGTAGCATAACTAAAACTCAAAAAACTAAGGGTAAAAAGACAGATCAGTCTGAAATGCAGCTTTGGGAATCTGGGGGATGAAGCAATATTTCTGAGCAAAGCTTTCTGGCTGAAGGAGCTTAATAGGCAAGAAAATGGGTAAAATAAAAGGGTTTTCAAACTGAGATTCTGATCAAAGGACTTACTGTCTTCAAGTTACTGTCTTCAAGTTGGCTTTTTCAGTCATACCCCTCTTCCCACATATATACTGATTATATTAAATATTAAATGCATCATAAAACCACTGCCATCGAGTTGATTATGACTCAGAGTGACCCTATATAAATCTTTATGGGAGCAGACAGCCTCATCTTTCTCCTGCTGAGTAGCTGGTGGGTTTGAACCGCCAACCTTGAGATTGGCAGCCCAATGCCTAATCCATAGCTTCACTAGGGCTTCCTAACAGTAAACATAAAACCAGCAACACCTAAAAGTAATAGCAACAGAGTAGTGGGGGTAGATTCTGGGTTTGGTTGTCAGAGCAATTGATAGATGTTTTACAAAGATCATGTCTTAAGCTATAAATAAATCAGGGTTCATCTGTTATGTTTCCAAAATATATTCCCTGCTGAACACACTGACAGAAATCATTTTCATCTTCGTTAGTATAAATCCCCCAAAATTATATCTGAAAAAAAAAAAAAGGCAGTGCTGATGGACTTCTCGGACTCTGGAGTGATGGCTGTAGCTCACTGTAATTATTGTTTCTTATCACAGGAAGAAATGTGATTCCATTATGGTTACAGGAAGGTAATGAATGGAGTTAACATCATCAGATCGCAGATGTAAGGATTCTCAGTTCTATGCTTGACTCATATCAAATAGACCAAAGAAAGAAACTCCATGATTCAGTATTATTGCTCTGCGCTTTAGTGTCTATATGTTACCTGCAGATGGGACTCTAAGGAGGGCCTTAAGCATATATTTTGAAGCTTACAATTTAGGAGAGATTACAACAGATTTATAAACATCTGACTTAGGGATGGCCCATATCTAATGTTGTCGTTAAGCGCCATGAGTCAGTTCTGATTCATAGTGATCTTGTATAGAGTTTCTGAGGAGCAGCTGGTGGGTTTGAATAGCAGACCTTAAAGTTAGCAGGCCAGTGGTTATCCTACAGCACCGCACCATGCCCATATCTATAAAGTTCCCAAATTCCTGCCACGGAAACAAGAATGGTTCTACCAGTCTGTGTCCCAGCCCTAGGGGAGCTGTTACCAACTTGAGGTAACCACGATTCCATCGAGAGACAAGCATGTGGGGCTTCCCCAGCTGCTGCCCCAACACTGTGGAAATATCTTCACCTAAGTGAGAATTTCCAACACCTTCCCCAGTCTTTCTATAATATCACCCTAACCTGCCCAGGGTCCTGTAATTCCACTGGGGATGAAGCACACCAGAAGCCAATTAATTTCTCCACCCTCATTCCTCATCTAGAGAGAACTCATTTCAAAGTGAATTCTTAGAGATATACTATTTAAAACCCAGAAAGAGACTGAATCTACATTTACCAGGCCTGTAACCTCAAGAATAAGATAAAGCCAAATATTACAACAAAATGTGCAAAGATCTGAAATTAGAAAACCAAAAAGGAAGAACATGTTCAGCATTTCTCAAGCTGGGGGTACTGAAGAAAAAATTCAAGCCATGACTTTTGTTATTGAAAGAATCACTGAGCAAATTATTGAGTGATGCAGAAAGCATCAAGAGAAGATGGAAGGAATACACAGAGTCACTGTACCAAAAGGAAATGGTTAATGTTCAACCATTTCAA